>NC_134780.1:23591496-23666496 GCF_046742065.1 Oratosquilla oratoria | reverse complement strand
TTTCCATATGTAACATTCCTCACATTTATATCCTTCTTAGTCAGGAACATAACTCCACCACCTTGTTTTACTTCTCTGTTTCTAATCCAATAATTATATGCACCATGTCCCACACTGTTGGGTGGCAATGGGCATTTCAATTTTGTCCAGTTCTTTTTCCTTCAGGTAATCATTCAGTTCATTCAAGCCTGTTATAAATCCATCTATATTTGTGAAAGACACTTTTAATTTTCCGTTACCTGCATCCTGTTTTCTGTTTCCCTTCTGTTTTTCTCTACTATGAACCATTTTCTCACTTTCATATCCACTACTCTCCAATAGAATTTCTCTTTGTCTGATTCTATTCTGTTCTCATTTTTTTCCTTAGCTTCAATTCTTTTTGGTTTTTCTTCCTCTCTTTCCTCTGTATTCATCTCTCTTTTTATCCATACCTGTTTATACTGATCACTTTTTTGCTAGTTTCCCTGTTTTTGATAAAACATTCTCTGCTGTCATTTATGACCTGAATCTAACCTTAATTGGTCTGGTCTTGCCTATACTGTATTTCCGTAGCCTATAAATTTCTTCAATTTCTTTCTCTATTTCTTGTTCACCTTCTTGAAATATTTTAATACCTTGTTTACTTTTTCTTTCTCAACCCTTACACATGTAGTCCTATTTGGATTATGCTTCTCTTCCATTCCTAATATAATTATACATTTCTTTTTATCTGCTAAGTCTATTACTATATTCTCCTTCTCTCTCATCACTTTCATAACTGTGCCCTGAGTGTGTTCCTTCATCTGTTGTTTCACAATATCTCTAAATTCAATATTGTTATCCTCCTGGACTTTTTCCAACCACTTACCTCTTTTGCTGTGGACTCTTTATTCTCTTTATTCTTCTTCTTTGATTCCTCATTCTCATCCTTTACTTCTTTTAACTGTCTTTTTAATTCTTCTAAATCCATAGAAGTAATTATCTCCACTTTCCATTGAGCTGGTCTTATTTATATTCCTACTTTTAATTACCTTGTTCAACATCAGCTGTGTTGTCTGCACATCGTTTATTGTTTACACTCCTTGTGGCGTTTGAGGCATATTCATCCCCTTCCTCATTTCCTTCCATTTTCTTTAATAATGCCTCCCCTTTGCCTTTTTCTTCACCTGCCCACTACACCACAAGCTTTCCCCTTCTCTACTAATACAACACAGGCACTCCCTCATCGCTGAAATCCATGAGAATTGCATTTTATTTCCAATCTTCACCGTCAATCCGACGATGCGTGTGTATACTGTATATGAATTTGTCATGAACAGTTTCCTTCACTTCCCTCCACTATTACAGTGACTTGGTCATGCAATCGGAAGAATGCTGGTCTCTCATCTTTGTAGTTGTGGACATAAGTCCCACTTTTCTCTGGTTCTCATCTGCAACTCTTACCTACCCCACCTCTTTATGCACATATGGCAAAGGTGATGTAAACTCTGCACCCAGGCTCAATGAGAGAGTGGGGCATGGGGGGGCCAGTGCCCCAGGGCCTTTGTGTCTAGGGACATAAGAAAATTAAGGATGCAACCAGTTTTTCAAATAGCTAGAATTGCTTTTTTTTTCAACAAGTTTTCTATGTGGATCAGCCATTTCTTCTTGTCTTTTCTCTAGCTTTTCCCTCATCAGTAGTGCCTATTTAGTCCGGCCTTATGCAGAGCCCTAACTTGCCTAAGTGCCGCCCCAAGGCAAAGTTCTTAGTGATGGGTCCCCTTCCCCCATCATCACTTTCCATCTCCACCATCACTTACTGCCTGTTATAACTATTGGCTTGAGAGATAATTAAACAAATTTTAAAAATGTTATTTAATGTCACTATTGCAAAAAGGATAAGGGAAAAATATTTCATATTCTTTTGATTCTAACACAAAATTCATATATTACAGTAATATATTCAGGGCTCCTTTGACCTGTTTTTTTTATTATGATTATTTTGTCAGCCTTGTGGGTGGCATGTCTAGAATTGCTGCCCCTCTGAATGTGCTGCCCCAGGGCATATGTACCCCCACCTCCATGTGAGGGCCCTGGTCTTATGTAATGTTTTGTCATGGCTCTCAACAGCCCTGTCTGCACCTTCTTCAATTTGGAAATTCATAATACAATGATTCTCAGCCTTTTTCACTCCATCCGCTCCTCATGAATTCTCAACCCTTGTATGGCTCCCCTTCATTTCTCTCCCAGATCTCACCCTGCCAAAAAATAAATAAATAAATAGAATAATAATGAAATGTTGATGAAGACCATTTACTTTATTACAAAGATGACATCATAGTTATCATCTGCCAAGACAGAATGATGTTTTTTTTTCTTCAGATTCTTCACATTATATAGAAATGCATAATTTGTAACAGGAGGCCATAGCCGTCTTAAATACTTGTCATGGCTTCCTTGGGGGCCATGACCCTGAGGATGAAACCAATGCTATAGCAATATACAATGGCTAGCACAAAAAATTTAGGAATTTTGACAAATTGAAAAATACTGAAAAAATAATTTAATTATGATTCATTGAGTGTAGTTGGGAAGGCTTATGGGAGGGTCTTGATTGAGAGGATTAGGAGAGGAACAGAGGGAGTAATTGGTGAGGAACAGTGTGGGTTTAGGACAGGTAGGGGTTGTGTAGATCAGATCTTTGTGGTAAGACAGATATGTGAGAAAGCTATAGGAAAAGGTAAGGATGTTTTTTAGGCTTTTATGGATCTGGAAAAGGCTTATGACAGGGTAGACAGGAAGGCACTGTGGGAGGTATTGCAGATTTATGGGATAGGAGGAAAGCTGTTAAGAGGAGTCAAGAGTTTTTACGACAATAGTAGAGCTTGTGTTAGGATTAGGAATGGAGAGAGTGAATGGTTTGAGATAAAGGTGGGACTTCATCAGGAATGTGTTATGTCACCCTGGCTGTTCAATCTTTACTTGGATGGGGTGGTGCGAGAGGTGAATGCAATGGTAGTGGGGCAGGGGTTGGAGATGATTAAAGAAAATGGAGAAAGTGGGAGGTGAGCCAGTTGTTGTTTGCTGACAACACTGCACTTGTAGCAGGATCAGAGGAGGGAGTGAGGAAGTTAGTGACAGAGTTTGAGAAGGTGTGTGAAAGAAGGAAGCTGAAGATAAATGTGGGCAAAAGTAAGGTGATGAGATGTACAAAGTGAGAGAGTGACAGCAGGCTGGAGGTGAGCATTAAGGGTGAAAGACTGGAGGAAGTGGATAGTTTTAGATACTTGGGTGTGAATGTGGCAGGAAAGGGAGGAGTGGGGGTGGAGGTAGAATGTAGATTGAGAGAAGTGAGTAAATGCCTTGGTGGATTGAAAAGTGTAATTAGAAATAGACATCTGGGAATGGATGCTAAGAGGAGGTTATATGAAGGAGTGATTGTGCCAACAGCATTGTATGGGGCAGAAACATGGAACATGAGAGAGGAAGAGAGAAGGAGTTTGAATGTGTTTAAGATGAAATGTCTGAGAAGTATGATAGGGGTTACTAGGCTAGATAGAGTGAGAAATGAGGAGGTGAGGAGGAGAACAGGGGTGGAAAGGGAACTGGGAGATAGGGTTGATGAAAGGGTATTAGGATGGTTTGGACACATGGAAAGAATGAGTGAAGAAAGATTAGTAAAAGAAGTGTGGAAGGCAGAGGTGGAAGGAGTGAATATGAGGGTGGGTCCTAGGATGAAATGGATGGATGGGGTGAAAGGGGCATTACAAAAGAGAGAAATGTCTGTGGAGGAAGGACGGGAGAGGACAGAAGATAGGGGTGAATGGAGAGGGGTTGTGTATAGATGATGCTGTGATGCATGAGGGGGAGTAGGTGGGGGATGGGGGGTGAGGAAGTATGTATGAGAAAAAAAATTGACACAGCCCGAAGGGATTTCTCCCTGTCTTCTCCTTTTCTGCATGAGGGGACAGAGAGGGGGTCACCGAATTTATGAAGCGGCCTTGCTGTGGATGTGCTGTGCCTTGCAACACTGCTTCTGACCCAGGGCAGTGGACAGGATGCAGGGATGACCCATCATCCAGGAGGTGCCAAGATAGGAGGGAGGGTGGAGGGGAGTGGAATGTGTGGGAGGTGGAATGGGTGGGAGTGGTATCTATGCCTTTTTCTTTTTTGGCTACCCCCCATGTAGAGGGAAAAAGCCTTTGGTATATGTATGTATGTATGTATGATTTATTGCTTTAGTGGTGTTTAGAAAATTAATTGTTACTTTGAGTTTTGTTGACTGGAAATCCACAGCTCCAAAGCAATTCTCATTGGAAAGAAACTTTGTATTATTGTCTATGTTGTAGCAATGTAATTTTCTAACATAACTAGACTCAAATTCATCTTTGGTTCCAACTTTATCTATATCTTTGATTTCCAATAATCATATTTAGATTTGAACTCGTGTGTTGTTTGAGATTGGGCTATATGTCACCAACTTAGTAGTAGGATGAGGGGAGCTGTTTGTTGTTGTTAGGTCTCTGTATGTGTAAAGATGGAGGAAATTCAGTCCAAGTTGATTCCAAGAGGTCCTGGGTCCTGTACAAGGACTGAGTATCGCCCCTTCAGGGCAACACCTCCACATGGAGGTGAGGATGTTCACAGATTTTGAAGATAGATAACATCACTCTTTGACATCTGTCATGCAAGCATTAGCAGGTAACTTGTTGGTCCCTGGTAGTTAGAATAAATCATAGATATGTACTTGCAAATGTGACTTAGAAATGTTTTTAAATATTGTGTAGTCATTGTAGAATCATGAAAAATTGCATATCAACTATAATACATCCTAATGTTGCACTCATGTACACTTATAATGCTAATTTTTATAGAATACAGTATATGGTAGTAAGATAACAATGCAGAAATAATCAAGAAATTTTCACAACTGCTGTTGTTGTTCTGGAATTGTGAAACACTTGTATATTGATCACAGTGCAGTCCATTATTACACTCGGCATTACTGGCACAACCTGCAAGTTTTGTTCTCTCTACTGCTATATAGATTGATTAAGTTGACAATAAATCCTAAGTTGTGAGTTAAAAAGTACTTTGGTTAGCACTTTCATACTTTCTTCAAGTTTTGTTTTATATGCTCTGCCCTGAGGTATTTGTGTATAGTTGAGGAAAAATTCTAGAGCTGCTAGTGCTGAGGAGGGGTTAACAATATGACATTTTTTAAAGTATTCCAAAGATACGTGATTCTTGCTTCTCAAATTGTAATATGCAGGTGGTGACACAAATATACAAAAAAGTCAAAGATTTAGATTTTTGGCTTTACACAAAGTTCTCTGTTGTAATCCTATGCATTCAAACTTAGTTGTAAGTAGAATGGTGTCACAACACATAGTGAGGTCTAATTTTATAGCGATTCCAGCAGATACCCCCACCACATAAGCTGATCAACATAACCAACAAGCAACTTTCTCATGCATTATAATTATGCCTCCCCTCCCTCCAAACGCAAACATGGGAAACCATATATGACCTCTCCTCATGCCACTTCCTAATGAAGGTCACCATAGAACTCAAAGGAAAAATAAAACTCACAAGCAAAAAAAAAAGTGTTCATAAACTACAAAATTATAGATTGGAAAGAATATAGAGAAAATAGAAAAGAAATTGTAGATCTTTGCCATGGATCAAATCCAATCCATAAGAAATGTAATGGAAAAGATAGCAGTGACCATTAAGATGGCCAGCAAAAGATATATTCCAAGAGGCTACAGGAAAAGATCCAACTTCAACTACACACCAGAGGTAGCCACCTTATAAAGAGAGAGAAATAAACTAAAAAGCAAGCAAAAACCCACAGAACAAGAAAAAGAACTGCTACAATGACTAAACAAAGACACCACAAAGCTAATAAACAACAGAAAGAAAGAAAACTATGGGAGACAACAAATACAATACATGGGAAAACAAATAACAAACAAATCTGGCTGTTGCTGGTTACCTGAGCCATGGGTCTTCTGCAAGAGATTTTGGGGGCAACTTGTTGATTGATCCAGTTGTGTTTGAATGTTTTAGTTTTATATCTGGTTACTCATGTTTTATTGTAAACTTGTGGCTTTAAGGTAGCTGGCAGTAGTTCTATAGCTGGTTCTTCTCTTGATTTCTCAGAGAAAAAAGTATTGTGTGGGTGGGGTATTGGAAAACATATTTTGTGTCAGTGTGGTTTGAGCATCTGGGTTATGTGGTGTCTGGAGTTGTTGTTGTTGTTGTCTTTCCCTAGACTGTCTGTCCGAGCAGTCCCATCTCCCCAAGGAATGCCACAGCCGAAACTGGGTTTTCCCACAAATCCTTTATAGAGTGTATGTTGTGTTGTTTGCATGCATGGTTGTGTATAATGCAGTCTTCCATTATGTGTTGTATGGTATGGGGTGAAGTGTTACATCCTGGGCAGCTGTTCACAATGCAGTCATCCAGCCTCTTCTGGTAGCTTAGAAGTGTCTGGAGTTGACTAGTTTTATGTTGGTACTATTTAGGTACAGGGAATCCTGTATATATGAAAATCTGATATATGAAGATTTGAAGGTATGAAAAGGAAAAAGTGAGGAAAAAATTTTCTATATGAAAGGCATATGTTTCAATAGTACAAAAAGAATTATGAAAAAAGATGAAAATACTGTACAGAACCAAATTTACTAAATGAGCAACTCTAGAGCCAGTCCTCACTTCAATATATGAATTATCAATATATGAAAGTGTTTGAAGGTACAAGTCCCTTTTGTATATAAGGGATTTTCTGTGTAGGATGATGGCCAGAACATAGGTGAGCAGGGAGAAACTCGAGTATGTCTTGACACTTTTTTTTTATTATTAATGTCAATTGGGTTTTGGTTTTGTGTTGGATGGGCACCTTCATTGTGTTTGTGTAGAAATAGCTTCTGATAATGATATAAGCTTAACCCCTTCTCAAACCACCCCCTACTGGCTGTAAAGGGCACTGAAGGTGGTATATGCTGGCCACTGGTACCAGGTGTTGCAGCTGCAGGTCGGCATACACTTGGCGACCCCTTGAATAGATCATTTCCTCACTCAAGCTGTCACTCTTACACTGCTTCTTCTATATCCACACAAGCAATAACCTTTCCACTTCATCCAACAATGTTGGCCTCTTATGTGTGCTCACATACCTTATAGCTGACAGAATTTTATCTTTATTTAAAAGAATGGTTACATACGTGTAAACCTTGAGTGGCTTTGGCAATCACTTCCCTCTTTTTCTCAATCGTGATGCTGGTTTTCTTATGAGCAACAGCTTCAGTAGGACTTCTCACCTGTTTTGGAGGCATTTTAAAGGCACAAACAGTACAGTGCCAAGGGGTAGGTGCCGAAAGAAGGACCAGTCATGCACACAACAAACAAAGATGGCGGGAGGAGACACAACGCAGCACGTGAATGGTGACGTCAGCAAGATGGCGGTGCAGGATTTGATTTTCCGCGCAGTAATGGACACCAATGTGCCCGCATAAATAGCAACAAGATTCCCCTTAATTTGACTGCATAAATAGAATTTCGCATACATAAGGGCATGCGTAAATAGAGGTACCACTATACATCAGGGTTGCGGAGTTGGAGAGAGTCGGAGGTTTTAGCTGGGAGTCGGAGTCGGATTCTAATGGTACTTGGAGTCGGAGTCGGAGTCGGAATTTTTTATCTGACTCCAACTCCTTAAGTCCAATAGCTGTAAAATACTGTCTATAGATGTGCACTGTGAAATAATTTGTTGCTATTGTGCAAATAGAAAGCAGTAGGTCTCATTATTCCAAGTTTAAAAAATCTAAATAATTTATATGTTTTGTGTTGAGAAAATTCGATAACCATCCAGTATAGAATAGTTTTATGGCTAGTTACAGGATATATACCATTTATAAAAATTTCCAGAATGTAGTTTGTATTAATGTTTCATTCATTCTATACTATGGGAGTTATAGCCAGTGGAAAATATTTCTATTTTTGATAAATATTCAATAAATATAATTATTAATTCAAATTCCTGAATAATTTGTCAACTGTCAAGTGACAGAGATGATTTTTATCTTTAAATAATTTAAACTAGCTACTTTATCTTTGTTGACAGTCTAATTAATTCAAATTATGTTAACATCTAGAACTCCATCATGTACATATGTACATGACAGTGTAGACAATAGTAAATATCCACTATGTATGCACTATGCACGTACGTCTTCATGTATGTAAAAGTCAATGGAAGTGTTTTTGTGTGGTTTACTGTTTTGTAGGAGCTATGTCATGCTGGGATAATGCCCTGAGATAAACTTTGACCAGTCTCAGAGGCCAGATAGGAATGACATTAGAGTATATGTCACAGCATTTGGTGATGACTGAAAAGGGGAGGAACAACAGCAGCTGAACAGTGTGCACAGGGGAAGGTTGTCTCTCTCTTTCCTGAACTGATTCCTGGTTTTTATGATATCATGGTGAAATTAATTCTGCAGTAAGTACTAGGTAGGGCATCCTCCATTAACCTTTCCTCATCATGATTTGTCACATTTTTTCCTAATATTGTGATAGAAAGTTTATGAGAATGGACAAATGAAATAACAGATGATTTTTTTTGGGGGGGAGGGGAGGGGCACAAAGGAAAAAGAAAATATATAGCTTGAAGTGGCAACTCTGCCATGACAGATTTGAAAGTGCTCATAAACTGGTAGATGATCATGAGCATAAATAATACCATTACATATTTAATATATATATGTTTATACGAATATACATGCTTGTGTGCATATATACATATAAAGCTGGGTGAGTGTATATATGAGTATATTTATCATACAAGTGAATGTTTCACGTAAAAAATAATATACATGAAAAATATTTATAAAATGCTTGCTGAATAGGTGTGGGAGGCTGGTATATGGATCTGCAGAATAGATTTCCACATAGGGGTCAAGGAGTTAAGGAGTCGGAGTCGGAGGAATCAAAGGAGTCAGAGTCGGAGTCGGAGTCAGCATCCTAGGAATTCTAGGAATTGGAGTCGGAGTCCGAGTCGGACCTTATACCGTCCGACTCCGCAACCTTGCTATACACTCTACAAAGGATTTGTGGGAATACCCCGTTTCAGTTGTGCTGTTCCTCAGGTAGACAGGACTGCTCAGCCAGACAGTCTAGGGAATGACAACAACAACAACTCAATGCTGAAAATATTAAAGCTATCTTAGGTTCTTAACTATGACAAGCTATAGACATTTTGTTTTGTCTTAATTATTTTATTTAGTGGAGAGGAGGGACCCAATCTGAAAAGGTTAAGTGTCTTTGTAAACTTCTTCACTGCAATAAAAGTATTTGGAGTTTTGTATAGTGTAATGCCAGATGATTTTGTTTAACTCTGGGTATGACATGTTGAAAGGTTAGTGCAGTGGTTCTCAATCTGGGAGCCATGACACAATTTTAAGGGAGCCATGGCCTGTTGTTACAGATTATACATTTCTGTATGATGTGAGAAATCTGAATATAAAAGAAAGTTCTATCAAATAAATATGATTGTCAACTTTATGATAAAGCAAAGGATTTCTCTTCACCAACATTTTGATATATATATATATATATATATATATATATATATATACATATATATATACATACATATATATATACATACAGACGCTCCTCTACTTATGTTCATTTGTTTTATGTTTTTTCGATTTTACATTTGAACTGACTGTAAAAAAAATTGTAAAAAAAAAAATTCTGAGTGAATTTTTTAGTTTAGCGCGCTCTCCGTAGTTCAAACGATACTTGCGCATGACGCTGCGTCCATTGTTTACATTGCACAAACGACAAACTGAACATGCCTTGCCTCCTCTTCCTCCTCCTCCTCCTCCCCCCCTCCTCCTCCACCATCTCAATTTATGTTGCTTGAATTTAATTTATTTGAAATTAATGTTATTATTTTACAATGTTATGTGTATAATTAATGATTTAGGGGTGTTTTATAAGATACGGTAATAGAATTTACGGATGTATAGTACAGTAACAACTTACGTTCATTTTCAACTTACGTTCGGCCGTTCGGAACGTAACTAAAACGTAAGTTGAGGAGCGTCTGTATATATATATATATATATATATATATATGTGATGTAAGTGGAGTAGGAAACACAGGAGTCTTAGTCTGAGCTTATTCTTGGTTAGTTTCACAGGTATGCAGGAATAAACTCAGACTAAGACTCCTGTGTTTCCTACTCCACTTACGTCAACCTGTCAGAATGTCTCAACATGCATATGTATATATTTATATATATATATATTATATATATATTTATATATGTATATATTTATATATTTATATATGTATATATATATGTTTATATATATATATGTATGTATATGTATATATATGTGTATATATATATGTATATGTATATGCAAAGGGGGACGGAGAGGGGGGGTCGCCGATTAAATGAAGCGGCCTTGCTGTGGATGTACTGTGTCTTGCGACACTGCTTCTGACCCAGGGCGGTGGGCAGGGTTCAGGGATGACCCGTCATCCAGGAGGTGCTCAGATGAGAGGAAGGGTGGGAGGGGTGTGGAGTGTATTTAGGGATGAAATGGGTGGGAGTGTTTTTATGCCTTTCCCTTTGTGGCTACCTCCCTTGGAAGGGGGAAAAAGCCTTGGTATATGTATGTATGTATGTATTATATATATATATAATATATATATATATATATATATATATATTGTGACATGACATGTATGAATGGTAAGAATGGAAAGACATGATTGGGAACAAGAGACTTTATTCCTGATTGGTTTTGGCTTTGAGGCTTCTTCAGAGGTAATATTTACAGAGAATAAAATCATTGGTATTTATAGGGTAGTTGCTGTGGTTCATGAGGGACGCAGGGTGAGATTCCATATGCTGCTTTGCTTGGTAGTCACGTCGGGTCATGTGTGTGGCAGGCGGATGTAGTTGTTTGTTTTGCATGAGCAATTGTCTCATGGCTTATTTGGCGGCATGTTTTGTAATATTTATATCTCCTGTTCTGTTGTTGATGCAATCATTGGTGTTTATGTATATTGCTTCTAATGTTTTTCTTTGTGATTTGTTTAGGTTTTCATGTAAAAAGTTTGCTTGGTTCCATTGAGGTAAATGTTGTTTTTCTTCGATGTCCAGGCATTTGTTGTGCAGTGGTGACGGACATCAGCTTCATGTTCATGTAGGCGTTTCTTTAATCCCCTGTATATTTCACCATAGTAAGCAAGGTTGCATCCCGAGCAGGGGATTTTGTATAGGATACTGTCAGGTTGAGTGGGATTTTGTCTGTTATTTGTGAAGTTGCGTATTTGTCGTCCTTTGTCTGATATTACTGTGATGCCTATAGGGTTTTAATTTCTTGGTTAGGAGATGAGTTAGGTCCGATGATGGTGTAGTGAATGTAGTGGTGATGTGGTCTATTTCTGCAGCCCAGAATACCTTCAAGATAAAATAGACCACATCACCACTACATTCAAAACACTTCACTTCCCAACAGGAATCATTGCCCAAGCCCTACACAAAGCTAAGGAAATCAGACAAAGAAGCATCTCAGAACCACAAACCAAAAATGAAAATATCATCAGACCTAACTCACCTTCTAACCAAGAAATTAAAACCCATAGACATCACAGTGATATCAGAAAAGGACGACAAATACGCAACTTCACAAATAACAGAAAAAATCCTTACCTGGACCCCACACTTCCGCTAACAGGGAGCGAAGGCTAAGGGCTGTGCTGGGAAGGCTAAGACGCTTCAAAACTGCAACACTGTCCACCAAATGTCGATTGTATCTAGCCCTTGTCAGACCGATTATGTGCCAGTCCCCGGGACTAAGCCAGTTGACATGTCCCACTAACAACTATGACCATCAGAGGGTTCAGAATGCCACTGTCAAGTTCATCACGGGTTCATGATGGAGCGACTTCAGAACAGCTGAGTCCCTACGCCGAGTTTCTAACATCTGTCCACTCAACAAACACAAACACAAACTTCACATGAAACACCTAGAAAAACTGCACGACAAACACAAACACCCAATACAACACATTACACCTAGACCACACCGTACAGGCTATCTGTCAGCTGCACTCCTCCCACGTGTGGTGTACATGATAAGTCGTGTATAGCTGTGCTTATCAATAATGTACAGTATCCCTTCACCAGCTTTGGTGATAACAACAATAATAATGATAGTAATGATGATAATATAATAACAATAATAATAATAATGATAATAATAATAATGTACATAGCCCATTAATTGTCAGGCTATAAGCATACACGTTGGAGGCATCAACCCTCTATGTGTAGAATACACACACAACCATATCGCAAACAAAATTAACACAACAACATGCACAAACAACTACATAAACTTTTTCTTCTACTGAAATTATTTTCATTTCTAACTTTCTCTCTTATTACATCTTCTCATTTCAGTTTACCTACCACTGAAATTAATCCCAATTTCTCTATCTTTCCCTAAGACTAAGCATCGTACTCGTTTTCTAACTTTGTTAGATGAGGATAAGAAGAATAAATATTCCTACATAACCTAATGGTTACACATTAATCTCAGTCTCCAACCCCAAGTCTCCTGCTCATACCTCCAAAGCCACGACACCATGAAATAAATATCCCTAATCGCCCGGTGGCAAAATCCCTCTTTTATACACTACTATCTTTTCATTTTCTTACAGACATTCTTCCCCTCCCACAAAAACCGATCCCGCAAGTCGCATTACCTCTGAAGAAGCCTCAAAGGCAAAACTGGTCAGGAATAAAGTCTCTTGTTCCCAATTGGAGTAGGGATGGGGGTGGGAGGAGGAGGAGAGTAGGTGAAGACCTGGGACAATCACTGGTGAGAAATGTAGTAACACATTTGTAAGTCACAACTAACACCACAGTTGGATGAAAGAAAGAGTTAAGTAAGCGAAATGTATAGCTATCAAAATATATAGTTTTGTGCACTCAACTCTTTCTTTCAGTTGTGACCTGGTACAATATTGGACCAGAAATGATGGAGAGTTTATATTGTTCCAAGTGTGCTCCTTCAACAGGATCATATCATCTATCATTAGCCAGAATTAGCTGGAATTACTGACTCTGGAACAAAGAAGAGAAAGAGGTGACCTATTGGCCATCCATAGAATCATGAGAGGAATAGAAGCCCTTGATAGAGAAGACTTACTAAATTGAGATAAAAGAAATACAAGAGGACATGAAAAGAAACTCAAAAAGGACAGTTACAGAAGGGGCCTGAAAAAGAACAGCTTTCCACACAGAGTGGTGGATGTCTGGAACAAATTGGATGAAACAGTATTGTGTGCAAAAACTATTCATGAATTTAAGAGCAAACTAGATACTGTGAGATACAAAGACGGGACACTATGAGCATAGCTCCCCTTCCCATAAGATACAACTAGGTAAACACACACATGCACTACTCGTGGCACAGTGGTTAGAGTTCCCAGCTGCCACTATGGCAGTCCGGATTCAAATCCCGCCCAAGGCTGAAATAATTTCAGTATCGCTGTGCTGTGGGTCGTTACTCCAGCTCTCGTGGGCGGGGAGTTGGGGGGTGCATGTAAGGTCACAGCATTACCCATAGATTGGTCATGTATGAGCTCTGAGCTCTCTTCTGGGAGGGAAATAGCTGTTGATCGCAAGTCCAACACGTGATCCAAGACCATTGTGAATCACACACACACACACAACTCCCCTCCCACGACAGTTGGAGTTTCGGTTTGCAGCACAGGAATACTGAAATTATTTCAGCCCTGAGCGGGATTTGAACTTGGACCGCTGAAGTAGCAGTTGCGAACATATTCACTGTACCATCGAGCTGTGTGTGTATTTACCTAGTTGTATTTTACAGGAAGGGGAGCTATGCTAATGGTGTCCCATCTTCATATCTCATTTTATCTAAACTGTTTTTAGATTTGTTTATCGTTTTTGCACACACCACATTTCATCTAACTTGTTCCAAAGGATTACAAAGGCGGAGCATGCCGACAGGAGACCTTTTGGTCCATATCTAGGTCGGATGCAGAAAAAAATCATAATGATAATAATAAATTGATAAATGAAAACTATAATAATGTAAATAACAAATAAGATACATGAATAAATGCATAGGTATAGTTAAATAATAAACAAACAGGTAAATAGTAAATAATAATAAATTAACATACAACTAATAATAGATGAGATTCAAGGAAACAATAATAAACAAATAGACAAATAATAACAAAAATAATATCAAATAAATGACAGTCATTACATCATCTTGCTCAGGTGTTTATCTAAATGAATCTTAAAGTTTCGAACTGATTTACATTGCACTGCATCTGCAGGAAGTTTATTCCATTCATTAACTACACGGTTGGCGAATTTGTTTCTACCCACTTCCAAATCAAATCTATTTCCTGACAGTTTGAAATCATTGTTTCTTGTCAAACAGACAAATGATGACAAAACAAAAATAATATAAAATAAATTATAATCATTACAGCATCTTGCTTAGGTGTTTATCTAAATGATTCTTAAAGCTTCGAACTGAACTACATTGCACTACCTGTGCAGAGAGTTTATTCCATTCATTAACTACACAGTTGGCAAAGTTGTTTCTACCTACCTCCAAATTGAATCTATTTCTGGACAGTTTGAGACCATTGTTTCTTGTCTGATTCTCATTCAATGTGAAAATTTGTTACTTTTGATGTTGTCAATTCCCTTTAGAATTTTAAAGACCTGTATCAAGTCTCCTCTGAGTCTACGCTTTTTTAGGGAAAACAGATTTATATGTTTTAGTTGATTTTCATATGATTTATTTTTGATATTTGAAATCAGTTTTGTGGCTCGCCATTGTACTTTTTCCAGTCTGTCAATGTCTTTAATGAGATTCGGTGACCATACGGAAACAGCATATTCCAAATGTGGACGAACTAATGATTTATATAGCTTGTTAATGAGTGATGGACTTTTGAAATCAAAAGATCGTGCAATCAGTCCTAGAATCTTATTTGCTTTCTCAGAGGCTGAAATGCACTGCTTGGTTGATTTGAGATCGTTACTGATAATTACGCCGAGATCTTTTTCACTATCCACTTTTGTTAATGAATTTCCAAATAACTTGTAATCGTACTTACTGTTATTTTTACCTATGTGCATTACCTTGCATTTACTTGTGTTAAATTTCATTAGCCATTTTTCAGACCATTGCTGTAATTTATCTAAATCTTCTTGAATATCTAATTGGTTTAAGTGATCATTTGCCATTCCGCACAGTTTTGTATCATCAGCAAATTTGGAAACAGTAGATTTTAGTCCATGGTCTATATCATTTATATATACTATGAATAGAAGTGGCCCAAGAACGGAACCCTGAGGAACTCCACTTGTAACATTTTTCCATCTAGAAGTTTTTCCATTTAAAACAACTTTCTGTTTTCAATCATTCAACCAATTACTAGTCCAACTTAATAGGCTACCACTTATTCCGTGTGAAGCTAATTTAGTAAGTAGTCTTTCGTGTGGGACGGTATCAAAAGCTTTTGCAAAGTCTAGATATATTAAATCTATATTGTTTCTTTTGTCATAATTCGAGATAACTGTGTTGTAGAATTCGAGTAAGTTAGTCACGCAAGAACGTTTCCGTCTGAAACCATGCTGGCTATCATTTATCAAACTGTTACTTTCTAAATGATGTTCGATAGCATCTCTGATGATAGTTTCCATTGTTTTTCCTACGATTGAAGTCAAACTTATAGGCCTATAGTTATTTGGTTTCTTTTTGTTACCTTTTTTGAATATGGGAGTAACATTAGCTAGCTTCCATTCTTTTGGGACATCTCCGGATATGATGGATTTCTTGAAAATAATTTCTAATGGAACAACAATCTCATTTTTCATTTCCTTTAAGATTCTTGGATGCCAACCGTCAGGCCCTGGTGTTTTATTAAATTTCTTTTGTTATATTTACCATAGTAAGTTTACCCTAGACTTTTCCCAGATTTCAGTTTGGAGTTCACTTTGAGGTGTTTCGTTTACGAATACCGAGCTAAAATAATTGTTTAAAATATCACACATTCCTTCATTTGAATATTCAAGTTGACCGTCAGAATTTGAATATTCAAGTTGACTGTCAGCAGATAATAGTGGACCAATGTGATTCCTAACAACCTTTTTATCTCTAATGTAACTATAGAATTCTTTGGGATTCTCTTTGGATTTATCAACGATGTTCATTTCCTAATGTCGTTTTCTTTTTTTTATTGTCTTTTTTAAATTTCTCTGTATTGATACATAACTTTCATAGTCATTAGATGCACCCGAGCTCCTATATTTCTTATAAGCCTGTCTCTTTTTAGCAATACTTTTTTCAGTTTCTTTGTTGAGCCACTTTGGGCGAGCCTGATTTGGGGGACATCTGTCCTTAAAAGGAATGTAAGTATGAATCATCTTAGTGAGCGTATTTTGAAATATTTCCCACATCTGATCTACAGGTCTTTCGCTAAATTTTGCCTCCTGACGTAGTCCTATGAACTGAGCTTTACTGAAATTGGGTATTTTAGAAACACAAGTATCTATTCTAATATTTTTTAGGAGTTTGAATCTAAATAAGTTGTGATCGCTATTTGCAACAGTTTCACTGACTTCCACATCAGTTACCATGTTTTCGCAGCTAGTGATCAATAGATCGAGTAAGTTTCCATATCTTGTGGGCTCTTTTACATGCTGAATTAAGTAATTGTCACCAAGAAGATCAATCAAGCGACTACCTATATGGCCATGTTCAAGGGTCATCCAATCAATGTCAGCAAAATTGAAATCACCCATTATCAATAAATCCCAGTTGCAGAAACTAGACAGTTCTTGAAATAACAGTTTGTCGTCTGCTAATGATAATGTCTTTGGCCTATATATTACACCTACATTAATTTTTTGTCCATTTGTTTGGGTTAACTCAACCCACAAACTATCATATGCATCCTGTTTCACTTTATCTAAAACACAAGCATGAACATTGTTTTTAATGTACAACAGAACACCCCCACCTTTCTTGTGGTTTCTATCCTGATGAAAGTGTTTAAATCCCGCAATATTAAATTCAGCTTCGAACTCTTTACCATTTAACCATGTCTTGGTTATTCCTATCATATCAAGATTTTCGCTTTTGACATATGCCTGTATTTCTTGAAATTTGTTCCTAATACTATGAATATTAGAGTACATGGTTTTAAGAAACTCGTAATTATTTCTTTTTAACACATTTTGAGTTTCAATATCATGTCTCACATTATCATTTTGTTTTTTATTTATACCTTGCTCTATATTATTACTTGGTCCTTCATTGACATTCAATGCCTCATTAACATTTCTCCCATTAAAATTAACATTTCCCCTCATCACGGACATCTGGTCGATCACGGTCATCTGATCTCTTTTGTACACTTTGTCCCCCTACGTCACCATGATTCACACTGGCCTCCCGTTGTTCATTGACATTATGTCCAGCATCCCTTCCTAAAATTATATTTTGTCCTCCAGTGACATTATATCCTACTGTGATATTTTTTCCTCCACTATAATTACGTCCCATCATGATCTTTTGGCTTCCACTGTCATTACATCCCATTGTGATATTTTGGCCTTCATTGACATTCTGTCCGGCATCCTTCCCTAAAATTATATTTTGTCCACTGACATTATATCCTACTGTGATATTTTCTCCTCCAGTATCATTACATCCTATTGTGATATTTTGTCCACTGTCATTACATCCCATCGTGACATTTTGTCCTTTGACATTACATCCTAATGTAACATTTTGTCCTCTACTGACATTATATTCTAAGATTATATTTTGTCCTATACTGGTATATTGTTCTACATTAATGCTATACTCTACACTGTTTTCCCAAGTACACTCTATTTCCCCCTCCCTTAGGGCTTCTACCCCAAAAACGTCTATTACCCTATGGGGAAAGTTGTTCTTTTTCAGGTCTTTTCTATAACTGTCTTTCTTGATTTTCTTTCTGTGTCCTCTTGTATCTCTACTATCCCATTTTATTAGACCTTCTCTATCAATAGTTTCTATGCCTTTTATGATTCTATATATAGTTATCAAGTCTCCTCTCTCTCTTCTTTGTTCTAATGTCTGTAGTTCAAGTTTTGCTAGTCTCTCTTCATATGGTAGTACTGTGAGTGTTGGTGCCAATTTCGTAATTGCTCTTTGTATTCTTTCAAGTTTTGTTATACATTTTTTTGTACTTGGTGACCACGTCGTCGCTATATATTCCAATCTTGGTCTTATCAAAGTGATTAGTATTTTCTTCACCATTTCTTCGTCCAGGTATGTAAATGCCACTTTGATTGTTCTTATTAAATTATAAGTTTCTCCAAAAATCTTGTTTATATGTTTCTCAGGGGAAATATTATTCATAATAATGACTCCCAGGTTATACGATCCCACTATTCTTTTTTTGCTTCTTTCAAATTCCATTATGCTACACTTCTTGATATTGAATTCCATCTCCCACTTCGTACTTTATTCCCATACTTTATTGAGATCACTCTGCAGGGACTCACAATCTTCTACAGTGTTCACTTTTTTCAACAGTTTTGCATCATCCGCAAGGAAGCTTGTATAACTTTCAATTCCTTTATCCATATCATTAATACATATAGCAAACATTATTGGGGCCAAAACTGTTCCTTGTGGAACACCACTAATCACTTCATCCCAATTAGAGTGTTTGTCTCTTATCACCACTCTCATTTTTCTTTCATGTAAGAAGTCTTCCATCCACTTCAGCAGTTTGCCCTGTATTCCTCCTGCAGTTTCTAATTTCTTTAGCAATTTCAATTTTTTCATATGTGGCACCTTATCAAAAGGTTTTGTCAGGTCTAGACATGCACAATCAGCCCATCCATCTTTCTTGTATTACATCTATTAGCCTTGAATAGAAACACATTAAGTTTGTGACACATGATCGTCCTTGTCTAAATCCAAATTGCCTTGGAATTAGTACATTGTTTTTTTCCAAATGCCTTACCCATCTACTTTTGATAATTCTTTAACAAATATTTGCTATCGTACTTGTTAGAGAGAATGGTCTATAGTTAGCAGGGTCTTCTTTGTTTCCCCCTTTATATATAGGTACTATATTTGCTCTTTTCCAATCTTTTGGAATTTTTCCTTCTTTCAATGAACTGTTAATTAAGCTATGTATTTTGTCAGTTCATTCCTGCATTCTCTCAAAATCCAGTTTGCTATTTCATCTGGTCCATGTGATTTTCTGTCATTGAGGCTACTCAAGTGTTTCATTATTTCATTTCTTGATACTTCTATCTCTTTCATAGGGGGGACTTCCTCCTCCCATTCTATATCTCTAGGTTGCATGTTCACTATTGTAAACACTGATTTAAAATGCTTGTTCATAATTTCTTCCATTTCTATTTCCTTTGTGTATTCAACTCCTCCTTGCCATAGTTTCTCTAATTATTGTTTGTTTTTCAGTTTATTGTTTACATATCTGTAAAATAGTTTTGGTTGATCTTTACATTTTTCTATGACATCTTTTTCATATTTTTTTCTTCTCTGCACACTTGTACATATTCATTTCTATAACTAGTATATATTTTCCATTTTTCAGGTCTTTTGTCTTTTTTCCATTCTATCCAAGCTTTATTTCTTTTAACTCCCTACATCTTTTGTTGTACCAGCACTTTACATATTCTTTTTCTTGCTTTTGTCTTGGGACATACTTTTCCACTCCTTTATAAATTTTTGTCAAAATATTCCATTTCTCTTCTACTGTTGTTTCCTCCTTGTGTATTCTTTCCCAGTCTGCTTTTTGAAAGAATTATCTCAATTTATCAAAATTTGTTTTTTCAATCTTCCCTTTCTATATTGTTAATTTTTTTCATGTATTTTTCCTCATTTAGTTCCAGTTCAACCAATATGCGGTCATTTTTTCTTATTGGTGTCTTATGTTCAATCTTGTCCACTATTTCAGGTTCTGATGTGATTATTAGGTCCAGTCTCGATGGTTCTTCCTCATTTCTATATCTAGTATTCTCTTGTATCCATTGCGTCATTGTATGTTCTCTAATCATATCAAGTGGTACATTTCCCCATAGGTCGACTCCACCTTTTACTGTCATCTCTTCCCAGCAGATTTCTTTACAATTAAAGTCACCCATTATAATTATTCTTCCTCCATCTTCCATAAACTTATTTAGTGTTATCCTTGTGTCTTCTAAAATACTTTTGTGTGTTCTTTCTCTTCCCACAAAGCCATTTTACGAGGCACATACCAGGGTAATTTACTACAAACTTCCTGCTCTTTCCATCCTTGTCCTCCATTTCCATCATAATCATCTCTACTCTATTCTTTCCATATGTGACATTCCTCACTTTTATATCCTTCTTAGTCAGGAACATAACTCCACCCCCTTGTTTTACTTCTCTGTTTCTAATCCAATAATTATATGCACCATGTCCTACACTGTTAGGTGGTAGTGTCCCTTTCAATTTTGTCTTCACAATTCCCATTATGTCCAGTTCTTTTTCCTTCAGGTAATCATTCAGTTCATTCAAGCCTGTTATTAAGCCATCTATGTTTGTATAAGTCACTTTTAATTTTCTGCTACTTCCATTGTGTTTTCCGTTTCCCTTCCATTTTTCTCTGCTATGAACCATTTCTTTACTTTCGTATTCACTACTCTCCAATAGAATTTCCCTTTGTCTGACTCTGTTCTTTTTTTTTTTTCCTTAGCTTCTAGTCTTTTTGTTTTCTCCTCTCTTTCCTCTTTATTCATTTCTCTTTTTATCCATACCTGTTTATATTGTTCACTGTCTGCTAGTTTCCCTATTTTTGCTAAGATATTCTCTACTGTTGTTTGTGACCTGAATTTGATCTTAATTGGTCTGGTCTTATCTGTATTATATTTCCCTAGTTTATATATTTCTTCAATTTCTTTCCCTGTTTCTTGTTCATCCTCTTGAACTACTTCTAATATATTGTTTATCTTTTTCTTTTCCTCTTTTACTGTTGTGGTCCTATTTAGATTATACTTCTCTTCCACCCCTAATATGATTGTACATTTCTTTTTGTCCGCTAAGTCTCTTACTATATTCTCTTCTCTCATCACTTTAATAATTGTGTCCTTAGTTTGTTCTTTCATTTGTTTTTTCACTATATCTGTAAATACAACTTTGTTATTTTCTTGGACTTTTCTCCAACCCTGTGCTTCGTTTGCTATGGACTTTTTATTCTCTTTATTATTCTTCCTCTTTAATTTCTCATTCTCATCTTTTACTTCTTTTAACTGTCTTTTTAATTCTTCTATTTCTTTAGTTAGGTTTTGGTTCTCCTTCTTTAGTTCTTCCAATTTATCAACTCATTCCGTAATCTGTATAAGTTGGCTGAATGTAGCCTCCCAATGTTCGGTCATTTTCTATAGTTTTTCCTCTAGACTTGCTAATCGGGGGAGGTTGACATTCTCCCCTCATTAAATCCATGAAAATTACCATCTCCACTCTCTTTTGTGCTGTTCTTATCTATATATTTCTAAACTTAATGCTTTTATGATATTTTCTACTTTGCCTGCGTCGTCTGCAGCTCTCTTGTTGACATTTCTCCTGACGTCCATGGGAACCCGTTTGTCACCTTCCTCATTTCCTTCCATTTCCCTCAGTAATCCCTCCCTTTCTCCTTTTTCTTCACCTTCCCACTACACCACGAGTTTTCCCCTTCCCTATTAATACAACAAAGGTACTCCCTCGTTGAGATCGATGAATCTTGAAGTTTTCTTGTAGTTCCAAACTTCGTTGTCACTTTGACCGACGTATGTGTGTTGATCTTCTTGCTTACTTCACACCATGTACTCTTCTCCGAGATTGGTATTCTTTGTTCCAGCAAATGTTTATTTATTTTTTCTCCCAACTTATTCATCTTGGAAGAAACTCTACTTTAACCTAAATTGCATTTTTCATGGTCAGCATTTTTCTTTTATTCATTCATTTACTTATTGACTTCTTGAAGGAATAGCGTTACAGAGAGTAGGATACCTAGTCCCATCACTTCAGCCCGTTATAGCAGCTTTACCTAAATAGAAACACTCTACAGGTATTTTCCACAGACAGAGGCGGAGGGAGGGGGGAAGGTCGCCGATTAATTGAAGTGGTCTTGCTGTGGATGCGCTGTGTCTTGTTACATTGCTCCTGACCCAGGGCAGTGGGGGATGATACAGGGATGACCCGTCATCCATGAGGAGCTAAGATGAGAGGGGAGGAAAGGGTTGTAGATGGGAGGGGGTGCATATCGCTTCGTTTGGCTACCTTCCTTATAAGGGAGAAAAAGCCCTTGGTATATAGATGGATGGATTTATATATTATAATTTTTATTAAAAATAATGATTGCTCACTGGTTTCTGGGTTCAGTTTGCAGTGACGAAATTAGCAATACCAGGATATAGGCAATCCTTATGATTTACAAAATAGAAGAAGAAATTTGTTTCTAATATTTTCTATTTATATCAACAATGGTTATCGTTGCAAATTTATCATGCACATTGTTTTATTTTATTATTTTATTTATTTTATTTTATTTTTAAACGAAGACACGGTAGAAATGACAAGGCGGATCATCCAGGTAAAGTTATTAACAGTTACCAATAGATTATTTTAACGCGTAACTAAAAATTATATTCTCTCTCTCTCTCTCTCTCTCTCTCTCTCTCTCTCTCTATATATATATATATATATATATATATATATATATATATACATATATATATTAACAACAATGCACTTTAATTCTAAGCCATCAAATGCCAGCATGCTGGAATTGAAATGTGGTACTGCCCAGAACTCGAACTCGGCATCCTCATGACAAGTGCGACAGTGACTTGTAATGAGGATGCCGGGTTCGAGTCCTGGAGTACCACATTTCAATTTGAGCAAGCTGGCCTTTGATGGCTTAGAATTAAAGTGCATTGTGGTTGTTAGAATCTATCTCCAATCACTGGGACCCATTCAATGTTGTACATATATACATATATGTATATATGTATATGTATATATATATTTAAATATATATATATATATGTATATACTGTATATACATATACATATATATATATGTATTTACCTAGATGTGTTTTACGGTAAGGGGAGCTATGCTCGTGGTGTCCCATCTTCATATCTCATTTTATCTAAACTATTTTTAAATTCATATATTGTTTTTGCATACAATACTTTCTCATCTAACTTGTTCCAATTGTCTATTACTCTGTGAGGAAAGCTGTTCTTTTTCAGATCTCTTCTATAGCTGTCTTTCTTGATTTTCTTTCCGTGTCCTCTTGTATTTCTATCATCCCATTTTATTAGATCCTCTCTATCAATAATTTCTATGCCTTTCATGATTCTGTAAATAGCTATCAAATCTCCTCTCTTCTTTGCTCTAGTGTCTGTAGCTCAAGTTTTGCTAGTCTCTCTTCATATGATAGTTTTGAGAGTGTTGGTGCCAATTTTGTAATTGCTCTTTGTATTCTTTCAAGTTTTTTTATACATTTTTTTGTATTTGGTGACCACATCGTTGCTGCATATTCCAATCTTGGTCTTATCAGAGTGATTAGTATTTTCTTCACCATTTCTTCATCCAGGTATGTAAATGCCACTTTGTTCTTATTAAATTATAAGTTTCTCCAAAATTTTTATTTATTTGTTTCTCAGGTGACATATTATTCATAACAATGACTCCCAGGTCCTTCTCATTTTCAACTTTTTTTATTCTTTCTTCTCCCAATTTATATGATCCTGTTATTCTGTTTTTGCTTTTTCCAAATTCCATTATACTACACTTTTTAGTATTGAACTCCATCTCCCACTTCCTACTCCATTCCCATACTTTATTTAGATCACTCTGTAGTGACTCACAATCTTCTTCCGTGTTCACTTTTTTTAATACTTTTGGATCATCTGCAAAGAAGGTCATATAACTTTCAATTTCTTCATCCATATCATTAATATATATAGCAAACAGTATTGGGGCCAGAACTGTTCCTTGTGGAACACCACTTATTACTTCATCCCAATTTGAGTGTTTGTCTCATATCACTACTCTCATTTTTCTTTCTTGCAAAAAGTCTTCCATCCATTTAAGCAGTTTGCCCTGTATTCCTCCTTCAGTTTCTAATTTCTTAAGCAACTTCTTATGTGGTACTTTGTCAAAAGCTTTTTTTAGGTCTAGAAATGCACAATCAGCCCATCCATCTCTTTCTTGTATTATATCTATTAGCCTTGAATAGAAACATATTAAATTGGTGACGCATGATCGTCCTTGTCTGAATCCAAATTGCTTTGGATTTAGCACATTGTTTTTTCTAAATATTTTACCCATCTACTTTTGACAATTCTTTCACAAATTTTTGCTGTTGTACTTGTTAGAGAGACTGGTCTATAGTTGGTAGGGACTTCTTTATTTCCTCCTTTATATATAGGTACTATATTTACTTTTTTCCAATCTTTTGGAACTTTTCATTCATTCAAGGAACTGTTTATTATGCTATGTATTTTGTCTGCCAGTTCATTTCTGCATTCTTTCAAAATCTAGTTTGCTATTTCATCTGGTCCATGCGATTTTCTGACATCAAGATTACTCAAGTGTTTCATTATTTCATTCTTTGTTACTTCTATTTCTTTCATAGGGGGGACTCTCTTTCCATTTGATCTCTTCAGGTTGTATGTTCTCCCTTGTAAACACTGATTTATAATGCTTGTTCATAATTTCTGCCATTTCTATTTCCTCTATGTATTCAACTCCTCCTTGTCTTAATTTCTCTAAATCTTGTTTGTTTTTCAGTTTGTTGTTTACAAATCTGTAAAATAGTTTTGGTTGATCTTTACATTTTTCTATGACATCTTTTTCATATTTTCTCTTTTCCTCTCTGCACACTTGTACATATTCATTTCTATAACAAGTATATATTTTCCATTTTTCAGGTCTTTTCTCTTCGATTTGGTCCATGCTTTATCTCTTTTGTCTTTTAACTCCCTACAACTTTTGTTGTACCAGTACTTTACATATTCTTTTTCTTGTTTTTGTCTTGGGACATACTTTTCCACTTTTTATAAAATTTTGTCTAAATATTCCATTTCTCCTCCACTGTTGTTTCTTCTTTGTATATTCTTTCCCAGTTTCCTTTTTGAAAGAATTCTCTTATATTATCAAAATTTGTTTTTTCATACATCATTCTTCCTTTTCAATATTGTTCATTTCTTTTCATGTATTTTTCCTCATTTAGTTCCAGTTCGACCAATATGTGGTCACTTTTACTTATTGGTGTTTTATATTCAATCTTTTCCACTATTCTAGGTTCAGATGTGATTATCAGGTCTAGTCTCGATGGTTCTTCATTTCTATACCTAGTGTTCTCCTGTATCCACTGTGTCATTGTATGGTCAATAATCATCTCAATTAGAACATTTCCCCATGAGCTGTCTCCACCCTTTACTGTCATCTCTTCCCAGCAGACTTCTTTGCAATTAAAGTCACTCATCATAACTATTCTTCCTCCATCTTCCATTATCTTATTTAATGTTATCCTTGTGTCTTCTAACATACTTTTATGTTCACTCTTTTCCCACGAAGCTGTTTTTGGAGGCACATAATTTATCACAAACTTTCTACTCTTCTTATCTCTGTCTTCCACTTCGATCATAATCATCTCTACTGTATTCTTTCCATATGTGACACACCTCACATTTATATCCTTCTTAGTCAGGAACATAACTCCACCCCCTTGTTTTGTCTCTCTGTTTCTAATCCAATAATTATATGCATCATGTCCTACACTGTTGGGTGGTAGTGGACCTTTTAATTTCGTTTCTACAATTCCCATTATGTCCAGTTCTTTTTCCTTCAGATAATCATTCAGTTCATTCAATCCTGTTATTAATCCATTTATATTTGTGTAAGACACTTTTAGTTTTTTCCCACTTCCATTGTATTCTCTGTTTCCCTTTTGTTTTTCTCTAGTATGTCGTATTTCCTTACTTTCATATTTACTACTCTCCAATAGAATTTCTCTTTTTCTGTCTCTGTTCTGTTCTCGTTTTTTCCTTAGCTTCTTGTCTTTTCATTTTTTCCTCCTCTCCTTCCTCTTTGTTCATTTCTCTTTTTATCCATACCTTTTTATATTGTTCACTTGCTGCTAGTTTCCCTGTTTTTGCTAAGATATTCTCTGCCGTTGTTTGTGACCTGAATTTAATCTTAATTGGTCTGGTCTTTTCTGTACTATACTTTCCGAGTCTATACCTCTCTTCAATTTGTTTCATGATTTCAGGTTAATCTTCCTGAACTAATTCTAGTAAACTGCTTACTTTTTCTTTTTCCTCATTGATTCTTGTGATTCTATTTAGGTTATATTTCTCTTCCATTCCTAATATAATTATAAATTTCTTTTCATCTGCTAAGTCTCTTACTATATTCTCCTATCTCATCACTTTAATAACTGAGTCTTCAGTTTGTTCTTTCATTTGCTGTTATATTATGTCAGTAAATGCAACTTTACTATTTTCTTGGATTTTTTTCCAACCCTGTGCTTCTTTTGCTATGGACTCTTTATTGTCTTTATTATTCCTCATTCTCATCTTTTACTTCTTTTAACTGTTTTTTTAATTCTTCTGTTTCTTTAGTTAAGTTTTTGTTCACCTTCTCTAGTTCTTCCAATTTTTCAACTCTGCGCAATCTTTGCTATGTTACCGAACCTACTCTCCCAATGTTCGTTCATTTTTTCAAGTTTTTCCTCTAGTCTTGCTAATTGGGGGAGGTTGTTATCCCCCCTCATTAAATCCCTGGAAATTATTGTCTTCACCTTCCATTGTGCTGCTCTTATCTATATTTCTAATCTTTACATTTTTGTTAGTCCCTTCGTTTCCAAAATCATCCTCGGTCCTTCTCTTGTTTACAAGACGCCTGGCCTCCTGGACCAAGTCCTCCCCTTCCTCATTTCCTTCCATTTCCCTCTGTAATACCTCCCCTTCTCCTTTTTCATCACCTTCCCACTACACCACGAGCTTTCCCCTTCCCTATAAGTACAATTAGGTGCTTCCTTGACGTTGAGATCCACTTAGATTTCACTTTTTCTTCGGAACTCCAATTCTCGCCGTCCATCCGACGAAAGTGTGTGTGCGTGTGTGTACACGTATGTATGTAAGCATGTAATATACATATATATTTAACTACAAATTATTTTCTTTATTTTTTTATTCATATTTTTATATAAAAGTGACATCTTCTTTTTTATTATGCATTTTAAGATATTATTATTATTATTTCACTTATTCTATATATCTTTATTTATTTTCTTTATAGTGTCATTTAATCAATTTTATTTATGTTTATTTTGTCTTCATTTTTCAATTGTATTTCTAGTTGCTTATTTATTTATATCAATATGTTTCATCTATCTATTAATATCTTTTATTTGTATATACCTGTTTATTTATTAATTTATTTTCTTTTGCGGACACGAGCCCTGGGGTTGATTACAAGTGAAACCTGGCAGCCGTGACCTTGAAAGCGACCTTACATTACTCAGCAAACTTATTTACACGACGCACTCATTACGACGACGAAAAAAAAAGTGAGTACACATGTACTGGAATTTTTTTTTTTTTTTTTTTTTTTGAGAATAGAAATCAAGGTTCTCCGGCTGCTTCCGGATGTCAGAAGCTGTGTCTGCCTCGGGGAGGGGAATTAAAGACGCCATTATTGTTTTAGCGGGCATATATGCTTCCACGACCTTTCGTCTCGTTTTATCCATAACCGTGCGTAATATTCCTAAATTCTTCCAGTTAGACAAGTGGTCGTAATTTTGTGCGCGTATCACAAGCGAAATCGACATTTTGTGATTTCGCCCGTCATTGTTTGTGTTCGTATATTCGTGATCGATTACTCACGATGTGTTGCCTTGAAGAACAACCGACACGTGGGATTTTACTTTAATAAAATACGAATGTCAAGTGGTTTCTCGTTGCTCCATCTAAGACCTCAATAAAACAAGGGACACTTTTCTACATTACATACAGTTAAGAGGCGACAAGATATGATAAGCACTTTTATATAACACATCAGCGTTCGTGTTACATAGTGTGTGTGCGTGTATGTTTTGTGAGTGTGTGCGCGTGCGTATGTGTAATAATAATAATAAAAGGTTTATTTCTATTACAGTGGTACACTGACAATATTACATTGGAAAAGTTGATTAAAGATATAAAACTTGGAATATATACATGGAGCAATTTTACAATGAGTTAATTATGTGCACAATAGATGGGATAGCACTGTTTTTGTAGCGGTCTGTCCTTGGCGCTTTGATTGGTATGAGTCTATTTATGTGTCTAGTGGCGTGGCGAGTTGGTGGAGCATCAGGAGGGAGGAGGTGACGGTGTCTAGGGTGGGAAAGCAGGCTTTCCCCAAATTTCCTTAGTGCCTCCCCGTGCAGCTGGGACACCCTAGATAGAGTAAGGGTGGTAAGAGCATGGTCGTAGCTGCTGTACTGTGTATGTGTGTGTGTATGTTATTTACCTACAGTAGTTGTATTTTACAGGACTAGAGCTATGCTCGTTTTGACCCGTTTTTGTATCTCTCCACATCCAGTTTGCTTTTGTATTCGTGTATAGTTCTGGCATTAACTGTTTCACTATTCAATTTGTTCTAGACGTCAATCACTGTGTGGGAAACTGTTCTTTTTCAGATCTCTTCTGTAGTTGTCCTTCTTTAGTTTCTTTGCGTGTCCTCTTGTTTCTCTTTGGTCCCATTTTAATAGATCATCTCTATCAAGAACTTCCATTCCTTTCATAATTCTGAAAATGGTCAACAAATCGCCTCTCTCCCTTCACTGCTCTAACGTCAGTTGTAATTTCTCCAATCTTTGATCGTATGTCAAATTTGATAGTGTAGGTGCCATCATAGTCGCCGCTCTTTGGATTCTTTCTAATTCCTTTGTGTTTTTCTATGTGCTAGGTGCCCACATTGATATAGCATATTCTAGTTTCGGTCTTATCAATGTAACAATTAATTTCTTAACCATCTCTTCATCCATGTAGTCGAATGCCACCTTCATTACTCTTAACAAATTGTAGGTCTCTCCAAATATCTTGTTTACATGTTTGTCAGGTGCCAAGCCACTTGAGATGATTATTCCTAGGTCCCTCTCTGAGTTAACTTTCTTTACTTCTTTGTCACTAATCATATATTTTCCCGAAATTCTATTTTTGCCTTTTCCGAACTTATGCTATATTTCTTGATGTTGAAATTCATTTCGTATTTCTGACTCCATTCCCATACTTTATGTAGGTCATCTTTTAACGATCTGCAATCTTCTTCTGTTTTCACTCTCTTGAGCAATTTAGCATCGTCAGCAAAGAAATTCATGTAACAATTCACTCCTTTGTCCATATCATTTATGTATATGGCAAACATTAAGGGAACCAAAACAGAGCCCTGAGGGACGCCATTTTTTACTTCTTCCCATTTCGAGTTTTTATCTCTAAGGACCACTCTCATCTTTCTTCCATTTAGAAAGTCCTTCATCCATTCCAACAGCCTGCCTTGAATTCCTCCTATTTTTCAATTTTGCTTATTAGTTTTTTGTGTGGTACCTAGTCAAAAGCCTTTTGCAGATCCAGGAAGGCGCAGTCCGCCCAACCATCTCTTGTATTATTTCAATCAGTCTCGAGTAAAAGCATATTAGGTTTGTGGTGCACAATCTTCCACTTCTAAAACCAAATTATTTAGGGTTTATTATATTGTTTTCTTCCAAATGTTTGACCCATCTGCTTCTGATGACCTTTTCGCATATTTTAGCCAATGTACTAGTGAGGGACACCGGTCTAAGGTTTGTAGGATCTTCCCTGTTTCCTCCTTTAATGTATTGGCACTATGTTTGCATCTTTCCAATCTTGTGGTACCTTTCCCTCTTTTAGTGAGAAGTCTATTATCTTATGTATTTTATCTGTCAGTTCGTCTATGCACTCTTTTAATATCCAATTTGCGATTTCATCCGGTCCGTGCGATTTTCTGACATCCAGGCTTTTTATTTGATCTCTTATTTCCTTCTGAGTTATTGTGATTTCCTTCATCATAGGTGAACTTTCTAACTGGTTATCCTCCCAGGGTTGAGAGTTATCGATTGTAAAAACAGACTTGAAATGTCTGATCATAACATCTGCCATCTCTGTATCATCTGTGTATTCCTTATCACCTTCACGTAGTTTTACTATGCCATGCATATCTTTTATTTTGTCATTTACATATCTGTAAAAGAGTTTCGGTTGATCCTTGCATTTGTCTATAATATCCCTTTCATATATTTTTTCTTTCCTGTGTATGTTTACATATTCGTTTCTAAGTATGTTTGACATTTGGATTTTTTTTTTTCTCTCCGTTTTTCCAGGCTTTATCTCTCCTAGCTTTCGCCTCACTGCATCTTTTGTTAAACCAACATTTTATATATATATATATATATATATATATATATATATATATATATATATGTATATATATATCTTTATGCTTCTTTATTGGTACATATTTGTTCACTGCCTCTTTGTAATTCTCTTTAAATATGTTCCACTTGTCTTCCATATTTGTTTCCTCTTTTGTGAACCTATCCCAATTTGCGTTTTGGAAAAATTGCCTTAGTTTTTCAAAGTCCGTTTTGTTGTACATAAATCTACCTTCTCTATGTTTATCATTTCTGTCTATATTATACTGATCTTTTAATTCAAAGTCTATTAGTATGTGGTCACTTTTCCAAAAGGTGTTTTATACTCCATTTTGTTTACAATTTCCGGTTCAGATGTTAGTGTTAGGTCTAGTTTTGATGGTTCTTCATTATTTCTATATCTAGTGTTTTCCTTAACCCATTGTGTTAGTGTATGCTCGATAGTCATATCCAGTAGGGTGTTGCTCCAAAGTTCCTCTCCTCCTTTGACTGTCATTTCTTCCCAAATTATTTCTTTTGCGTTAAAATCGCCCATGATTACTAAGTTTCCACCTTCTTTCAGTAATTCGTTAAGCACCTCCATTGTTTCTTCCAATAAATTGGAATGATCACTATCTGACCATGCATGGGTTTTTGGTGGTACATACACTACTATAAATTTTCTGCTTTTTATCTTTTTATAGTCAATTTTAATCATAATTATTTCTGTATTTCCCTTTCCTTCGATAACTTTGGTCACATTTAATGTGTGTGTGTGTTTGTGTGTTTACCTAGTTGTATTTTACGGGAAGGGGAGCAATGCTCGTGGTGTCCCGTCTTTATGTCTCGTTTTATCTAGACTGTTTTTAAATTCGTGTATTGTTTTTGCACACACCACTTTCTCATCTAACTTGTTCCAAACATCTATTACCCTGTGGGAGAAGCTGTTCTTTTTTAGGTCTCTTCTATAACTGTCTTTCTTGATTTTCTTTCCATGTCCTCTTGTATCTCTACTATCCCATTTTATTAGATCCTCTCTATTAATAGTTTCTATGCCTTTCATGATTCTATAAATAGTTATCAAGTCTCCTCTCTCTCTTCTTTGCTCTAATGTCTGTAGCTCAAGTCTTGCTAGTGTGTCTTCATATTATAGTTCTGAGAGTGTTGGTGCTAATTTCGTAATTGCTCTTTATTCTTTCAAGTTTTGTTATACATTTTTTGTACTTGGTGACCACGTCGTCGCTGCATACTCCAATCTTGGTCTTATCAAAGTGACCAATATTTTCTTCACCATTTCTTTGTCCAGGTATGTAAATGCCACTTTGATTATTCTTATTAGATTATAAGTTTCTTCAAAAATCTTGTTTATATGTTTCTCAGGTGACATATTATTCATGATAATGACTCCCAGGTCCTTCTCATTTTCTACTTTTTTTTTAATTCTTCTTCTCCCAATTTGTATGATCCCACTATTCTTTTTTTGCTTTTTCCAAATTCCATTATACTACACTTCTTGATATTGAATTCCATCTCCCACTTCCTACTCTATTCCCATACTTTATTGAGATCACTCTGTAGCGACTCACAATCTTCTTCATTGTTCACTTTTTTCAACAATTTTGCATCATCTGCAAAGAAGCTCATATAACTTTCATTTCCTTCATCCATATCATCAATATATATAGCAAACATTATTGGGCCCAAAACTGTTCCTTGTGGAACTCCACTTATCACTTCATCCCTATTTGAGTGTTTGTCTCTTATCACCACTCTCATTTTTCTTTCATGCAAGAAGTTTTCCATCCACTTCAGTAGTTTATCCTGTATTCCTCCTGCAGTTTCTAATTTCTGAAGCAATTTCATATGTGGCACCTTATCAAAAGCTTTTTTTCAGGTCTAGAAATGCACAATCAGCCCTACCATCTCTTTCGTGTATTACATCTATTAGCCTTGAATAGAAGCACGTTAAGTTTGTGATGCATGATCGTCCTTGTCGAAATCCAAATTGTCTTGGATTTAGTGTTTTTTTTTTTCAAATGCTTTACCCATCTAGTTTTGATCATTCTTTCACAGATTTAAGCTATCGTACTTGTAAGGGAGACCGGTCTATAGTTAGTAGGGTCTTCTTTGTTTTCCCCTTTATATATAGGTACTATATTTGCTCTTTTCCAATGTTCTGGAAAATGAACTGTTTAATAGGCTATGTATTTTGTCTGTTCATTCCTGCATTCTTTCAAAATCCAGTTTGCCATTTCATCCGATCCATGCGATTTTCTGACATCGAGATCATTCAAGTGTTTCATTATTTCATTTCTTGATACTTCTATTTCTTTCATAGGGGGAACTCTCTCCTCCCATTCGATATCTCTAGGTTGTATGTTCTCCCTCGTAAACACCGAATTAGAATGCTTATTCATAATTTCTGCCATTTCTATTTCCTCTGTGTATTCGACTCCTCGTCGTGGTTTCTCTAATTCTTGTTTGCTTTTCAATTTGTTGTTTACAAATCTGTAAAATAATTTTGGTTGATCTTTACATTTTTCTATGACATCTTTTTCATATGTTATATTTTCTTCTCTGCGCACTTGTACATATTCATTTCTATAACTAGTATATATTTTCCATTTTTTTCCATTTTATCCAAGCTTTATCCCTTTTGTCTTTTAACTCCCTACATATTTTGTTATATCAGCACTTTACATATTCTTTTTCTTGTTTTTGTCTTGGCACATACTTTTCCACTCCTTTATAAAAAATTTTTTTTTTCAAAATACTACATTTCTCTTCTACTGTTGTTTCCTCCTTGTGTATTCTTTCCCAGTCAGCTTTTTGAAAGAATTCTTTCATTTTGTCAGAATTTGTTTTTTCATACATCAAACTTCCCTTTCTATATTGTTCATTTTTTTCATGTATTTTTCCTCGTTTAGTTCCAGTTCAACCAATATGTGGTCACTTTTACTTATTGGTGTTTCATATTCGATCTTCTCCACTATTTCAGGTTCTGATGTGATTATTAGGTCCAGTTTCGATGGTTCTTCCTCATTTCTATACCTAGTATTCTCTTGTATCCATTGCGTCATTATGTCTTCAATAATCATATCAAGTAATACATTTCCCCATAGGTCATCTCCACCCTTCACTGTCATCTCTTCCCAGCAGATTTCTTTACAATTAAAGTCACCCATTATAACTATTCGTCCTCCATCTTCCATTATCTTACTTAGTGATATCCTTGTGTCTTCTAACATATTTTTGTGTTCTCTCTCTTCCCACGAAGCCGTTTTAGGAGGCACATAATTTACTACAAATTTTCTGCTCTTCTTATCCTTGTCCTCCACTTCCATCGTAATTATTTCTATTCTTTCCATATGTGACATTCCTCACATTTATATCCTTCTTAGTCAGGAACATAACTCCACCCCCTTGTTTTACCTCTCTGTTTCTAATCCAACAATTATATGCTCCATGTCCTACACTGTTGGGTGGTAGTGGACCTTTCAATTTTGTCTCTACAATTCCCATTATGTCCGGTTCTTTTTCCTTCAGGTAATCATTCAGTTCGTTCAAGCCTGTTATTAATCCATCTATATTTGTGTAAGACACCTTTAATTTTCTGCTACTTCCATCGTGTTTTCTGTTTCCCTTCCGTTTTTCTCTGCTATGAACCATTTCCTCACTTTCATATTCACTACTCTCCAATAGAATTTCTCTTTTTCTGTCTCTGTTCTTTTCTGTTGTTTTTTTTTAGCTTCTAGTCTTTTTGATTACTCATCCTCTCTTTTATCTTTATTCATTTCTCTTTTTATCCATACCTTTTTATGTTGCTCACTGTCTGCTAGTTTCCCTGTTTTTGCTAAGATATTCTCTGCTGTTGTTTGTGACCTGAATTTAACCTTAATTGGTCTGGTCTTATCTGTATTATATTTCCCGAGCCTATATATTTCTTCAATTTGTTTTCCTATTTCAGGTTCATCTTCTTGAACTACTTCTAATATATTATTTACTTTTTCCTTTTCCTCCTTTATTCTTGTAGTCCTATTTAGATTATACTTCTCTTCCATCCCTAATATAATTATACACTTCTTTTTATCTGCTAAGTCTCTTACTATATTCTCCTTCTCCCTCATCACTTTAATAACTGTGTCTTCAGTTTGTTCTTTCATCTGTTGTGTCACTATATCATTAAATACAATTTTGTTGTTCTCTTGGATTTTCTTCCAACCCTGTGCTTCTTTTGCTATGGACTCTTTATTCTCTTTATTATTCCTCTTTAATTCCTCATTCTCATCTTTTACTTCTTTTAACTGTCTTTTTAATTCTTCTATTTCTTTGGTTAGGTTTTTGTTCACCTTCTCTAAATCTTCCAATTTTTCAACTCTCTGTGCAATCCGTGTAAGTTGACCGAACCTACTTTCCCAATATTCGGTCATTTTCTCAAGTTTTTTCTCTAGGCTTGCCAATCGGGGGAGGTTTGTATCCCTCCCCTCATTAAATCCATGGAAATTATTATTTTCACCTTCCATTGTGCTACTCTTATCTATATTTCTAATCTTTATATTTTTGCTAATCCCTTCTTCACCAAAATCATCCGGCCTCCGGTTGTGTACAAGGCGCCAGTCTTCCCTTTCCTCATTTCCTTCCATTTTCCTCAGTAATCCCTCCCCTTCTCCTTTTTCATCGCCTTCCTACTACACCTCGAGCTTTCCCCTTTCCTGTAAATACAAAAAGGTATTCCCTCGTCGTTGATATCCACGAAAATTTATGTTTTTTCTGAAGTCCCAATCTTTACTGTCACTTCGACTGTCGTGTGTGTGTGTGTGTGTGTGTGTGTGTGTGTGTGTGTGTGTGTGTGTGTGTGTGTGTGTGTGTGTGTGTGTGTGTGTGTGTGTGTGTGTGAATCTGACCTAGTAATTAAATATTTTGTTTTTTATTCTGTCTTGTTTTAAAAATATTAATTTAATTTGATGTTAGAATTATCCTTTCCACTTTGAAATGTTTAATGATTATGAAATATCTAATTCACGTAACAGACCAGGATATGTGGAAAGTTAGCTTACAACCTGGACACATATGAAATATGTAATTTGATTTATAGATTTGTTATTTTTAATCCCGTTTGTGGACTCGTTTTTGTTTTCGATTATTCATAATAAGATTTACGTTTTGTGTATCTACTTTTGACATGAACTAAAATCATAATTCCAAATCGAGGGAAGGAATAGGTCTTTGGGAAAATATATATAAAATCAAATATATAGCAAATATACACAGCACACATTGATGGAGTGCCCTCATGATTATATAGCCTATCTCTCAAATCAAATAGACAATATCAAACTAATACAGAGTAAAAAATAACTCAGCTTCGCTAAACTTTGAAATACAAGATGTCAGAAAATAGTTTAATGAAACCTAACCCCTCCCCCCAAAAATTAATAAATAGATAACATTACGCCAATCAAGGTTTTCATATATTTGTTTATTCGTTTATTATTCATGTGTTTATTTTTATTTCTCCATTTATTGTTTTATTTATTCACTTTTATTTCCATTACTATTATCAAATATATGCACACACACACACACACACACACACACACACACACACACACACACACACACACCGACTTTGTAACAAAGAAGAGAAAGAAACGACCTGCTGACCATTTACAGAATGATGAAAGGCACAGAAGTCCTTGATAGAGAGGGCTTACTAAATTGGACTAAGAGAAATACAACGGGACATGAAAAGAAAATCAAGAAGAGACCTGGAAAAAAAAAAAACGTTTTCCACAGAGTGGTGGATATCTGGAACAAACTGGACGAAACAATAGTGTGTGCAAAAAATATACACTAATTTAAGAGCAAACTAGACACTGCGAGATCCAAAGACGGGACACCACGAGCGTAGCTCCCCTTCCCGTAATATACAACTAGGTAGTTACATGCCTTTGACTTGGCTACCTCCTTGATAAGGGGGAAAAGGCTCTTGGTGTGTATATATATATATATATATATATATATATATATATATATATATATAGTTACACATAACCCAATACGGGCATCTTAATTTCTAGAAGACGAAATATATGAACTGTTTCCTAGAAAGGTCACTTCAGTAAAAAGAAAAAATATATACGACTGCTAATCTCATATGACGAAAATAAGAAACTCCTATTACAGATACCCAAGATCTATCATTAATATTGATATTTGCCGTGAGCACATCTGTCTTTGCATCTGTGTGTGTTTCTGTTTCCATCTCTCTGTTTCTGCCTGTCTGCCAGCTTGCGGACACACAAAATTTGTGACTAGCTATGATGGATTGGAAAGGGACAGGACCTCACGAGCGTTGTTCCTTACTTCCTTACTTGTATACCAAAGCTAGGAAAATGCAGTTAGGTAAATACAAACACACACACACACACACATACGTATACACACACAGACACACACATAGACACACACAGTACTCGAAGCTACGGAGGGACTTACATAAATTGAATAAAATCGCCTTGCTCCAGTCAAAATAAATTATGAGATAACACTTAGTTAATAAAAGGTACATAGAATTAATACAAAATACATAAATGTAACACGTAAGTACATTCATATAAAATACAGTAAATAATAGAAAATGAATAAACGAACACAGCCTCCGTCATGAAGGGGTTAATGGAGACGGGATTTGTCCTCAGAAACACTCGCGAGGTTTGACTAGAGCTGACAAAATTTGCCCGGCGACAGAAGACCAAAGAGTACCTAAGAAGGCCTACCGTTTCCGAATCAGAGTCGTTGGATCATCTCGGATGGCCTCCTCGTTGTGGCGACGATGCGTCCGCGCCGCTCCTGGTCTTGGACAGCTGGGAGAGGCGTTTGACTAAGAAGGATCAGGAGGCCGGCCGGCGGGCAACGAAGCCGTAAGACCCGCCGGCCGGCCGGGATAGCTGGAAAGTTCAATCGAAAAGGAAATATATTAGGAGGCCAGCCGGCTTGGAAATCGGAAAGGAACGATGCCGGCTGGCCGGGATGATGCAAAGAAATAGCAGATTGGAAAGGAGGCCGGCCGGCAAAGAAAGGAAAATAAGGAAAGATTGCCGGCCGGCCAGGAAAGTCGAAAAGGATAGGAGGACGGCCGGCCTGATAGGGAACGTTAAAAGAACAAGGCCGGCCGTCCGGGAAAGCTTGTATGGGCAAGCTGAAAGGAAATATAAGGAGCCCGGGAGAGAACGCGAGCAGGACTGGATTCAATGCAAGCTGCCACCGAGCGGTTTCGTTTTTTCAACTAAATAAAATCTGTTGGTATTAGGCAGAATGTAGTCTGGATGTGACACCTTCACCATGGTTCTTTCTTCGGCTGAGCAAAGTCCTCTGGTGTGGACCAGAATGAAATATGTACAGAAAGTCGCGAGGAACTTCAGTTCTGTCGGATTCCGTCGCGAGGAACTTCAGTTCTGTCGGATTCCGTCGGTCTGTATCGAGTATCCTGAAGGCTCACGCCAGGAATTACTCGACTAACTATTGTTTTTCTGAAGAGGTTCGAAAAAATTATGGGTAGGGTAATGGTGGTAATGGACATGAAACTGCCTAGAGTAGGCCTTATGGCTTCTTGCAGTCTTCATTCTTGTGTTCAAAATCGTCTTTTTTTCCACGTTACAAGGCAAGTTGGAAGCTCAACACACACACACACACATACATTTATCTTAACTATGAGAAGCCATGGAAATTCCAGGATTATTCATCTTCCAAAGGAATCTTAAAAGTCTCCCAAAGGAGTTTTCAAAGACCTCTAAAGGTGTTGCCAAACACTCCCAAAGGAGTTGCCAAACACTCCCAAAGGAGTCGCCAAACACTCCCAAAGGAGTCGTCAAAGACTCCCAAAGGAGTCTCCAAACACTCCCAAAGGGGTCGTCAAACACTCCTAAAGGTGTCGCCAAACACTCCCAAAAGAGTCGCCAAACACTCACACAGGAGTCGTCAAAGATTCCCAAAGGAGTCGCCAAACACTCCCAAAGGAGTCGCCAAACACTCCCAAAGGAGTCGCCAAACACTCCCAAAGGAGTCGCCAAACACTCCCAAAGGAGTCGCCAAACACTCCCAAAGGAGTCGCCAAACACTCCCAAAGGAGTCGCCAAACACTCACACAGGAGTTGTCAAAGATTCCCAAAGGAGTCGCCAAACACTCCCAAAGGAGTTGCCAAACACTCCCAAAGGGGTCGTCAAAGACTCCCAAAGGAGTCGCCGAACACTCCCAAAGGAGTCGCCAAAGACTCCCAAAGGAGTTTCAAAGACTCCCAAATGAGTCGCCGAACACTCCCAAAGGAGTCGCCAAAGACTCCCAAAGGAGTTTCAAAGACTCCCAAATGAGTCGTCAAAGACTCCCAAAGGAGTCGCCGAAGACTCCCAAAGGAGTCGCCAAACACTCCCAAAGGAGTCGTCAGAGAGTCCCGAAAGAGTCTGGCAGCCTACTGAAGGAGTCTTCAAAGCCCCCAAAGTCTCCAGAATGAGTCCTCAAAGTCTACCAAAGGAGTCTTTAAGAATACCAAGAGTACCAATTAGCAAGGAAAGCATGATGCACAGTACCGGTGGAAATTCCAGTTATTCAACTTAGAAGTCTCCCGAAAGAGTATCAATATTCTCCCGAGGAAGTCGTCAAAGTCTTCCGAAGGGTCTCCAAAGTCTTCCGAAGAATTCCTCAAAGTCTCCCAAAAGTCTTTAAAGTCTCTCGAAGGAGTCTTTCAGTTCTTCCAAAGAAGTCTTATAAGTCTCTCGGAGAAGTCATTAAAGTCCCCCGAAAGAGTCCTCAGTCTCCAGATGGAATCTTGAGTCTCCTGGAAGAGTCTCCAGTCTCCCCAAGAAGTCTTCAAAGTCTCCCGAAGGAGTTTCATAGTGTCCCGAACGAGTCTTCAAAGTCTGTCAAAGGAGTCTTGAAGAGTACCAATTAACATAAAAAGCGTGATACGCACCATAGGTACCAGGTAGGTAGGTAGGTAGGCAAGCAGGTGGGTAGGTAGGTAGGCAAGCAGGTGGGTAGGTATAAAGGTAGGTGGTACATACATACATATACCAAGGCTTTTTCCCCCTTCCAAGGGAGGTAGCCAAAAAGGGAAAGGCATAAAAACACTCCCACCCATTTCATCCCTAAATACATTCCACACCCCTCCCACCCTTCCTCTCATCTGAGCACCTCCTGGATGACGGGTCATCCCTGCACCCTGCCCACCGCCTGGGTCAGAAGCCGTGTCGCAAGACACAGTACATCCACAGCAAGGCCGCTTCATTTAATCGGCGACCCCCCCTCTCCGTCCCCCTTTGCATATAAGGCGAGGACGGGGAGAAATCCCTTCGGGCTGCGTCAAAATTTACTCACACATACTACCCCACCCCCCACCCCCCCGCCCATTCCTCCTCATGCAGTCACAACATCATCCATATACAACCATTCTCCACTCACCTCTGTCTTCCGTCCTCTCCCTTCCTTCCTCAACAGACATTCCCCTCTTCCCCAAAGCCCCCTTCACCCCATCCATCCACCTCATCCTAGGTAGGTGGTAGCGTTTTATTATTATGATAATGTTCATTTCTTTAAAACAAAAAACAAATTGATAATAATGATCATTTTGTTTCAAATTAAGTTAATCTTTGTATCACTAAATTTATTTTTTCTATTCACCATAATTTTTTTCTCTAGCGTGAATTTTGACAACTTTATCTAAACAAAGAGCGACTTTAAATGCCATATCTTTACAATATATTGCAACAATTTGAAATGAAATACACAAAAAATCGTATTTATGATTATTTTGATTCCAGTGAAGAAAGAAGGAGGACAGGATGATAGGGTGGTATGAGATAATGAATCGAGAGAAGGGACAGGCAAGAGAATATTAAGATCGTGAAAATAGTAATCGCTAAAATGGAATTTGATGATCAATAGGAAAAGTTTCATTACTTGCCCAGATCCCAAATTTTGGTCTATATTTTTTTCCTTGGCGTTTCCTATTTTTATTATACTGTACTTGTATGTTAAATGGGAAGAAATAATATAAGAAAATTAATGTATATCCGTTTATGATTCTACTGAGCATTTCAAGACAATGTGACATTTATTTCTTTGTTGTTTGCGATTTTTTATGTCGTAGAAAACCCGTTTTAATGAATTATTTCAGTGAAGGCAGAATTCGGTAAATAGAATAGTTCGCTATACGGAGACTTCGTTAATGACACCCCACGATCCGTATAATTTGTTTATTTTATTCATTTATTATTGTTGTTATTATTATTTATATTATTATTATTATTTAAGTTATTGGTTTGGCACGTCTACTTCCTCACTCCGGAGACAATACATTAACCATCACATTCTTTCGTGCTAATTGACACTTAATATTTTTTTATTATTTTGGCCTCCGCCAGGAGATTTGTTTCAACTAAGGGTCTTGCCATGAACTGAAGGGAAACCATGTGGGGCTATATTTTTTCCTTCATTTTTTTTCCTTCGTTTTTTTTCCTTCATTTTTTTTCCTTCGTTTTTTTTTCCTTCATTTTTTTTTTATTATTATTATTTTTTTTTTAAGTTTTACTTTACTTTTTACTTTTTCTTGCTCATTCTTTCTCCTCTGGAACTTTTCCCTCTTTCAATGAACTGTTTATTAGACCATGTATTTTGTCTGTTAGTTCATTCCTGCATTCTTTCAAAATCCAGTTTGCCATTTCATTCGATCCATGCGATTTTGTGACATCGAGATTATTCAAGTGTTTCATTATTTCATTTCTTGATACTTCTATCTCTTTCAAAGGGGGAACTCTCTCCTCCCATTCTATATCTCTAGGTTGTATGTTCTCCCTTGTAAACACCGATTTAAAATGCTTATTGATAATTTCTGCCACTTCTATTTCCTTGTCGTAGTTTCTCTAATTCTTGTTTGCTTTTCAGTTTGTTGTTTACAAATCTATAAAACAATTTTGGTTGATTTTAACATTTTTCTATGTCATCTTTTTCGTAGTTTATCTCTTCTTTTCTGCGCAATTGTACGGTACATATTCATTTTTATAACTAGTATACATTTTCCATTTTACATTTTTTTTCTTTTTCCATCTTATCCAAGCTTTATTCCTTTTGTCTTTTAACTCCCTACATCTTTTGTTGTACCAGCACTTTAGATATCCTCTTTTCATGCTTTTGTCTTGCCACATACTTTTCCACTCCTTTATAATTTTTTGTCAAAATACTCCATTTCTCTTCTATTGTTGTTTCCTCCTTGTGTATTCTTTCCCAGTCAGCTTTTTGAAAGAATTATTTCATTTTGTCAAAGTTTGTCTTTCCATACATCAACCTTCCCTTTCTATATTATTAATTTTTTCATGTATTTTTCCTCGTTTAGTTTCAGTTCAACCAATATGTGCTCACTTTTACTTATTGGTGTTTTATATTCGATCTTGTCCACTATTTAGGGTTCTGATTTGATTATTAGGTTCAGTCTCGATGGTTCTTCCTTATTCCTATAACTTGTATTCTCTTGTATCAATTGCGTCATTATATGTTCAATAATCATATCAAGTAATACATTTCCCCATAGGTCATCTCCACCCTTCACTGTCATCTCTTACCAGCAGATTTCTTTACAGTTAAAGTCACCCATTATAATTATTCGCATTCCATCTTCCATTATCTTAGTGATATCCTGGTGTCTTCTAACATATATGTTGTGTTCTCTCTCTTCCCACGAAGCCGTTTTAGGAGGCACATAATTTACTATAAACTTTCTGCTCTTCTTATCCTTGTCCTCCACTTCCATCGTAATTATTTCTATTCTTTCCATATGTGACATTCCTCACATTTATATCCTTCTTAGCCAGGAACATAACTCCACCCCCTTGTTTTATTTCGCTGTTTCTAATCCAACAATTATATGCTTCATGTCCTACACTGTTGGGTGGTAGTGGACCTTTCAATTTTGTCTCTACAATTCCCATTATGTCTGGTTCTTTTTCCTTCAGGTAATCATTCAGTTCGTTCAAGCCTGTTATTAATCCATCTATATTTGTGTAAGACACTTTTAATTTTCTGCTACTTCCATCGTGTTTTCTGTTTTCCTTCCGTTTTTCTCTGCTATGAACCATTTCCTCACTTTCATATTCACTACTCTCCAATAGAATTTATCTTTTTCTGTCTCTGTTTTTTCTGTGTTTTTTTCTTTAGCTTCTAGTCTTTTTGTTTTCTCCTCTCTTGCCTCTTTATTCATTTCTCTTTTTTATCCATACCTTTTCATGTTGCTCACTGTCTGCTAGTTTCCCTGTTTTTGCTAAGATATTCTCTGCTGTTGTTTTGACCTGAATTTAACCTTAATTGGTCTGGTCTTATCTGTATTATATTTCCTGAGCCTATATATTTCTTCAATTTGTTTTCCTATTTCAGGTTCATCTTCTTGAACTACTTCTAATATATTATTTACTTTTTCCTTTTCCTCCTTTATTCTTGTAGTCCTATTTAGATTATACTTCTCTTCCATCCCTAATATAATTATACACTTCTTTTTATCTGCTAAATATTTTACTATATTTTCCTTCTCCCTCATCACTTTAATAACTGTGTTTTCAGTTTGTTCTTTCATCTGCTGTGTCACTATATCATTAAATACAATTTTGTTGTTCTCTTGGATTTTCTTCCAACCCTGTGCTTCTTTTGCTATGGACTCTTTATTCTCTTTATTATTCCTCTTTAATTCCTCATTCTCATCTTTTACTTCTTTTAACTGTCTTTTTAATTCTTCTATTTCTTTAGTTAGGTTTTTGTTCACTTTCTCTAATTCTTCCAATTTTTCAACTCTCTGCACAATCCGTGTATATTGACCAAACCTACTCTCCCAATGTTCGGTCATTTTCTCAAGTTTTTCCTCTAGGCTTGCTAATCGGGGGAGGTTGGTATCCCCTCCCCTCATTAAATCCATGGAAATTATTATCTTCTTCCATTGTGCTACTCTTATCTATATTTCTAATCTTTATATTTTTGCTAATCCCTTCTTCACCAAAATCATCCGGCCTCCGTTTGTGTACAAGGCGCCTGGCCTCCTGGACCCAGTCTTCTCTTTCCTCATTTCCTTCCATTTTCCTCAGTAATCCCTCCCCTTCTCCTTTTTCATCGCCTTCCCTGTACACCACGAGCTTTCCCCTTTACTATAAATACAAAAAGGTATTCCCTCGTCGTTGATATCCACGAAAATTTATGTTTTTTCTGAAGTCCCAATCTTTACTGTCACTTCGACTGTCGTGTGTGTGTGTGTGTGTGTGTGTGTGTGTGTGTGTGTGTGTGTGTGTGTGTGTGTGTGCATCTGACCTAGTAATGAAATATTGTGTTTTGTATTCTGTCTTGTTTGAAACATATTCATGTAATTTGATGTTAGAATTATCCTTTCCACTTTGAAATGTTTAATGATTATGAAATATCTAATTCACGTAACAGACCAGGATATGTGGAAAGTTAGCTTACAACCTGGACACATATGAAATATGTAATTTGATTTATAGATTTGTTATTTTTAATCCCGTTTGTGGACTCGTTTTTGTTTTCGATTATTCATAATAAGATTTACGTTTTGTGTATCTACTTTTGACATGAACTAAAATCATAATTCCAAATCGAGGGAAGGAATAGGTCTTTGGGAAAATATATATAAAATCAAATATATAGCAAATATACACAGCACACATTGATGGAGTGCCCTCATGATTATATAGCCTATCTCTCAAATCAAATAGACAATATCAAACTAATACAGAGTAAAAAATAACTCAGCTTCGCTAAACTTTGAAATACAAGATGTCAGAAAATAGTTTAATGAAACCTAACCCCTCCCCCCAAAAATTAATAAATAGATAACATTACGCCAATCAAGGTTTTCATATATTTGTTTATTCGTTTATTATTCATGTGTTTATTTTTATTTCTCCATTTATTGTTTTATTTATTCACTTTTATTTCCATTACTATTATCAAATATATGCACACACACACACACACACACACACACACACACACACACACACCGACTTTGTAACAAAGAAGAGAAAGAAACGACCTGCTGACCATTTACAGAATGATGAAAGGCACAGAAGTCCTTGATAGAGAGGGCTTACTAAATTGGACTAAGAGAAATACAACGGGACATGAAAAGAAAATCAAGAAGAGACCTGGAAAAAAAAAAACGTTTTCCACAGAGTGGTGGATATCTGGAACAAACTGGACGAAACAATAGTGTGTGCAAAAAATATACACTAATTTAAGAGCAAACTAGACACTGCGAGATCCAAAGACGGGACACCACGAGCGTAGCTCCCCTTCCCGTAATATACAACTAGGTAGTTACGTGCCTTTGACTTGGCTACCTCCTTGATAAGGGGGAAAAGGCTCTTGGTGTGTATATATATATATATATATATATAGTTACACAACCCAATACGGGCATCGTAATTTCTAGAAGACGAAATATATGAACTGTTTCCTAGAAAGGTCACTTCAGTAAAAAGAAAAAATATATACGACTGCTAATCTCATATGACGAAAATAAGAAACTCCTATTACAGATACACAAGATCTATCATTAATATTGATATTTGCCGTGAGTACATCTGTCTTTGCATCCGTGTGTGTTTCTGTTTCCATCTATCTGTTTCTGCCTGTCTGCCAGCTTGCGGACACACAAAATTTGTGACTAGCTATGATGGATTGGAAAGAGACAGGACCTCACGAGCGTTGTTCCTTACTTGTATACCAAAGCTAGGAAAATGCAGTTAGGTAAATACAAACACACACACACACACACATACGTATACACACACAGACACACACAGTACTCGAAGCTACGGAGGGACTTACATAAATTGAATAAAATCGCCTAGCTCCAGTCAAAATAAATTATGAGATAACACTTAGTTAATAAAAGGTACATAGAATTAATACAAAATACATAAATGTAACACGTAAGTACATTCATATAAAATACAGTAAATAATAGAAAATGAATAAACGAACACAGCCTCCGTCATGAAGGGGTTAATGGAGACGGGATTTGTCCTCAGAAACACTCGCGAGGTTTGACTAGAGCTGACAAAATTTGCCCGGCGACAGAAGACCAAAGAGTACCTAAGAAGGCCTACCGTTTCCGAATCAGAGTCGTTGGATCATCTCGGATGGCCTCCTCGTTGTGGCGACGACGCGTCCGCGCCGCTCCTGGTCTTGGACAGCTGGGAGAGGCGTTTGACTAAGAAGGATCAGGAGGCCGGCCGGCGGGCAACGAAGCCGTAAGACCCGCCGGCCGGCCGGGATAGCTGGAAAGTTCAATCGAAAAGGAAATATATTAGGAGGCCAGCCGGCTTGGAAATCGGAAAGGAACGAAGCCGGCTGGCCGGGATGATGCAAAGAAATAGCAGATTGGAAAGGAGGCCGGCCGGCAAAGAAAGGAAAATAAGGAAAGATTGCCGGCCGGCCAGGAAAGTCGAAAAGGATAGGAGGACGGCCGGCCTGATAGGGAACGTTAAAAGAACAAGGCCGGCCGTCCGGGGAAGCTTGTATGGGCAAGCTGAAAGGAAATATAAGGAGCCCGGGAGAGAACGCGAGCAATGCAGGCTGCCACCGGTTTCGTTTTTTCAACTAAATAAAATCTGTTGGTATTAGGCAGAATGTAGTCTGGATGTGACACCTTCACTATGGTTCTTTCTTCGGCTGAGCAAAGTCCTCTGGTGTGGACCAGAATGAAATATGTACAGAAAGTCGCGAGGAACTTCAGTTCTGTCGGATTCCGTCGCGAGGAACTTCAGTTCTGTCGGATTCCGTCGGATTCCGTCGGTCTGTATCGAGTATCCTGAAGGCTCACGCCAGGAATTACTCGACTAACTATTGTTTTTCTGAAGAGGTTCGAAAAAATTATGGGTAGGGTAATGGTGGTAATGGACATGAAACTGCCTAGAGTAGGCCTTATGGCTTCTTGCAGTCTTCATTCTTGTGTTCAAAACCGTCTTTTTTTCCACGTTACAAGGCAAGTTGGAAGCTCAACACACACACACACACACACATACATTTATCTTAACTATGAGAAGCCATGGAAATTCCAGGATTATTCATCTTCCAAAGGAATCTTAAAAGTCTCCCAAAGGAGTTTTCAAAGACCTCTAAAGGTGTTGCCAAACACTCCCAAAGGAGTTGCCAAACACTCCCAAAGGAGTCGCCAAACACTCCCAAAGGAGTCGTCAAAGACTCCCAAAGGAGTCTCCAAACACTCCCAAAGGGGTCGCCAAACACTCCTAAAGGTGTCGCCAAACACTCCCAAAGGAGTCGCCGAACACTCACACAGGAGTCGCCAAACACTCCTAAAGGAGTCGCCAAACACTCCCAAAGGAGTCGCCAAACACTCCCAAAGGAGTCGCCAAACACTCCCAAAGGAGTCGCCAAACACTCCCAAAGGAGTCGCCAAACACTCCCAAAGGAGTCGCCAAACACTCCCAAAGGAGTCGCCAAACACTCCCAAAGGAGTCGCCAAACACTCCCAAAGGAGTCGCCAAACACTCACACAGGAGTTGTCAAAGATTCCCAAAGGAGTCGCCAAACACTCCCAAAGGAGTTGCCAAACACTCCCAAAGGGGTCGTCAAAGACTCCCAAAGGAGTCGCCGAACACTCCCAAAGGAGTCGCCGAAGACTCCCAAAGGAGTCGCCAAAGACTCCCAAAGGAGTTTCAAAGACTCCCAAATGAGTCGTCAAAGACTCCCAAAGGAGTCGTCAAAGACTCTCAAAGGAGTCGTCAAAGACTCCCAAAGGAGTTGTCAAAGACTCCCAAAGGAGTCGCCGAAGACTCCCAAAGGAGTCGCCAAACACTCCCAAAGGAGTCGTCAGAGAGTCCCGAAAGAGTCTGGCAGCCTACTGAAGGAGTCTTCAAAGCCCCCAAAGTCTCCAGAATGAGTCCTCAAAGTCTACCAAAGGAGTCTTTAAGAATACCAAGAGTACCAATTAGCAAGGAAAGCATTATGCACAGTACCGGTGGAAATTCCAGTTATTCAACTTAGAAGTCTCCCGAAAGAGTATCAATATTCTCCCGAGGAAGTCGTCAAAGTCTTCCGAAGGGTCTCCAAAGTCTTCCGAAGAATTCCTCAAAGTCTCCCAAAAGTCTTTAAAGTCTCTCGAAGGAGTCTTTCAGTTCTTCCAAAGAAGTCTTATAAGTCTCTCGGAGAAGTCATTAAAGTCCCCTGAAAGAGTCCAGTCTCCAGATGGAATCTTGAGTCTCCTGGAAGAGTCTCCAGTCTCCCCAAGAAGTCTTCAAAGTCTCCCGAAGGAGTTTCATAGTGTCCCGAACGAGTCTTCAAAGTCTGTCAAAGGAGTCTTGAAGAGTACCAATTAACATAAAAAGCGTGATACGCACCATAGGTACCAGGTAGGTAGGTAGGTAGGTAGGTAGGCAGGCAAACAGATAGGTAGGTAGGTATAGAGATAGGTGGTAGCGTTTTATTATTATGATAATGTTCATTTCTTTAAAACAAAAAACAAATTGATAATAATGATCATTTTGTTTCAAATTAAGTTAATCTTTGTATCACTAAATTTATTTTTTCTATTCACCATAATTTTTTTCTCTAGCGTGAATTTTGACAACTTTATCTAAACAAAGAGCGACTTTAAATGCCATATCTTTACAATATATTGCAACAATTTGAAATGAAATACACAAAAAATCGTATTTATGATTATTTTGATTCCAGTGAAGAAAGAAGGAGGACAGGATGATAGGGTGGTATGAGATAATGAATCGAGAGAAGGGACAAGCAAGAGAATATTAAGATCGCGAAAAAGGAGATCGTGAAAATAGTAATCGCTAAAATGGAATTTGATGATCAATAGGAAAAGTTTCATTACTTGCCCAGATCCCAAATTTTGGTCTATATTTTTTTTCCTTGGCGTTTCCTATTTTTATTATACTGTACTTGTATGTTAAATGGGAAGAAATAATATAAGAAAATTAATGTATATCCGTTTATGATTCTACTGAGCATTTCAAGACAATGTGACATTTATTTCTTTGTTGTTTGCGATTTTTTTATGTCGTAGAAAACCCGTTTTAATGAATTATTTCAGTGAAGGCAGAATTCGGTAAATAGAATAGTTCGCTATACGGAGACTTCGGTAATGATACCCCACGATCCGTATAAGTTATATAATTTATTTATTATTGTTGTTATTATTATTTATATTATTATTATTATTATTTATATTATTATTATTATTATTTATATTATTATTATTATTATTATTATTTAAGTTATTGTTTTGGCACGTCTACTTCCTCACTCCGGAGACAATACATTAACCATCACATTATTTTGTGCTTATTGACAGTTATTATTATTATTATTGTTATTTATTTTATTTTTTTTGGCCTCCGCCAGGAGATTTGTTTCAACTAAGGGTCTTGCCATGAACTGAAGGGAAACCATGTGGGGCTATATTTTTTCCTTCATTTTTTTCCTTCGTTTTTTTTCCTTCATTTTTTTTCCTTCGTTTTTTTTCCTTCATTTTTTTTTATTATTATTATTTTTTTTTTAAGTTTTACTTTACTTTTTACTTTTTCTTGCTCATTCTTTCTCCTCCACCTGTTCTTCCCTCACTTCCTCAGGCAGCCGGACCCCCCGGACTGCCGCCAAAGCTCCTGAAGAAGCGAACCCGTCACGTATTTCTGATTTGACACTTGGGATGACTCAGGAATTTGGCTTTGTGTGTGTATGCGTGTGTGTGTGTGTGTGTGTGTGTGTGCATGTTTACACGTATATATATATATATATATATATATATATATATATATATATATATATATATATATACACATATATTTCTGTACATGTACACACATATTTACAAGGGAAAGATTGCCACCATCACACGCGAACAACAACGCGCTGCACATTATTCACCTATGTTAGAGTAGCTCTACGATTTAAACAATTTGTATATTGCCAGTGTATCTATATAGCTGTTAACTTAGTAAACCGTGCATAAATATTTATTATTATTAATTATTATTATTACTATTACTATTATTATATGTGACAAGGAAATAAAGAAAGAAAATGTAGACCAGAAAATGTTTTGCCATAGCCATAGTTACAGTCAGGGCAGATGATAATCACCTGTGACCATCGAGAAGGAAATCAACGCGCTACAGCGGCAACTAACTTCGCCCTGGGTTTGGGATGGGGGTACGTTAGTGTAACCGGTAAACACGAGACTCGAACCCAAGCCCTTGGTAGTGTGAGCAAGAGGCAGAAACCGACGGTGCGGAGCGTGCGTGGCGTTATTTTTGGTGCTTTGGCAGCCATGGCCCCCTTGTGTCTTTATGTTGGCCTTGTTTTGAGTCCCCACCCACCCCCACCCCGTTTTTACAGCCGCCACGTCTGTCCGCTCTCTGTGCAGCATCGCTTACATTCTTGCGTGGTGGATGTCAGTCGTCGTTTCTGAGCCTCTTGTTGGGGGGTGGGGTTGCAAGCCCTCTCGTTTGTGGATAGTGTCGTGGACTGTTACTCTGTAGTACCGAGATCGTGACCCACTCACATTACCAAAGCTCCAAACTGTTTCAGGCCGTTACCGTCCCCCTTAAGCCATCTGTGCGAATTGAGCTCTCGTCATCTGCCAATCACGAGGCTGGCACGTGATCCAAGAGAGTGCACAACAGTGTCAACATAATAAAGGAGACTGCAGGAGACTATAAGGCCTATACTATGCTATTTCCATTATCTCGTGACCCACAAGGTATGTCTGCCGTGTTGTCACGTACTGAATCAAAACATTCAGCATATACCGGAAGCTGTCCATTACCCCGAGTACATGTTAACATGGAATATTCTAAGTGCATATTGATTTTTTCATTAAATGGTAGGTTATACATGTAAAGAAAAGAAGAGACTTGTTAAACGACGTGGCATCTCAGGTCAGGCAACGTTGCCCCGGCTCCTGAACTAGGAATTTCCGTGGGGTTGGGGTAGGAGGGGTCGCTTACATAGAGAAGCTGATTGCGGGTCTTCGGGCCCCTTGCAGTCTCTTTAATTATACCGGTCATACATGCAAATATAAAGAAAACGGTGTCCCCCGTTTTCTTTGGATATGGTTTAGACGTGGCAACGCTGCTGGTTTTGCCGGCCACATCCTATGGGTCACCAGGTAATGGAAGAAGTATAGGCAGTTCTATGTCCATTACCACATGTCATCCCTGTCCATAAAGTTATCTTTTAAAACAACCAATTGTTTCAACGTTCACTACATGCTTACTAAGTTTATTCCATTCGTTAACTACTCTATTGGTAAACCAGTTCTTGCTTATTTTCTTCTTAAATCTAAATTTGTCCAATTGTGTTCCTTGGATTGAATGAGATTGATAATTGCATTTAAAAGTCTCCTTTTACTCTTGATTTTTTTTTTCTTTTTAAGATCAATAATATTAAAACAATATATTGGTTCAATATTATTTTCTCTCCCTACCTCTTCCATCAGTATATTCTCAGTAATTTCGTGCACTATGGATTGTCATGAAAATATTTAAAGACAAATCATGTAGGAATTCATAACATGACCTTAAACGTGACATAAAGCCCCTTGACCTCAGTTGACCCTGAAAGGTCAAACTGAAGGTCACTCATACGTAGACATGAAAATGGCCGAAGGTAGATGTTTTCTAGTGTAGGAATTCATACATGACCTTAAACGTGACATAAAACCCCTTGACCTTAGATGACCCCGAAAGGTCAAACTGAAGGTCACTTATGTGGACTTCAAAATGGTCGGAGATAAATGTTTTCTATTGTAGGAATTCATATATGACCTTAAATGTGACATAAATCCCCTTCACCTTAGTTGACCCTGAAAAGTCAAACCGAAGGTCACTCATATGTGGACTTGAAAATGGTCGAAGATAGATGATTTCTATTGTAGGAATTCATACACGACCTTAAACGTGACATAAAACCCCTTGACCTTAGATTACCCCGAAAGGTCAAGTTGAAGGTCACTCCTATGTGGACTTGAAAATGGTCGAAGATAGATGTTTCCTATCGTAGGAATTCATACATGACCTTAAACGTGACATAAAACCCCTTGACCTTAGATGACCCCTAAAGGTCAAACTGAAGGTCACTTATGTTGACTTCCAAATGGTCGGAGATAAATGTTTTCTATTGTAGGAATTCATATATGACCTTAAACGTGACATAAATCCCCTTCACCTTAGTTGACCCTGAAAAGTCAAACTGAAGGTCACTCATATGTGGACTTGAAAATGGTCGAAGATAGATTATTTCTATCGTAGGAATTCATACACGACCTTAAACGTGACATAAAACCCCTTGACCTTAGAATACCCCCGAAAGGTCAAGTTGAAGGTCACTCCTATGTGGACTTGAAAATGGTCGAAGATAGATGTTTCCTATTGTAGGAATTCATACATGACCTTAAACGTGACATAAAACCCCTTGACCTTAGATGACCCTGAAAGGTCAAACTGAAGGTCACTCATATGTGGACTTGAAAATGGTCGAAGATAGATGTTTTCTGCATGACCTTAAATGTCACATGAAGAACTTTGACCTTAGGATAGAATAACTGGTGAACTGTTGGTTTGGACCTTGAGCTCGGTAGTTATAAAGTGTTGCCGCGCGAGGATTGTTATGCCTGGCACCACTTATTAATTTAGTAAAAAAAAAAAAAAAAAAAATATATATATGTATATATATATATACATATATATATATATATATATAAATAAAGATTAATGTTTTATTTTATTTATATTTTTATTTGCGTTGTTTATATATTCCTTCATATATTAATTGGTTTTTGTTACCCGTGCTTTTCCAGTGTGATTTGTTGTTGTGAATATACGTTAACGTCTTGTGGGGATTTTATTTAATTTGTCCTTTTGATTTCCTCTTTCAGGTAAGTGTCTTGGAGTCCTTTTGAAGTACAAGAAGTCCTACAGAAGGTAATGCACACACACACACACACACACACACACACACACACACACACACACACGACTCGGTGGCGCGGTTGGTAGAGTGCCTCGGCTGTCACTACGGCGGTCCGGGTTCGAATCCTGCCCAGGGCTGAAATAATTTCAGTATCGCTGCGCTTCAAGTCATTACTCCAACTCTCGTGAATACACACACACACACACACACACACACACACACACACACACACACACACACACGTACAGCCTTGACCAACGCTTTCTGACAATAAGAAATACAACTTTATTTGGTTTTGTAGTTAAGTTTGTGTAGCTTACTGGCTTTACTATAAAATATACCTGAAATTTAATAAGTACAAATAGCGAAATCAGTGAAAGTTTATTATTTAATTTGAAATAATGTTTTAGTCGTAAGTTTCTTCGTATCATAGGATTGGAAACCATGAAAGGGATCTCGATTCCACTTAAGAAATGGAAGTAGATCCTCTTTTTTTCGAAACCCAGACCAAAAAATTTAAATAAATTTATTTCATTGTTTTGTTTTTCATACACAAATAACGGGATCATCTCTTAATAATAAGATGATATGACGACAAGATGAACAGAATTCAATAAACGGTTATGTTATTGCAAGTCTTTGGTTTAAGGTCAAGGACCTGTCTGCAACATCACGTGACTTGGTAGTATGTGTGGGTGATGGTGTCTGTTTATACACTGAGGTATGTGTGGTACCCCCCCCCCCATTCCCTCCCCACCCCCCTCCGTCCCCTCCGACACCGCCGACATGACGTCACGAAAATCTTTGTGTCGTCGTGAAAAGCAAATGGTTTGGTCATCTTGTCTGAAGGGAAATATTTTATGTAAATCTCTTCTTATCGAACTAATCCGCTTTGTTTCAGGATGTTTGTGATACTAGTAACGATCAAGAAGACCTCTAGAAACGAAAGAAATAAGAATAGAATAAAGAAAACTGAACATATACTGATATTCTTCGTTAAAAAAAGAAAACATTGCACAAGTTAAGCATAATTCAATCCCATTGCTTTGTGGACATTAAGAGAAATTAATGGACTCGCTTGGCAGAAATAACATTATTGTTAACTAATACAGACTGTTTTATTCAATTTATTTATTCACTTATTGTGGTACTTCTTTATTTATTATTATAATTATTATTATTATTATCATCCATTGGCAACTCTGCATTGTTGTCAGGGATTTTTCTGGCTTCCTACCAGAGACGACTGAAGAACACGCAAGCTTTAAAATCGGGTTTAAACCAGTTCGAGCCGGTTGAGTTACATCGAAACGAGGTCAGTAACAACAGGATAAGTTAGTGACAAATGGTGAAGTTTATATAAACGGGTTAAGTTTGTGGAACTGAGTTAAACTAGTACGTGTTAGTTAACTTAGTGAGAATCGGCTTAGTGTAAACTGGTTAAATCAATAACGATTAATTAGATTAGTATGAACTGATTAAGTAAGTGTGATTATTTAATAGTAACCGCACGAGTTAAATTAGTTAAATTGGTAATTGGTTAACATTAACTTATTAAGCCAGTAAACTCAAACAAGTTAGAATTGGTTAAGTTACTATAAGCCAGTTAATTTACTGTAAAGACCAGGTGAATCTCCTCAATGCTAGTGTGGTGGTTAGCTTCACGGACTGCCACAGTGTAGTGCCGAGTACGCGCCCAGCTCAAGCCACGGAAGGCTTTCGTTAATGCCGCAGATCGTTACCCTTTGAGCTCGGGGAGAGGGTGAGTGTGGAGTGTACCAAAATCGGGCCTTGTACGTGCTCTGAGCTCTCGTCCTGGAGGTCGATAGCTGTCGATCACGGGTCCAGCATGTGATTCAAAAGAGTGATAGTGATTGGCGTGGAATTGTTTACCTCAGGGTCCTTTCTCGAGTGACATTATGTTAAAAAATGTTAAGTTGGGTTGGATCAGATTAAATAGGGTTAAGTTAGAGACTGAAATTCGTGTAATCTTAGTTTTGATGTTCTTGAATATACAAAGGTATAGTCAGGAGAATATCGGTTTCATTCTCGTGTCAAATTTGCAGTTTACCTATGTTTTCCATCGTGAGTGTAATTGATGAATGCAGCCTAATTACAAGTGAAAATTGTGTATATCAATATGATTCTAAAAGAATATGAAGCATCATATAGTATGCGTAACATTGAGTTTATGTTAAAAAACATTAATATTTCCGTACCACGTTTCAATTTCTGCATGTTGGCCTCCTCGAGTTTCTCTCGATGTTGATGGCTTAGAATTAAAGTGTACTGTGGTTGATATATATATACATATATATATATATATATATATATATATACACACACACATATATATATGTATATATATATATATTGTAAGACTAATCTCCAATCATGGACAAAAGATACGTGTCGTTGATCCATAGGGGTGACACTGAGATATCTAAAATAATGACTTCATTAAATTTAAGCAAGTCAGTACACCAGACGGGGAAGAGGAGGAGGAAGTGGTCTGCGAGGAAAGTAGAGGACGAAGAGGGGGGGGAGGAGAATGAGGACGAAGAAGAGGAGGAGGAAGAGGAAGAAAAAGAGGAGTAGGAGGAGGACGAAGAAGAGTGGGAGGAAGAGGAGGAGGAGGACGAAGAAGAGGAGGAGGAGGCTACCACGTGTTAGGTCGAGGTCATTGTTCTCGCAATCGGGCAAAGTATTCGGAGATGGTGGCTGGCATCTCAATCTCCCGCTGCGAGCCCCTCTTCCTGCTCCTGACGAAGTAGCTGCAACAGAGAGCGGGTGATCTTGTAGCCATTCACACGATCAAACGCGGTTTGTCAAACAAGTGTTTGAAGTGATGTTTGTGAATGGGGTTGTCAAACGTGTTTGACAACCAAACACCCCATTCACACGGTCAAACGTCAAACATTTGTTTGACAAACAGTTTGACCGTGTAAATGGCCCTTTAGCCGCGCGTCGAGGAATAAAGACCCGAACAGATTCGCCTATTTCGGGCAGGCGGGAAGGGGGGACATGCCCATCTCCGACTCCCTTCCTCCTTCCGCAAGCCTCGGGCTCGCTCATGTCCCCTCTCTTCCTCTCTCTTCCTCTCTCTCTCTCTCTCTCTCTCTCTCTCTCTCTCTCTCTCTCTCTCTCTCTCTCTCTTCGTTCGCTCCCAAATTGGGTTACCCTTCCCTTACTCTCTCCTCTCCGCTCTTTTCCTCTCTTCTCTCTCTCTTCCCTCCCATCCTCTCCCCTCCCTTCCTCCTACTCTCCTCTTCTCTCATCCCGTCTCCTTCCCTCCTCTCCCCTTCCCTCTTTCCCCTTCCCTCTTTCCCCTTCCCTCCTTCCCCTTCCCTCCTTCCCCTTCCCTCCTTCCCCTTCCCTCCTCCCCCTTCTCTCCTCCACCCTTCCCTCTTCCCCCTTCCCTCCTCTTCACTCCCCTCCTCTCCTCTCTCCTCTCCTTTCCCCTCCTCCCTTCTCCTCCCGTCCCCTTCCCACCTCTCCTCTCCTTACCTCCTTTCCCCTTCCCTTCCTCTTCCTCCCTTCCCCTCTCGTCCCCAGCAAGCGATGGCATCAGGACATGATTTATGAATTTGGTTCTCCCTTCTTCGAAAATATTCAAATATACATTTTTATTGTATTTTTTATCAATTCTATTTATTCGTGTGTTTATGTATTTGTTTATTTAAGTATTGATATATGTAGTTATATATTCATATGTTTGTTAGGGTCGGAGAGGAAGTAGAGGTAATTCTATTTATCAGAGCTGCGTTTGGCAACAGCGGAGTGTTGCCCACGTGTTTTTATTTTCTTCTTCTTCGACTTCGTCTTCTTCGTCTTCTTCTTCTTCTTCTTCTTTTCTTGTTCCTCCTCCACCACCACTTCCTCCTCTTCCTCCTCACCTCCTCCTCCTTCTTGGTATTCTTCTTCTTCTTCTTCTTCTTCTTCTGAGAAACGTTCAGGTCATTGCCTACTTGTTGCTGTGGAGATAATCATGTGGCCAACATATATATATATATATATATATATATATATATATATATATATATATATATGTATGTCTAGTATATGTATTATGTATATATATGTTGTTATATCGTTTTTTGTTTATATATATATATATATATACTTGTTGCTGTGGAGATAATCATGTGGCCAACATATATGTATATATATATATATATATATATATATATATGTATGTATATATATATATATATATATATATATATATATGTCTAGTATATGTATTATGTATATATATGTTGTTATATCGTTTTTTGTTTATATATATACATTATATATATATATATAGATATATATTTATATATACATATATATATATATATATATGTATGTATATTGGGGGGGCTGGTATTTTTATAGATGTTTTATTCAACCTAGTTATCCCAGCCACAGGCAGCTGGGTATTTATAAATATGTGCGATTCGCCATGATCTTGGACCACGTGTTGGACTCGTGATCGACAGCTACTACCATCCTGGATGAGAGCTCATATATGTCCTGGTCTATGTGCATTGATGTGACCTAAATACGCATACCCTGCTCCCTTGCTTAGGAGAAACAGTAACGACCTGTGGTCTAATGAAGATTTCAGACCATGAGCGGGGATTGAGCTTGGACTTTTGGCGTGAGAAATCGAGACGTTACCAATACACCAGCTAGCTATCTGTGTGTGTGTGATTCACCATGGTCTTGGATCACGTGTTGGACTCGTGATCGATAGCTATTCCTCTCCCGAAAGAGAGCTCAGAGCTCATATATGACCGATCTGGGTTATGCTGTGACCTTACACACACACACACAACTCCTCGACCACGATAGTTGGGGCAACGGCTCGCAGCGCAGCGATACTGAAATTATTTCAACCCTGGGCGGGATTCGGACCGCTGTAGCAACAGTTGCGAACGCTACCACTGCGCCGTCGAGTCATTGTGCGTGTGTGTGTGTATGTGTGAGAGAAAGAGAGATATTACGTGTCGTAAATATTGGCTGTTAGATGTAATGGTGAAGCAGAATGATAGAACAAATGTTGGTCTTTTTTAATTTTCTTCTTCGTTTTCTTTGTCTTCTTCTTCGTCTTAGTCAGTGGCGGCGCCAGGAGGGGCTTGGGGGGGGCTTTAGCCCCCCCAAAAAAGTGGCCAGCCCCCCCATTAGCCCCCCAACTGAAATGAGCAAATTGAAAATTTAAAACACTCATTGAAATAATTTTATTAAGTGGAATTTTTAATTGCCAGGGCTAAAGATTTGTCAGCCATCAGTGCTAGCCCCACCATCAACCCCCTCCCCTTCTGAAATGAGGATAATATGTGTATTATCATATTACTATTAGTCCCCCAAAAAATTTGCTCAGCCCCCCCTTAGCCTCCCCAACTAAAAATTCCTGGCGCCGCCGCTGGTCTTAGTCGTTATCTTATTTCATCATCTTATTTTTCTTTCATTCTTCGTCGTCGCCTTTTTCTTCTTCGTTTTCTTCATCAGTCTTTTTCAACTTCTTGAAGAAAGCGTATTCAGATATTTGAATATATTTCAATTCGATTTGTTTCTGATATTTGGGGCCAGTTTAGTAGCTTGTTGTTGTAGTCTGTCAATGTCTTTTTGCTGATTGGAAAGGAGTTGTGTGGGTGTTATGTGTAATCACAGTATTACCCATAGATCAGATCATATATGATCTATGATCCGGGAGGGTAATAGCTGTCGATCAAGAGACCAATACGTGGTCCAAGATCATGGTGAATCACAAACACAAAGAACTCACAAAACGCTCACAAAATAGTAATCGGTTCAATGGATGTGTCGGTCGCAATTTAAGTAAAATATATATCTTAACAGATAGACCTGTTTATCCTAATTTATGGCTTTCAAGTGGTGGTCAATGGTTTTGCGATGTTTTTTTGGATGATTGCCCTGCAGGAGATGTGAAATTGGCATTTGTTTTTCCACTATTATTTTTACCAAATGCTCCTCAGAAGCCGTTTCAAGAAAGGCTATTGGCTCTCTTGGCGTTCTATACATGGCAGGAGCACTGAGTCAGTCGATAGTTGCCAACTTCGAATTTATTTGTATATCTTTCTATCATCTTTGCTGCCAGGTAATATTTTGGTAAGGCAGTGGTACAAAATATTAATTTTAGATGTTTGTTTGTAGGGTTTAGAATGGATGGGAAATTTGTAGGCTATAAATTTAAAATCTTACGAAATCTGGTCTGATGCAAGATTTGCAGTCGGTGTCGTCGCGTTCTGTGCCCGGGGCAGTGCAACTGTAAACAAGTGCGAGTCTACAGGGCAAAGGCAATGGGTTAGGATTCGTGTCTCACGCTTTTTGGCGTATAATCCTCGTGTTTCTATGTATATCTTTTATTTAACTCATAGAATGCGTTATGATTTAATCGAAACACAAGAACCAACAAGATTTTTAATGAGCAATTATTGCTCTCGCGTCTTGCAGTTCCTGTCGAGGTAAAAGAGTCGTGATATTGTACATATTATTGTTATATATATATATATATATATATATATATATATATATGTATATATATTATATATAATATATAATATATTATATATATATATATATATATATATATATATATATTACGTATGTATATATACACTATACATACATACTGTGCTGTGACAGGGATGAGCCTTCATCCACTAGGAGCTAAGGTATAAGGGAAAACAAAGGGTGTTGCATGGTTATCGGAAGGGTGATTGGTGGGTACATGCCTTGATTGGCTACCTCCCTTAAAAGGGGGAAGATTATATATATATATATATATATATATATATATATATATATATATATATATATAGATAGATATATGCTGAGACATTGTGACAAGTTAAGGTGGAAAAAAAACAGTCACGGGTCGAGTTCCGAATTTATTCCTGACCGGTTTCGCTGTACGCTTTTTCAGAAGAAGCGTAGAGTGAAACCGGTCAGGAATAAATTTGTAACTCTGAACTAGACCCATGACTTCTTTTTCCACCTTCCTTATATATATATATATATATATATATATATATATATATATATATATATATATATATATGTATATATATATATATATATATGCAGTTTTGATTTGAAAATTATGGAGCGAGGAAAAGCAACTGGGAAAGAAATCATGTCGATTGAAGTTCTGAAAGGCGCATAGAAAGAAGTTGCTTACAGAAGAGCAACTATATGGCCAGTGTTTAGGCTACGTCTGAAAAAAAGCGTTCCTACATCATGGTGCAATGCTATAGTGATCTTGCTTCGGAAGGAAGAACAGACTTAAATAATTCTCATTTGGTTTATTATCAATCGTGATATGTATATATATATATATATATATATATATATATATATATATATATATATATATATATGTATATATATATATATATATATATATATATGTATATATATATACGTATATATGAAGATTATTGCAAGTAGATTTTTTTTTTTTTTCATTTGTCCAAGAGAAGAGGAAGGATTTGTAATTGGATTTTCCATTTCAAAGTAAAACAATTATATTCGATGATGATAATTTTTAAATTCAAGGGCATGATTATTTAAGTCAAATGCTACAACTAACTAAAGACCATGAATGTAAGATAAAGATAAGACATATCACAATTTGTCGGGAAATATTTGATAAACATAGATCGTCTACAGACATATTAGATAAGCTTTTGTAGATTGCGTAAAGGCAAAGGCCTTTCATTTGATAGATCTAACGGCATTATTAACTTTTAAACGCAATAAAGGTGCAATTGGATGTAGGATGTCGGAGGAAATATATCCCAGTGTGATAGCCCCTTAGGCAAGAAGGAAGTCTGTGGGGGTATGTTGGAAGGGTTGTTAGATGATAAATTAGATGGAATGGAAAAGCATTTTAAGGGTTCAACCAAACATACATGCGAAAAATATGAATGTAATTTGACTACGTAAAGACACAAAAATTAAATAGCTGAATAAAGATAAAGTTTGAAAAAGGAGTATGGCAAATTTCGCCCAAGGTACCGTATTGCACGGTATACAAGACGGACCACCAGTTTTACAAGGATATTTAAAAAAAAAAAAAAAAAAAAAATAAAATGTATGTTTCATCATACATTTATTTAAATATATTTTAAAGTCGTTTTGTAAGGAAGTGTATGATTCTGTGTATCCGTAATACGGCCATATCAGACGGAGGGAAATCTCATGATACATATGAAAAAATAACGCGCCTAATACGCCGGTAAATACGTTAATTGCAGGGGTTTGAATGTTGATGGGGAATATTTTAATCACTTTAGGTTCATGGATAACATTATTCTCATTTCAGAAACAGTAGTAGACTTACAAGATGTGAGTGATCAGAACAAGAAAGTCTGAAAGTAGGTTTGGAGATGAATAAGAGTAAAACTAAAGCAATTTTCAACTAAAGAGTTTAAAGTAAAGCAGTTATACTCGATGGTTAGAATATTGAAGCTGAAGAGTATAGTTATTTAGTTTAGATGCTAAAACTAACTTATGATCATAAGAATGGAATACAGTTGCATATCACAATTGGTTAGAAATACTTAATGAATATAAGAGCATCATGAGAGGCACTCTATCATTTACAGTCAATGTATACTCCCGGCTATGATTTACGGATAGAGAGGAATGGTGAGATCAATGATGGGAAAACATTGACAGATAGAAAGAGGGCAAGTTGGATGAGAGTGAAGAATATATACCGTCATTGTCGGGTTAAAAGATGCATCTTCTCATAAGACACCGATTTTACAAAGATGTTGTATGAAAGAAAAATATAGTATTTGTTGAAAGATATTTTAAAGTAGTTTTGTAGGGGAAATGTGTGATTCTGCGCATGAAATTCAATATTGTGACAGACGTAGGGCATATTTTTTTTATACAATTTGAAATGAAAAAGTGCGTCTTATACGCCGGGAGTTATAGTATATTGTGGAGGCGAATAAGGGGCGGAAGTGTGTTTGATTGTATGCAAAAGGTTCCTTTCGGCTTGATAAAACTGTCTCGGCAGCCAGAATAAATTAAGGCAGTCAGGAACTGCATGTGCATTCGAGTACCGAGGAAACGGAGACAGCCAATCACAGAGAAGCTCTTGTCACGTGGCCAAAAGGGATGAAATCAAACTCGCTTGTGCACACACACACACACACACACACACACACACACACACACACACACACACACACACATATATATATATATATATATATATATATATATATGTATGTATATATATATATAGATGCTGTATTTACTTATTCATTTATATATTTATTTGGATGTATACTCGTTTATTTGTTTATTTTTACTACAAAGAAGTCAGCATAGATAACGTGATCACGTGACTGAACGCAGTGACGTCATGACGGGCAGCCAATGGGCGCTTGCAAGTCGACTCCAGAGTCAACAAACTCTGGTATGTCAGTTGATGCAACATTTAGCGAGGTTATGCAACCTGTAGTGGCGTAGGGCAACCTACATACGTCTGGCGTCTATGTTTGGGTTTGGGAATTGTTTGTATACAGTGTTGGCTGCTTGTGGTACATGAGCGAGTGCCTGTGTGTATGCTCGCGGGGTATGTATGCATGTATGTATGTGTGTACGTATGTATGTGTGTACGAGTATGTATGTATGTGTGCGTTCATATGGATGGGTGTGGGGCTCGGTTGTATGTTTGCATATGCGTGCACACACACACGCACACACACACACACACACACACACACACACACACACACACACACACACACACACACACACATATATATATATATATATATATATATATATATATATATATATATATATATATATGGCTTAACGTCACAAACGGTGCCCCTCACGGTAGGGTTCGAACCACCATCCCCTGGGAGGGGGGTGTAAAGAGGCTGTGTCGCTCTCCAGAGAATAGGCGGGGGTCCTGCAGGTTAACCACTTTCCTGTGATTCACCATGGTCTTGGATCACGTGTTGGACTCGTGATCGACAGCTATTTCCCTCCCGGAAGAGAACTCAGAGCTCATATATGACCGATCTATGGGTAATGCTGTGACTTTACACGCACACACATACACCGAACTCCTTGCCAACGAGAGTTGGAGTAACGACTCGCAGCGCAGATATACTGAATTTATTTCAGCCCTGGGCGGGATTCGAACCTGGACCGCCGTAGTGGCGGCCGGGAATTATAACCACTATGCCATTGAGTGTGTGTGTGTGTGCGTGTGTGTGTGTGTGTGTGTGTGTGTGTGTAAATATACAGTCTGGACGCCATATGAACAGAGTTGAAATTCATTGACGATGTTTACTAACATTTTCGATGTCAATTCAAGAAGTGTGTTCTAGATGTCGTCAGGCGATTTTATTCATCCGAGAGAGAAATTAAACTCAGGGACTAGAAATTGTAATAGTAATAGTTAAGTATATTAGCTCTGACTGGAAGGAGTGTGTGTGTTTGAGTTCCAATGCAAACAACACTATTTAACAGTATTACACAGTAGTATTGATATGTACGGGTAGTATTGATGAAGCCATGTACGGGGTGACAATACATAGTATTGTCAATATTATGAGTGATATTGATTCTAGGGTGACGTTTAAGTGTGGTCATTGTTTCGGTTCCTACGCTGTCAGTAATCTATTTTGATCAATATTATTGAGTCAGTATATTGTGTCAGATATATTGAGACAGTATATTGTGTCAGTATTCAGTCAATATATTGTGTCAGTAGAATTAAGTAAATATATTGTGTCAGTAGAATTCAGTCAATATATTGTGTCAGTAGAATTCAGTAATCTATATAGATCAATATTATTGAGTCAATATATTGTGTCAGTAGTATTGAGGCAATATATTGTGTCAACATTTAGTCAATATATTGTGTCAGTAGAATTCAGTCAATATATTGTGTCAGTAGAATTCAATAATCAATATTGATCAATATTATTGAATCAAAATATTGTGTCAGTAGTATTGAGGCAATATATTGGGTCAGTATTTAGTCAATATATTGTGTCAGTAGAATTCAGTCAATATATTGTGTCAGTGGAATTCAATCAATATATTGTGCCAGTAGAATTCAGTAAATATATTATATCATTAGAATTCAGTCAATATATTGTGTCAGTAGAATTCAGTCAATATATTGTGTCAGTAGAATTCAGTCAATATATTGTGTCAATAGAATTCAGTCAATGTATTGTGTCAGTAGAATTCAGTCAATATATTGTGTCGTCAGTAGAATTCAGTCAGTATATTGTGTCAATAGAATTCAGTCAATATATTGTGTCAATAGAATTCACCCATTATATTGTGTCAGTAGAATTCAGTCAATATATTGTGTCAGTAGAATTCAGTCAATATATTGTTTCAGTAGAATTCAGTCAATATATTGTGTCAATAGAAGTCAGTCAATATATTGTGTCAGTAGAATTCAGTCAATATATCGTGTCAGTAGAATTCAGTCAATATATTGTGTCACTAGAAGTCAGTCAACATATTGTGTCAATAGAATTCAGCCATTATATTGTGTCAGTAGAATTCAGTCAGTACATCGTGCCATCAGTATTCAGTCAAGATATTGTGTCAATAGTATTCAGTCAGTATATTGTGTAAGTAGTATTCAGTCAATATATTGTTGGTATTGTCTCAATAGTATTCAGTCAGTATATTGTGTAAGTAGTAATCAGTCAACATATTATCAATATTGTCTCAATAGTATTCAGTCAATATGTAGTCAATATTGTCTCAATAGTATTCACTATTCAATCAATATATTGTCAATATTGTCTCAGTAGTATTCAGTCAGTATATTGTGTAAGTAGTATTCAGTCATTATATTATGTCAGTATTGTGTCTAGTATTCAGTCAGTATACTGTGTCAGTATTGAGTCAATATATTTTGTCAATATATTGTTAAAAATTATCATCTCGGGAACAGTTAACTGAAACCTTTATGTAAAGGTAAAGGACATTCGCTGCCGAACCACTGGTTTCGTAAGAGTAGGTTTTTTGTTGTTGTTGTTGTTGCAGAATGATGGTGGATTGATGTTTAACTTTGTGATGTTTATTGATGTCACTATTATCTGAACTACCGTTTGTCAAGGACTACCTCCAGAACTACGTCACTGGTAATACCAATTCTACCACTAATACCAATATACCAGAATAATTACAGTAACTCCCACCTCATTACTTATCTGATTAGAATAAATAAATCATGAATATTCTCACAAAGTACCAAAAATAGGTCAAGTTGGTATGGCTGATATATTAATACATGTATTGCTTAATTGGTGGAAGAAATTGGTATAAATGAAGAGGAGGAGAAGGAGGAAGAGGAGGAGAAAGATACCAGAATGTCGTCTTGTTCGGGTGGATACTTGTGTAAGATCTTGTTTTGGTTTATGACGTCACAAGTTATGTAAGTGGGAGAATTGATTGATGTTCGCGTATTATCTATTGATGTTTATTTATTATTTATTTATTTATTTATTATTATTTTAGACTGTAGTGGAGACTAGTGAATAGGTAAACACATAAATAACTATTTGGTAAAACAAGGGACATGGGGTTTTCTTTGATAAGGTTTATCAATATTGATATGGTTTTTGCAGAAGAAATATGCCGTGATGAATTATCTGCCCACCTCCTCCCCTCCCCCTCCCCCTTCCCCTCCACCTCCCCCTCCTACCCCTCCACCTCCCCCTCCTACCCCTCCTCATCCACCTTCCCTACCCCTTCCCCTCCCTCCCCCTCCCCTTCCCCTCCTCGTCCCTCCTCCTTCCCCATTGTTATCTTGTGTCGACAGTATCATAGATTATAATTAAAAAGTAAATAAGAGAATATAGAGATAAATATATAAAGAAATATATAAGTGGATAATGAATTGGTAGATTAATTAAGATTTTTTATATAATCAGGTAAACACAGATAATCTGAGTCAGCACACTGTTGTGTTTAGCGATTTTAGTACGTATTCTTGCCATCGCCAGGCGATTTTATTCAGGTAAGAGAATTATTATTATTATTATTATTATTATTATTATTATTATTATTATTTTTTTTTTTTTTTTTTTTTTTTTTTTTTATCACGATAAGACCAGACCAGTGGGCAACCTGCTGGCCAGACATTGGGGGTGGGGGGGGGTTGAATGGGGACTTGTCCTTATGTTCTCCGGAACCTTCCTTCCCTTCCTCTTCCTCTTCCGCCTCCTCCTCCTCCTCTTCCGCCTCCTCCTCCTCTTCCGCTTCCTCCTCCCCCTTCTCTTCCTCATACTCCTCTTCATCCTAGTTCTCCTCCCTCCTCCTCCTCCTCCTCCTCCTCCTCTTCGTGCTAGTCTTCCTCCCTTCCTCCTTTTTATCCTTCTCTGCCTTCTCTTCCTCCTCCTTCTCCTCCTCCTCCTTCTCCTCCTCCTCTTCCTCCTCCACCTCTTTCTCCTTCCTCTCCTCCGTCTCCTTCTCCTTCTCCTCCTCCTAGTCCTCCTCCGTTCCTCCTCTTTATCTTTCTCTGCCTCCTCCTTCTCCTCCTACTCCTCCTACTCCTCTTCCTCCTCCTTCTCCTTCTCCTCTATCTCCTCCTCCTTCTCTTCCTCCTCCTTCTCCTCCTCCCCTCCTTCTCCTCCATCTCCTCCTTCTCCTCTTCCTCCTCCTCCTCCTCCTCCTCCTCCTCTTCTTCCACATTCTCCTTCTCATCCTCCATCTCCTCCTTCTCCTCTTCCTTCTCCTCCATCTCCTCCTCCTTCTCCTCTATCTCCTTCTCCTCCTCCACCTTATCCTCCTCCCTATCCTCCTCCTCCTTATCCTCATCTTCCTCCTCATCTTCTTCAATATCTTGGTTTCCACCATTACCACCATCATTTCCACTTTCTCCTCCTCCTCTTCTTCCTCCTCCTTTTCCTCCTCCTTATCCTCCTCCACCTACTCCTCCTCCTAATTCCGTTTATTCTTCTTCTTCCTCCTTCACCTCCTCATACTCCTCCCCATTGCCCTCCTCCTCATCTCCCTTCGAGTTATCTTCCTCCTCCTTCACTTCTTCTTCTTCCTCCTCTTCTTATTCTCCTTCTTCTTCTCCTTTTTCTTCTTCTCCTTCTTCTTCTTCTTCTTCTTCTTCTTCTTCTTCTTCTTCTTGCACTCCCTCCAACACCTCTTCCTCTTCCCCTCCTCTTCCTGTCGCTTCTTTTCTCTTCTTTTCCTCTTCTTCATTTCCCTTCTCGTCCTAATCCTACTACTCTTGCCCATCCTCCCTCACCTCTTCCTCCTCCTCCTCCTCCTCCTCCTCCTCCTCCTCCTCCTCCTCCTCCTCCTCCTCCTGGTTGAGATAGTGTCAACATTACTTCACAGCTGTGAAGACCAACATCGTCCCAGTCAACGTTGTATGGTCGCATGACGCATTCAATCCACGACAGATTTTTTTTTTTTTTTCATCCGACCTAGTTATGGACCAGAAGGTCTCCTACCGGCATGCTCCTCCTTTGTATTAGACCACAACGGGTTGAAAGTGCTTACTGAGAAATCTTGCACAAGACATTCACAATTGCAGTTACAAATAGGCGAGAAGCTAAAAGTAAAATTCCAGAATAACGCAAGCACGTATATAGAACATGGAATCTAAGTTGTCCAATAGCTCCTAACCTAACCTAATCTAACCTAATCCAACATAACCATTTCATATAAAAAAATAAGATCTTTCAAGTACAAAAACGAAAAAAGATAAAAATGTGTTTGCGTGACAATAGTACCGAACTAAGTAAGACCGCTATATGGGTATTAAGTATTGGACGTTCACCCTTCACAAGAACGTCTCCCGAATCTCATTAAAGACATTGACAGATTGGAAAAAGTACACCGAATCTCATTAAAGACATTGACAGATTGGAAAAAGAGCAACGGCGAGCCACAAAACAGATTCCAAATATCAAAAATAAATCATACAAAAATCGACTAAAACATATTAATCTGTTTTCCCTAAAAGAGCGTAGACTCAGAGGTGACTTGATTCAGGTCTTTAAGATTCTAAAGGGAATTGACAACATCAAAAGTGACAAATTTTCACACTGAATGAGAATCAGACAAGAAACAATGATTTCAAACTGTCAGGAAATATATTTAATTTGGAAGTGGGTAGAAACAACTTTGTCAACCGTGTAGTTAATGAATGGAATAAACTTCCTGCAGAGGCAATGCGATGGAGATCAATTCGAAACTTTAAGATTCATTTAGATAAACACCTAAGCAAGATGATGTAATGATTGTCATTTATTTGATATTATTTGTATTGTTATTATTTGTCTGTTTATTATTGTTTGCTTGAATCTCATTTATTATTAGTTATATGTCAATTTATTATTATTTGCTTTTTACCGGTTTGCTTATTATTTAACTATACATATGCATTTATTTATTTATTTTATTATCATAATATTATTTTATTATATTTATTCATTTATCTATCATTATAATTTTTTTTCGTATCCGACCTAGTTATTGACCAAAATGTTTCCTGTCGGGATGCTCCGCCTTTGTAATCCTTAAATCTTTTGTCTCTGAGAGAGTGGAGGGGACGGGAGGGGAGGGAGGTGATCAAGTGATAGTGACATAGTTGACCAAAGGAGAGGAGGAGGTGGACGGGGTGGGGGAGGGGAAGCCTAAATTATACCTGGGTTATGTAACAAGCCCAGCTGAGTGCACAGTCCATTTTATATATATATATATATATATATATATATATATATATATATATATATATATATATATGTGTGTGTGTGTGTGTGTGTGTGTGTGTGTATGGTTTATGTATGTATACATATCAGTTATACACGTAATTCGAGATACCTTCAACAAATAGGAGACATAAAGGAGATTTAGTCCTCTTGGCCTCAAATAGGTAACTATGCGCACACGCACGCACACACACAGCATTACCCATAGATCGGTCATATATGAGCTCCGAGCTCTCTTTAGGGAGGGAAATAGCTGTCGATCACGAGTCCAACACGTGCTCCAAGACCATGGTGGTGAATCACACGCACACTCACTTGGGTCAAATACACTTGAATACCAACGCTCGGCGCCTCTCTCATCCTATCTTCTCCATTTTTCGACCACAGACACAGGCACTAGTAACACAGCCATCACAGCCACCACCTCAGTCCGCCACCATTGTCCTTCAACGGTGTCCTCTCCCTTGCATAGCTTACTCCCCGCCTATCTCGCTTCTCTCCCTCCAACACCTCTCCCTCCCTCTCCCCCCTCCCCTCACTCTCCCCTCCACTACCTCACTCTCCCCTCCACTACCTCACTCTCCCATACCAACCTCTCCACTGCCCAGCCAGCCTCTCCATTGCCCGACGTAAATCCTCAATGGAATTTGCAAACATCATCAGGCATTGCATCAGGTGACAGTCGTTTGTTCCGTATCTTATTTTCAATAAGCTATAAAAGCCAGCAACGCGCGCGCGCGCGCGTGTGTGTGTATATACATTTGTACACATTTGTTAATCACGTGAAAACCACTGTGGAGTGAAAAAGAGTAGAGACGGGGAATCTATATATTTCGATATCTTATATTTTCTTACATATGCTCGAAGTGCACGTGGCGAATGTATTTGTGTTGTTTGGGCACTCTGCCAGAGGCCCGATGTGGCCTACGTCAGGAAGGTTTTCGCCATTTGTCGCTCTCTTAGGTCCTCATCCTTCCCTTACTCAGGCTCTCGGCTGAGCGAACGCTCTGGTCTCTTCGCGCAGCCCTTCGTGAGGCGTCAGGGGCGGTTGAAGGGTGAGGGGGGGGAGGAGATTGGGCAAGGGTGCCTCTCCGGGAGTAGGGTGGGTGTGAAGTTGAGGGTGACGGGTGAAGGCTTCTTCAGCCTTCGAAGAACTGTAACTTTATAAAGTCGGTCTTGGTGTCTTTGTCGTTGTTTTGGCACTGCGTGGGAACGCTAGGGCGACTCGGGTAGGCTGTTATGTGATGGAGGAGGAAGAGGAGGAGGACGAGGAGGAGGAGGAGGAGTGAGGCTCCATTGATGACGTGAGCCAGGAGAAGCCTCGGACCTATCCGAACCTAGTGTGCCCAGTTCGCATCGTGCGTGTTGAGGTGCGTTGGCGACCGAGACGGGCGTACCTTAAGTCGACCGTTGTGACAGTTACTGACGGTTACTGACGGTTGCGGTGAACAGGTTTTGAATTGCGGAAGAGAACCCAGCAGTTTTTCTTCGTGCGTCTTTTTTTTTTCTCTCTCTTTCCTCTTTGGTCGGTATATCGCGCTTCCTTACCGAGAAGGGAACGAAGAGCCAGCTACCCAATTGCTAAGTAACATCAAACTAGGTCAGGGGTCAGATCAAGGTCTTCGAGGACAACTACATCAAGCTACGAGTTACTCGCTAGTCCACCGCTGGCTCATAATCATCAGGGCGGTCCCCCGGTGAGCAGCCCGACGCTCCTCCTCAGAAGAAGACGAGAGCTCCTCCGCTTACCAAAGAGTGCAGGATCTCTGAAGTCGTCGAAGACTCTTCGAAGACTTCGCAGACGCTTGGTAGTGTCGCTATAAATGCAACAACCAAGTCTTCCGTCCCTGATCGCCCACGACTCCTTCAGGTTCAGGACTCGATGTAGAGGATCTTTTAATCCTGTGGGGTGATTAGTGCTTCCCCTTTCTCTCTTTCTCTCTTTATCTTCCTTCCGCTTCCTGTCTCAACTCTTGCGCACGCGCGAGAAGTGTTTACAAGAAAACGCAGTTGTAGAGTCTCCCTTGACCACACTCGGCTGCGGCTCATCCGTCCTTTCGTAGTGCCAGTGCCAGATCGTGGAAGGTGATCGTTCGCAGGTGTTCGGTCATGTGGCGACAGGTGTTGTTGTCCCGGGAAGTGTGTTGCTGCATCTGCGGAGGCGGGTGTCCGATCCTGGGCGCCAGGACAGCTGTCTGCACTCAACGAAACGGGAGATCGCACACTACCCGACCCCCACGGTCCCACCTGAGGAGGTCACCGCTGGAGGGCAACGCTGCCTCTCTCCCGAAGGACCTCCGACAGGAGGAGCCAGCGTTGTACTATGGTGACTCGGTTCATCGAAGTGTTAGCGACTGCGCCGCGGCTTGTGTCACGGACCCCGTCCCGCGCGGAAATGGGGGCCACTACCGAATGCCCAAAGAGATTTCCCTCGCCATAAACACCAGAATTAACGGGTCCTTCTACCGGGAGGACCTACCTGACGGAGGCGACGTCGAAGTCACACCCCTGGACGGAAATGCCAACACCTCCGAGCCTCTCGACTGGAAAATCCTACAGGAGGAAGGCCGGACTGAGCACAACACCTACAGTCTTCTGCAGGAGAGGCCGGTACCTGTGTACCCGCCCACCGTGGAGGACGAGGAACAGGATAGGCTCGAACTCTGGCTCAAACAGTAAGTGGTCACTTTTGTCAGCGTTGCATGCTCTTGGAGGGTGTTGGTAAAGATGGGTTGGGTGTCTGCATGGTAGATTTCTAAGGTTTATCCTCGTGGGATGAATTTGGGTAAAGAAGCCCCGCCACTCTCTTCCCACAAAACCAAGGACGTTACCATTGTACTAAACGTGACCGCACAAAAGGAGCGATGCGGACTAACTTACCACGATTAAGTTTAGTACAGTGGTAACGTTCTTGCCTCGTGGTAAGCAGTCGGACATGCAGGAGTTCGAGTCCCACTAGCGGAGCCTCTTCATCCATTTGTCGAAACTTCGCAGCATGAATTGGGGTGTGTGTGTTGTCGTTGGGTTTGTTTTTATTTGATCTCCGGACGACTTTAACTCCTTTATCGTGACGACTTGTTTTCCAGAGCATTTTATGGGGGAACATCGACCGATTCTATTCAGCTCAGGGATGACCTTGGGGCATGTATGTGTGTCTGTTGAATAAAATCGTCGGACATGAGGCACATTAATCATGTCACGCACAAAACAATAATAATAATAATAATAATAATAATGATATCAATAATATCATCACTCTTGTAACAGAACCTATTATTGATTTTCGAGAACGGGAATCGATCCCAGAACTGCTGAGTTGCCAAACTGGTCTCATACCAACTTGCGTAACAAAAATACTTCATTCGTGTGCGAGACTCGTTTTGCGATCCAGACTATTTTCATAATTCATGGCGGAATATGCAATATGTTTCGTTCACACCCTCCAGTCTTTGTGTGTGGTCAGGGCGAGCGAAAAGTTAAGATATTATGATCGATTATATATTGTAGCCAAGTAACCTCAGAGATTGCTCGACTCTCGTTCCCCAATTAGCTCGGTTGGTAAGAAACGCGTCGTCGAACTCAAGGGTACCGAGTTCGATTCCCAATTAATGCGTTATCACACTGGGATATTTTTCCACCGACTGCTGGAGCAGATTTGTACCCTGGAGCTTTCGGGAAGGAATTTGGTATGCTGAAGGTAAATAATTTTCCTCCAGCAGATCTTTGTTGAGAAAATAGAATAGTTTGCCAGAGAGCGATTTTACTTCAGTAAAAGTGTTGGAGGTCGGCGGTACGGCCGATTAATCGGAGGTTGGAGGAAGAATAACCCGGTGTGATAACCCTTTTAGGGAAGCTCATCGATTAAATATAAAACAATAACTAGACACGAGCGCCATCTTGGGGTCTATAATGGCCTTTGTACTACTGTCACTGCCTGGTTATTCTATTCATTACTGGGGTTAACCACGGCACTAGCAAAGGGGCCTTATCCCGTGGATTGCGGGATTCGTACCCGCCCCGGACCTCAACCCTGCAGGCGGTCCGGAACAGGTCATAATACATGAACGCAGTCGCGATACCCGAAGGAAGGTGATGTAGGTCACCTCAGGTCACATTGGGTCACCTGAGGTCAGAGGTGACCATCCTTTAAGGGGTCATTACTCAGAGTGGATGTCGTTCCTAACTGCGCCGCGGCCAGGAGTCGAACTGACACCCGAAATCCCCACGCGGTTACCAGACGCGCGCGGTACCACTGAGGCACGGCGAGTCCCTCTTGTGGCACTTGGAGGGACTAAGCCACCATCGTCTTTGTTCACGTGCATGACTCGTGATTGAAAGATGTTACCCTACCGGATGAGAGCTCAGATTTTGAGTTGTCTGATCAATGGGTAGCGTTGTGGTCTTACACCACCTACCCATACCTTTGCACAAGGGGGACAGTAATGGCTTGCAATAGTGTGGAGCTATCACGTCCTGTACGAGGCACGTACTCGGTTGTGCAGTTGGCAGTCCTCGAAGCTAACCAGGAAGATACGTCTCGTAATTTGAGAACAAAATCTGGCGTCAGAGAAGAAAGTCTGAAGTTAATCACTTTACGGTAATTGTCGATTAATTAGTCACTTGATCCTGATGGTTATTTGTTTATTTACTCTGGAACTGCCGAAGAGGCGACGCGTCGTTGAATGAAATCGCCTGCCGGTAGCTGGTAGAGGATCACCAGGCACGGAAGGGGATGACCCCCGGAGAAGGTCACTCAATTTTTGCAAATTTAATTTTTTGCAGATTTTAATTTTTGCGAGTTTATGCTTCTGAGGATGTAATCTGGACAGTGCGTGTGTGTGTGTGTGTGTGTGTGTGTGTGTGTGTGTGTGTGTGTGTGTGTGAATCACGTGTTGGGCTCTTGATTGACAGTTATCCTCCTGAATGAGAGCTAAGAGATCGTATATGCCACGATCTATGGGTAATGCCGTGACCTTATACACACACATACACACGCACACACACACACACACACACACACACACACACACACACACACACACACACACACACACACACACACACACACACACACACAAAACTCCTTGCCCACCAGAGCTCGCGTGTGTATCTATGTGTGTATGTGTGTGTGTGTGTGTGTGTGTGTATGTATGCAATAGACACAGATCCTGTCATAAGTTAGTGATACAACCCGAATTCCTATACATAACTCTCCTCTCTTCGGCAACCTTGGCGCTACGCCAGGGGACGCTGTACTGCACATGGACCTTGGTACTACACCCCTTGAGGATTGCGCGTAGCATAGCCTCCCCCTTCCGTACCCGGTGGTGCTTTTCCCTGGCTTGTGACTGCCGCCAGGCGATTTATTTCGTCGCTGTGGTACACTTGTTGGTAGATAGCTTATCTCCGCTAACGATGTGAATTAATATCAGAAAAGTGGTATTAGTAAGTGATGAGGTATTTGGAGATATTGGGTGTGTGTGAGTGTGCGTGTATGAGCCTTATTATACATAACCTAATTGTAATGTACGGGGAAGATATACTCGTGGGGCACCGTTCCTTATTACCTATGGATAAAATCTAATTCTAGATACGTTCATGGTCTGTCCTCTATTGGGTTGTGCCATTACTAGGTTCATTAGTACTTTATATATATATATATATATATATATATATATATATATAAATATATATATATATATATATATATATATATGTGTGTATGTGTGTGTGTGTGTGTGTGGAAGGGTGGTGAGATAAACACCGAGTAAGTCCTGAAGAAGTCCTGTTAAGGACGAAACGTCAGTAAATTTACACTCCAACATTACTCGGTGTTTATCTCTTTCACCCTTCCACTCATTCTGTCGTCCTTCTGTCCAATATATATATATATATATATATATATATATATATATTATATATATATATATACATATATGCATACACACATATACATATATACATATACATATATACACATATACATATATACATATACTTATATAGACATATACATATATATATATATATATATATATATATATATTTTTTTTTTTTTTTTTTTTTTTTTTTTTTTTTTTTGCCCTTGACCTTGTGGTACCATCGTGACCTAGATCAAGAGACCTTCTTTGTCAATTTCGTTGACTGCTCTCTTCTATTTGAAAGACGCAATCTTCTCTGTCTTCTGATGATGGGAATTCCAGTAATTACAAAGGATTACAAAGGCGGAGCAAGCCGACAGGAGACCTCGTGGTCCATAACTAGGTCGGATAGGAAAAAAACATAATAATGATAATTAAATAAGAAATATGATAACACGAATAATAATAAATAAAATAAGTAAATAAATGCATAGATATAGCTAAATAATAATAAACAACACAATTCCTCATGTGACCTACATACCAGTAGGTGGATTACTTTGGTTGTTGTTTCTAGTATTCTCTGTACCCTCTTGATCTTGTGTATATTTTTTTTTTTTTTTTTTTTTTTTTTTTTACACTGCTGCTGCACATTCGGGTCAAGGTCGGATGGTTTCTTTTTATTATCATTATTGTTATTATTATTATTATTATTATTATTATTATTATTATTGTTATTAATATTATCATTATTATTATTATTTTCATATAATGAAAAAACTATCTTATGGTTAACAGTTTGTTTTTACCATCCATGACCAACACTCCCATAGAACGAATTATTGTTTATCTCTGTGCTTTTGTCCATTTCCATT
>NC_134780.1:23578996-23581496 GCF_046742065.1 Oratosquilla oratoria | reverse complement strand
TTTTTTTTTTGTTTTTTTTTCTGCCCAATCTCTCTTTCGCCCTTCCTCACTTTCGCTCTCTCTCGCCCTTTCTTACTCTCGCTCTCTTTTTCGCTCTTTACATGTCTACGTATGTGTGTGTCAGTCTATGTAATTACACACACACACACACACACACACACACACACACACACACACACACACACACCACACATACACACACCACACACACACATACACACACACACACACACACACCTCACACAACACAGACACTTGGGTCCCCCCCCCCATAATATTTCTTAGTGGCTACCTCTTCATCTTCTACCGCTATAGTGGGTCGATAAGAATTCCGTAACCGAGCTCCTATCCATGTAAATGGCGACTAAATCGGACAGCGTGAGGGAACTAAACAATTCCTCTTTCTAATGTCCTGCGAGGAGTCGCGACAAAAGAATGTTTGGGAAGAAAACTCGAACAAGAACCCTCGTCTTTGCGAGGAGCATGAGTGTGTTAGTACTGAATGAAACTAAACTGAAAGGGAGAGGTGTATTTGAGAGTGGAAGTCCTCGTAATTTGGTCTTCGTACTTGGATGAGGACCATATAAAGCAAAAGGGAGGAGCTTTGTAGTATGTTTGTGAGGGGCATGTGTGTGTTAGTACTGAATGAAACTAAACTGAAAGGGAAATGTGTGTGTGAGATCCTTGAATGTACTTGGATGACCAACCGGAAGAGAGAGGAACTTGGTAATATGTTTGTGAGGAACATGGATGTGTTAGCACCAAGTGAAACTAAACTGAAAGGGAAAGGTGTGTTTGAGACTGAGAGTGTGGAAGGTAGGGTTGGGGGAAGTAGAGAGAGGGTAAGGGAGGGAAGGAGTGGTAAGTGATGAGAAATGCAAGTGTGTGGTTGGAAGGTGTGGGTGAAAGTGTAGATAAGACGGGAAGTGTAGATAAGTGTTTGCGGTCCAGATAATAAGAGAAGCGAAGACTGGAGAGTGATTACAATAGTGATAGGAGAACTAAATGTTTGGGTAGGAAATGAACCCGTAAATGGCATACTTGGGAATTATAATGCTGGGAAGGAACGAATTGGAAGCTGGAAAGACATCTAGATTGGATGGAAATCACACGGAAATTCTTTCAGAGTAAGGAGTAGCAATAGTGGAGTTGCAGTTGGCGAGATTTTTCAGTGTCATGGAGGACTGGAGAAGAATGTATAGTTCCAAGTAAACAAGAAAAAAAAAAGACAAATAGTAATGTAGTGACTCTAAAGAAATTAGTCTGTTCAATATGGTCTGTAATGTGCACGAGTTTGTGTGAGGATTAGGAAGGGAACAGAAATGGTGACTGAGGAGGAGAAGTGTGAGTTTAAGGAAGGAAGAAGTTGGGTAGATCAAGTTTTTGTGGCAGAACAGGTATAGAGGAAGTACTGAACAAAAAGGATCGGGTTTTTTGTCTTTCATGGACTTTGAGAACGTATATGATAGGGTTGGATGGGAAGCTTCATGGAACGTAAAAAGAAATATATAGGGAATAGGGGAAAGTCTGTTGAAGATGGACAGAGATTTTGATACGAATAGTAGGGAATACGGGAAGGACGAGAATACTCGTTGAGTGATTGGTTTGGGGTGAATGTGGGGGCTGCAGCATGGATGGGTGATATCGCTATGATTGTTCAACATGTTTATGTATATGAGGTTGCTTTGGGGTTAGCTTAAGGTAAGGGGTAGAGAGAGGTTTAAGGGAAAGAGAAGCTTGAAAGGAAAGGCAGTAGGAGAGAACAGACGGGAACGACGTCCGTTTTTGTCTTCTTATTAATAAAAGATCTTTCACATCTTCCGCTTTGTTTATATATTGCAGTGTACTATAATCACAAAAGTCTGAGAATGACGAAAATGTCTAGAATCACCACCCGGTGGAAATAGCCGTTTTCCGTTAACTGTGGAGTTAAACACTGCACAATTTACACGCAGTTACCACACCTTACACCATCACAACCACCACCAGGGGGGCGGGAGGGGTGGTGGGGGGAGAAGGACTTTATGATACCACGTGGTTATATAAGTGTCTACCAAAACCGGTTTCTCAACAATAACGTAGAGTTTTTGTTGCCAGGCTAGTACACAAAGCCTCCTCCCCCTCCCTTCCACTCCTTCCTCCCTCATCCACCCAAACCTTTCTGCGCAATTGTTAATTGCGCACTTCGCTAAGGTGCACGCCATCTCTCTCTCTCTCTTTCTCTTTCTCTCACACACGTAGATTCATCACGAGTCCAACACGTGATCCAAGACCATGGTGAATCACGCATATATATTTACACAAATATTTTATATATATATATATATATATATATATATATATATATATATATATATATATATATATATACATATATATATATATATATATATATATATATATATATATATATACACACACACATACATTTCGCTAGCTGAGTTTATTCAGTTACCAGAACTCTGAATTACCAGTCAAAAATTTACGATCGTAAAAATCG
>NC_134780.1:23568996-23573996 GCF_046742065.1 Oratosquilla oratoria | reverse complement strand
GAAAAAATAACACTTTTGCCTTAGAGTCATGTGATCTATATGAAAACGTTAGAGAAAACGACAGAAGATCAACATCCGAGTTCAAAATAGGATGAGAATATGTCAACATTCAAAACACATTTTAACGTGTGTAAAACACCAAAAATGTTTATTAAAACCTTCATGAGAATAACATCACAAATTCTGTCAAATCAATAAACAAATAAATAATTTTCGTTTGAAATTCGGACGATTAGAGAGATCGGCGGAGGTGGAAGGGTGGGTGGGGAAGGTGAAACTTTTCTTAATCAACTCTAGAGGGCAAAAAAACGCACTTCTGATAGTGAAGGAGGAAGAGGAAGGAGGAGGAGGAGAAGGAAGGGGGAAGTACCAGGGACATGGAAGTGGGGGGGGAGGGGGGAACCCAAGAGGTGGAAAGAAGAGGAAGTAATTATTACCTCCCATCCCCCCGCCCGGCTGGGGGGAGGGAGGGGGCCAGTCAACCACGTTAGAACCTCCTCCCCTTCCCCCCTCAGACGCCGCCGATAGGGAAAACAATGTATACAGCAGTTACTTCGGGGGGGGGGGGGAAGAAAGCGTACCTCTGGCATCTGTAGGAGGAATGCCTCCTTTTCCTCCTCCTCTTCCTCCTCCTCCTCTTCCTCCTACTCCATCTCATCCTCTTTTTCCTCCTCTTGCTCCTCCTACTACTTCTAATGCATCTCCTCCTCCACCTCTTAGCCCGCTTTCTCCTCCTACTCCACCATCTCCTCTTCCTCCTCCCCTTCCTCCACCTCCTCCTCCTCCTCTTCCTTCTCTTCCCCCACCTCTTCCTCCCCCTCTTCCTCCTCATCTCGCCTCTGCCGCCTTCTGGGATCCGCCCGCGCGAGCGTGCGCGGGCGCTCGCGCCCGAGTGGACGCGCGTTCAAGGTCGCAAGGTCAGAGTCAAGCGACGGTGAAAGTCTCGACGTCATCTCGTCTAAGGTCTCTTTCTTCCCGATCCACCTCCACCCTCCTCCACCCTCCACTCCACTCCACTTCCGTCTATGGTTTCTTGATCTCTTTGGTAACTTTGCATTTGATTTTTCTTCTTTTTTTCTTTTCTTTTTTTCTTCGTCTACCTGTGTCACACTTTTTTTTTGTCTCTTCATTCCTCTCTCTCTCTCTCTCTCTCTCTCTCTCTCTCTCTCTCTCTCTCTCTCTCTCTCTCTCTCTCTCTCTCTCTCTCTCTCTCTCTCTCTCTCTCTCTCTCTCTCTCTCTCTCTCTCTCTCTCTCTCTCTCTCTCTCTCTCTCTCTCTCTCTCTCTCTCTCTCTCTCTTCTCCCTCTTTCTCTCTCTTTGTGTGTGTGTGTGTGTGTGTGTGTGTGTGTGTGCTTTCTTCATACTAGCTACCACCCCCCCACCCCATCCTTCCCCCCACCCGTGCCCAGCCCACCAACTATTTCCGCCGTGGATCCACCTGATCCACCTGTGCTGCCGAGGGAATGTGGGGAACTTGATCGGCCAAGACTTCGAGACGGTCATTACTTCGACACAAGAAGAACTGGCTAGACGAAGAAGACGACGAAGAGGACGAACAGAGAGTCTTCCCAAGACTTCTGGAGGGGCACCTCAGAAGAAGAAGAAGAAGAAGAAGAAGAAGAAGAAGAAGAAGAAGAAGAACTTCCAGAAGGAGAAGAACTCCTAGAAGAACTCCCTGAAGAACAAGACGACGAAGAGGACGAACAGAGTCCTCACAAGACCTCTGGAGGGGCACCTCAGAAGAAGGATAAGAACTCCCAGAAAGAGAAGGACTCCCAGAAGAGAGTTTGGTCTTGAGATTGTCGATTCTCTTTCTGGGTCAACTCAGCTCCCCTCCCCACACATACACCAAAAACGTGCTAACCTTTTTTTGTGGGTTGTCCACTTTTGGGGGTAAAGGGGTGAGGGAGTGACCGTAAACGTGGTGGAAGGCTAAGAAGGAGCGGAAGAGGAGGGTGTGGGGGGAGGGGGAGGGGAGAGGCGTTACTGGATGAAATAGGGAAGTACATAGTTTGGAAACCTTGGCCGGGCCGTTTTCTGTGTGCGTACGTGACAAAGCGGGTTGGTCGCTCGAAGTTCAATAATGTGCTCATGGGTGGGTGCCCGCTGTCGGTCCTATCAGGTTGCTGATTAATGATTATTTTCTCCCAAATAAGGGTTTTCGATCAACAAATCCCCTGCAGGAAAGGTTTGGTAGTGTAGGAGAATAGATCTTCTGATACTTTCCAGGTAGTACTGGATGTGGTTCCAGGTTGTGGTGTCTGTTAAATACTATGTTTTTTTTTTTTTTTTTTTTTTTTTTTTTTTTTTTTTTTTTTTTTTTTTTTTTTTTTTTTTTTTTTTAGCCGTAGTCAGCTAACTTTTGTTACAAGCACGAATTGTCTTGAACACAAATACCTAACGTTGCAAGTCAGATTGTTCACAATGAAATGCTCTGTCAAGCCATATATCATTATTGTTCTGTGACAACGATATCGTGGTGGCAAAACGCTTTATCCTTGTTATTTTTATATAATTTTAATTGACTTCATACTAAAAGTAACATGTTTTTAATATACCAAAAACTGGCCCTACTATCCCATTGTATATTGCGAAAAAATTAAGCTTGATATGTTGTTGTTATCATACAAAGCAGACGAGAATCATTTTCATATTTTCGCTGAGAATTTAGAGGTTCCTTCGAGCAGTCACAATTACAATGAGTTATAACCACTACTTTTGTATCACTTGCCTTTTCATCGTTGACATAGACATGAATGTAACCATTACTGTTGAAGTTTGGTAATAATATTACTAAAAAACATAAGATCTAATGATGTGATTTTTTTTATCAAATTGGCCACCATCACTTCACGAAAAATTTATTTGTGTCCACATGTAGTGTTACGGAAGAATTCCATTCAGATTAGGATCTAATACATTAGTATGAATTAGTCAAAATTGAAATATTCCCATCACCTCTTCTGCAACATCATTAAAACACTCATGAGGAATTAAGAGTAAGTTTGTCTTTGTTTTTTCACAAACTTCATTTGCAAAGGAGATATACCCATCTGTGCATGGCATGTCCCTCTGCCAGCAGATACAGATTGCTCGTCGTTACGCATGAGATCAAATCATGAGAAGAGGCTGTAGACAGCGATCCTTAACTCTCAAAACCATGTTGACCATCTGGCGACAGATTCTGGAGATGCTCTTCCTGACATGAAACTTGTTGGTTGTTAAACGTTTGATTTGCTGGATTAAGATGACAAACGCGGTTTGGGAGAGTCAGGTTTGGTTTCTTTTGATATCTCTGAGGAGACATCCAGTATCTGACATGATCTTCTTTTTCTTCTTGCTTTTTTTTTTGTCACTTCGGCGTCCTAACCAAAGCGTCTGAACTGGTGCGCACTGCCTTGTCCTGCCTTGTCCTGCCTTGTCCTTGTCCTGCCTTGTCCTTGTCCTGCCTTGTCCTGCCTTGGTAACATACTATCGTAATCTCTCCCTCCAAGTTCGTGAAATCCTGATAGAGCCTTGGAGACCTAACCTGACGTACCTCTTGTGTCATAGTATGGACTACACGATCACGAAGCAGTTAAAGAAGGAAATAGACAAGAATTGGTTTACCAGCAGTGGTTAACGAATGGAATAGACTTAGTAATCAATTAGTGAGCGTTGAAACGATAGGTTTTAAGAGAAGATGAGACAACGTTATGAATGGGGATGACAGGTGGTAATGGACATTGAACTGCCTAGTGTAGGCCTTAGGGTCTCTTTCAATATCCTCCATTCCTATGTTCTTATGTTCCAAGCCACGGTGATCACTGGCCTCGGTAGGAAAGATGATGTTATCACGTTTTACCTTAAAGATGATGTCATCACATATGACCTTAAAGATTATGTCATCACACTTGACCTTAAGGATGATGTCATCACATTTGACCTTTAAGATGATCTCATCACATTTTACCTTAAAGATGTCATCACATTTGACCTTAAAGATGATGTCATCACATTTGACCTTAAAGGTTTGTCATCGCATTTGACCTTATAGGTAATGTCATCACATTTGACCTTAAAGATGATATCATCGCATTTGACTTTAAAGATGTCATCACATTTGACCTTAAAGATGATGTCATCACACTTGACCTTAAAGATGTCATCACAATTGACCTTAAAGATGGTGTCATCACACTTGACCTTAAAGATGTCATCACACTTGACCTTACAAATATGCACGAAGGTCAAGGAGATGATCACGGCGGTTTCCAAACCACGAATAGAGAGCTTTCCACATCGTGAACAAGTTGACCCCCCTCCTGAGTTAATGGGGTATCACACTGGGCTTTTTTTCCTCCGACATCCTACCTCCAACCAAATCTAGATTTCTCTAGGAACGTTTCAACACCATATCTAACATTTGTATAGACTTACAGTGTCTAAGTTCATCATTCAGCTTTGCTATATACATGACGGAAAGATAATGTCTGAAGAAAGGAAAATATAAAAACAAAAGACTTGTAAGACGTTCAAGAGGACTAAATTTTGATTTTCTTAAAAGATATTAATAATTGTTTATTTTTCATGGAAAGAGTCTCTTATTTATTTATTTACTTTTATTTTATTTGTTTATCATTATTATTTTATTCTTATTATCATCATTGAGTATTAATATTATTATTATTCAATTTTATTATTATTTAATTTTTTCTTTCGCTTTCCGTTCGTGAAGTATCATTCTAACCAAATTAAGTTACTTGTTTACGAGATGCGTAGGATATCTTAGTTTGGAATCTATTTCACATAGAAATGATTAGATGATGAGAAACGAAGAGTGTAGTCTCATACTGATGGACTTAAATGTTAAATCTGCAAATTTGATTTTCCTTGTGTAATTTTGCACACACACACACACACACACACACACACACACACACACACACACACACACACACACATATATATATATATATATAATATATATATACATATATATATATATATGTGTGTGTGTG
>NC_134780.1:23553996-23563996 GCF_046742065.1 Oratosquilla oratoria | reverse complement strand
ATGTATAAGTAAATAAATGAAGTATAACTCTTAACATACAAAAAAAAAAAATCAGGATGCGTTTAATAACCCCCCAAGAACCTGTTATGATATCCCCTGGGGATATTGAGGTACTCCTTCAAGAACACCTTCTTCAAAAGAACCACAGGGCATGGTGGTGGAACGAGAGGCTCCTAGCAACCCCTACCCTATCATCCCTTCCCTCCCCTCCCTTCCCCTACCCTACCCTCCCTTCCCTTACCCTACCTTCCCTTCCCTTCTCTCCCTTTCCTTACCCTTCCCTTCCCTCCCTTCCCCTATCCTACCCTCCCTTCCCCTTCCCTTCCTTACCCCCTACCCTACCCTCCCTTTCCCTACCCTACCCTACCCTACCCTACCCTTCCCTCCCTTCCCCTACCCTACCCTCCCCTCCCCTACCCTACCCTACCCTCCCTTCCCCTACCCTACCCTCCCCTACCCTTCCCTCCCCTCCCCTCCCTTTCCCTACCCTTCCCTACCCTCCCTTCCCCTACCCTTTCCTCCCTTCCCCTACCCTACCCTTCCCTCCCTTACCTTACCCTACCTTCACCTTCCCTCCCTTTCCGTACCCTTCCCTCCCTTTCCTTACCCTTCCCTCCCCTCCCCTCCCTTCCCCTACCCTTCCCTACCCTCCCTTCCCTTCCCCTCCCGTCCCTCTCCCTACCCTACCTTCCCTTCCCCTTCCCTTCTCTACCCTCCCTTCCCCTACCCTCCCTTCTCCTACCCTACCCTCCCCCTCCCCTCCCTTCCCTATCCTCCCTTCCCTTCCCCTACCCTACCCTCCCTTCTCCTCCCCGGGGGTAAAGTTTTCCTTGTCTATGAATCACGTTTCAAGGTCTTGCAGCAGCAGCAGCGGCCCTCTTCGTCTTGTCGCCTGCCTGGCAAGATCCTCTTTAAACGGGATTCGAAAGTCGGCCGAAGGGAGAGCAACCGCACGCCGGTGCAACCAGTCGCATGAAACTGATTGCACGCATTTGATTTGATTTTATTACTATTGTCATTATTACTTATTATTATTGTTATTATTACCATAATTATTATTATTATTATTATTATTGTTATTATTATAATTATTATTATTATTATTATGATTAGTAGTAGCAGCAGCAGCAGTAGTAGTAGTTTATGGGTCTTCTTGGTTTCACATTCTGCGCGAAATTGTCTTCAAGAATAAAACCAATACGACTGGTTGCAGTGTCGTAAGCAACTGGTCTCATGCAACTGGTTGCGTCGGTGTACGAGCTGCCTTAAGGTACGTTTTGCACGGTACGATTATCGTTCAACAATGATCGTTCATGGCTTAACGATGATCGTCTAACGATTGGCTACAGCCCTAAATATTTGTTTCTGGTTGGGATTGTTTTGCTGTTAGCTCAGAGTAGGAGACTGGTCTTTTTAAATGAACTTGCAACCGTAGCGCTTACCCCCAGATAGGATGCCAGGTAGTAGGATGTGCGTCACCTCCCATTGGCTATGGTAATAGGCTAGTAATTAATCGTACCGAGGATAAAACGTATCTTTAAACTGACAGTATAATCACCCACTGTCAGAATTTTCTCCCACAAATTAACAATACATCTTCGAATAACAACTAAAACTCCACCGCGATGGTGCGTGACGGTTGCGACTGAAGATGATCATCTCAAGAACCCAGGCGGTTTGCCGTGTAGGATTTGTGTTCACACTCTGGTAGAACTAGGAAACAACACAGCTGAGCAGCCCTATTTAGGACTCACCCTGCTCACCCTATATGGGGAAGAGGTTAGAATAGGTGCCCTGAACATAGGCTTTCTAAACCTAACCTGTCTGGGGAGGTGCCCTCCACCAAGGTCGCCCAAAGGTGGCTTGAATAATAACAATAACCAGACAACAACAACAGGGAGGGACCAACGGCCCTCCCAAAACCAAGATCCCACTAATGCACTCCCGTCCGCCACGCAACACTTCTCTAAGTAGAACGAAGAACTTCCTAAACTCGAGAACAATCTGCAATGCCAACGCCAAAGCTGTTGTCCACCATCCCCACAAAGGGTAATGGTCGTTACTGTAATCAACTCACCCAAGCACAACAATCAGTGACTGCATCCTTGATCCCGTTAAGCGATATTGCATCACGAGCATACCCAGTCTTGCCATCCACCAACTCAACCCATACCGAGACGAAGTGGACCCTGATTGGACTACCCAAGAACCTTGGTCCTGAAATCTACCAACAATGATTCAATAACAAAGAAATGACCCATGAAATTATATGATGAGTTTGAAGACAAATGCGGAACTCTTTTGCGGTAGGTAGTCCCCAAGGAGAAACTCGAACAATAGAAATAGAATCAAGATCTCAATGGGACAAAGTCGAAGCCTTTAATAACCCCGGTAGACACCCCCAACCCAAAAAGAGAGGAAAAAAACATACATTTAACCACAGTTTGAGAGTAGTCCACATTCACCTGTACAATACCACAGAGAAGACATGAAGAATAGGAAGACGATCAAAAGTAATAAGAGTATATCGGGTTAAGAACACCATTAACGGTACACAGATCAACACACACACACACACACACACACACACACACACACACACACACACACACACACACACACACACACACACACACACACTTCTAGTGTCCTTCCATTAACCACAACTTCCAGCTTACCTAACCGTAGGTAACTTGGTATATGAATTAAAGAAGTATAACCCACGCTCACACCGATGCTTCAACTGCGAGCGTTTAGGACATACTAGACAACAATGTCATCGCACTTAAGGTGTATGCGTGCACTGCTCGGCCACCACACGTGGTATTCAAATGTAAAAACTGCAACCAAGACAATCCTGCATCATCTTTGGACTTTACAGTATACCAATTTGGAAAAGAAGTCCTCTGTATCGGAAACGTTGAACGCATCGGGTTCAGAGAAGATTTTGGACGAGTAGGATCCAAGATAACCAAACCAAGAGTCACATACATGGAAGCAAACACAGTCCGTCATACGACCCCCTCCAATCCCAATAGTTCTACACATGCGATCACACTAATAAAGACCACATACGTGATACAAGAACCCTCTACATAAATTCCTACAACACCCTCACCTGTGCCACAAGAACACCCAGCTCAACTCCTCACCGTCACATCATTTAAAGAAGAAGAACCTTCTATACAACCCCAATTTCTAGTTTACCACAACCTCCACCCACAAACCCATCCATCCCATCTCACTCATCCACCCCAACAGTTGACAACCCTTTCACCCAAAGCCCTCCCAGCCCTCTGAGAGAAAACATAGAAAACCTAATGGAGTACATCAGCTACACCACATCAGTAATCTCCGTACCCCAAAAGCGCCAATAAGCCTTTCCTTTTCCAAACAACCGAGGTAAATATTCCCCATCCACAATATTCATCGGAGCACTCGCAACCTCAAAACTGGAGGAGCAAGCTGAAATCCATCCTAACCCAGTACCAGCTGCACACACACACACACACACACACACACACACACACACACACACACACACACACACACACACACACACACACACACACACACACACACACACACACCAATATAATCCTTCTAAACCTCCCAGTACCCCTTCCAGGTTCAACTAAAATGAACGAGTACCTATCAATTTCAGATTTGCCCCTAACCAAACACTTCTTCCCCAAAATTATACTTAACCACATTGAAAGACTTCCGATTGCGGTGAACAACTCTTTTACCAGCCCCCAAGGATACAAGACCCAGAAGATCCACCGTATCACACCAGACTAAACAAAAGTGCACTTCAACATACACTTGAGCTTTCGAGAACTCATCCCAAACAGGGAAACCATGTGTATCTTTCTCTAGCAATGCAAACCTGGTTGTGCCTGTTGACAAGAAACAACAAGGCACACATACAGACTCATCCATCCTAAAAGGCTCTACCGCATACCCATCACCCCTCGTCCTTCATAATATGAAACAAACTACAAGAATGTCCAATTTACACAACACTGTAACATCCACCTTCTCTGTCATCTTCCCCCTCAAACGGTGACACTACACCAACTCTTGGGAGACAGAACACCAGTACCTCTGTTTTCTCTCCACAATTTGGGAGAGAGAGAGAAAAAAAGTGAGAGATTGTCCTCAAGGATAAAACCAGCACAACAACTAACCAACCCTTCCTTCCCCTCCTTTTCCTTCCTCCCCTCCCCCTCTTCTCAAGAACTAGTTGACTAATAGAGTGGTGAACGAATGGAATAGACTTAGTAACCATGTAGTTAATGAGCGCTGAAACTATTGTTTGTTTTAAGAGGTTAGATAACTTCATGGATGCGGATGACAGGTGGTCATGGAAATGGGCCTGCTTAGTATAGACCTTGTGGTCTCCTGCACTCCACTATATCCTTATGCTCTTATGTCCTCCCTACTCTTCCCCACCTCCCTTCCTCTCCTATACCCTCACGTCAAGCGTGAGACAGGTTTCTTCTCACGTGCAACTGTGCAACATCCCGTTGCGTCTTTGTCTGCACGTGCAACTGTGCAGGGTGAGTCCTTGTCTGCATTGTTTCGTGTTGCAATGGTGCTGCGTATACGAAAGCACTCAAAACCACTTGTTGCACGGAAGAATTGTCACACACTGGCGCGCAGGTCATGTAAACATAACCCCCATCCACCATCCCCCAACCTCCTTACCCCCTCTTCCCCCCTCTTCCCCCTCTCCCCTCTCCCCCCTCTCCCCTCTCCCCTCTCCCCTTCACCTCCCCTGCTCTGACGGAGACGGGAAAGGAAATGGTCTTGTTAGGTTTAGTTTAGGTTAATTAGGCTTGGTGAGGTAAAGGTGATGTTAGCTCAATAAGAAATTACGGGGAATTAAACGATATTGTCTGTAAGGCAATTTTTTTTTTATAACAATACTAAATATATATGATAGTCTGCGATCCAAAACCGTGGTGAATGAAATACGCGCGCACACACACACACACACACACACACACACACACACACACACACACACACACACACACACACACACACACACACACTCAATCACTCACTCACTCACTTCCGGGCGGGCGGAGTCTTGCGGTCACCAAATTGATTTTGTTCCCGAGCTTTTCTACCAGAATGGCCCGCCTCGCATACTTACTATTACAGGCAGTACTTCACAGCACGTGTGCGGCGTATTGTTCGCCCATAACAAGGCATTCATCTACAAGAAAAAGTCCTGAATTTTTTACACACAAATCAAACGCTTATTTCTAAGTCGACGGAAGATTGTTTTTACCAAGGAAAGCAGATTATCAATAAGATTAATTAGAAACCATTCCCTCTGCAGGACCGTACCCACATGGTGAGTTTCACGTGGCTAAACTATAGCTATATCTGCTTGTTCACTTTGCATGACAGAGGTGAAGTGGATAAGGAGGAAATTGATACTGGTTGAGCGAGGCGACAACCTTTGCGTATTTTCTTCCAATGGGGACTATTATTTTCGAAGTTAATTTGTTATATGTTATATTTTATCTTTAACCTATCACGGAGGAACTAAGTTAAACTTTCCCTGGGCGTAAGCACACCTACATGTTGAGTGTCATGTTGCTATCGCTAAAACTATAACTGTTATATATATATATATATATATATATATATATATATATATATATATATATATATATATATATATATATATGCAGCCAAAATCATATAGACGCGTGATTCTAAATATACAGTAAACATCAAAGGAAAATAATAGATTACAGACCGAGTGATTTTGTCTACACCTTGAAGATGTCTAAATAGGCGAAAACACTCTGTCTTTATTCTGTTACTTTTGTGGTATTTGCATATATATATATATATATATATATATATATATATAATATATATATATATATATATATATATATATATATATATATATATATATAAAGGCTGTATATGGACAAGAGATTTTCTCTTACGTATACTTTGTTGGAAGTGATGGCTAGTTTTGTGTTTATTTTCTTAGAGGTATGGAGAATACCTAGAAAATAATAAGAGCACAACTAGCCATCACCTATCAACGATATATATATATATATATATATATATATATATATATATATATATAGATAGATAGATAGATAGATAGATAGATATAGATAGATATAGATAGTCTGCTCTCATGCACGTACGGTATTATGATGACCTTGGAGTGTGAGTACACAAGCGACAGTAGCAGGGAAGGATCCACCAGCAGCATCTCTAACCACTGACATGTGTGGCGATCCAGCTGACCAGAAAACTCTCTCTCTCTCTCTCTCGCTCTCTCTCTCTCTCTCTCGCTCTCTCTCTCTCTCTCTCTCTCAGGAATGATGAGACATTTTTATGCTTTTGCTTAGAATTAAACTGATTTTTGTGTTTACCAAGAATAGCTCAGTTTTATTTCTCGTTGAATCTTACCGGAAGGCAATTCAACCTAACCGACACCCACACACTTGCGGTTGCGGGCCGATGCCATGCCGCAACCCGTCCTACCTCCTGCCGCAGGCTGCGGCGCGGCGGGGCGCTTTGCCATTTGCCCGCGTCCACTTTTCTCCTCCTCCTCCTCCTCCTCCTCCTCCTCCTTCTAAGCTCTCGCCGCACTTCCTCATCCCTGTTTACCTTCCTCCTCCTCTCTTCCTCCTCTCCTCCTCCGCTCCTCCTCCTCCTCCTCTCCTCCCTCCTCCTCATTCAGACTTGTTCCATCCGCGTAACACTTTTTAATTTACTTTTATTATTTTTTCCTTTGTTTTTCTTCCCGCATCCTTCCTCACCACCCTCCCCCCCCGCTCTTCCTTCGCTCCCTCCCTACTCCCACTTCCTTACCCCGACGCTCCTCCCACTCCCAATATTCCCTAAAGATGGCGGCACACTGAGGTGATTCTCGCTAGCATGCTACTTGCTTTTGCTACTTGCTTTGAGCAGAAATGATTTCGGTGACGATCTTTTGCTTTTTCGAATTACCAAATGTCAAATTACTCTTACGTCATAGAGGGAGAAGCTGAATGACGAACTAAGAGAAGTTAAACCTAGAATATCAATGTTAGACACATTGTTGAAATGTTCTTACGGAGTTCTAGAACATTGCAACAGAAGCCGTTTCTACTCAAACGAAATAGCAAAAGTAAGTAGCATGCTAGCCTAGTGTGCCGTCACCTTTACACTCGCTCTTTTGCCCCCTGAAGCGGAGAAGCTTCTGAAAGAGGAGGAGGGGGTGGGAGGGAGTGGGAGGGGGTGGTCAGGGTCTTATATATAAGCTTGCCAGACCTACGCCAAGATGAGTTGTACTTACTAGCGCGCGCGAGACAGTCAGTCTGCTCCGCGACATTCGTCTGCATCCATTTTCCTCCCCCTCCTCCTCCCCCCCTCTCGCATCCTCACCATTAATTTATTTACATCCCATTCACCCGCTTTTATTTATGTGAGGACGTTGGATATTTATTTCGTGGTTACTCGAGACGTAAGAAAGGAAAACGCACTTTCTTGGTGTCGTGGTAGACAGAGATTTGGATGCTGCGTTTGGTAAATACCAAAACTGTCTTGTCTAATATCGTAAAGAAAATTGTTTTATAAAAGACAAAACACAAAGTGTTACCTGAAAAAAGAAAATACAGAAACAAGTGCCGAGGCAAAAAAAAAAAAAAAATCATTGTCTACTGATTTGAATTAAAAATTCAGAAATTGAACGAATTGATTTGTTTCACACAGAAACTTCCCAAGAGTTATCAAGATATTCATTATTTATCGAATCTTCAATACATTCTGTGTTATTCGAATTTTTTTTCAAACGAATCGACGTCAATAAGATTGATCCACCAATTTCCCAGAATTCGGAGACTGAGAGTTTGTCGACTTTCCAAGTTTTGTCGACATTTTTGAGTTGGACTTCATAGTGTGCAAGTGTCTTGGCACTCAAATTGTCGACAATTTTGAGTCGATTGATGAAGAACAGGTGAACGTCAATTTGTCAACATTCCAGATACGATCGACATGTTTTGAACTTATCGACAACATCTAAATAATCGACGCAAATTTAGTCAACTTCTGAAGAAATAATCTCCTTTGAGGAATTATCTTAACACAACTGAACGACTCTGACAGTTTACACACAGTATCGAAAGTTGATCGACACCACATTTGGGTCTTCGGAAATTGTCGATTTTGGCACTGCCAAAGTATATCGACCTTCGGAGAATTTGTCGACTTCTGAGAATTTATCGAATCTCGACGTCGTTGAAACCGTGTACAGAATTTGTGGACTTACCTGGAACTTGTCGACGTCGATATAATCGACTTGTCGACACCTTAAGTGTGAAAACGTGTGACAAATATATTTTAGAAAATTACGACTCTTGTCACCGCATTCCACATTTCCGTAGTTTGAGAGTAGTTGTAGACACACTTAGAAACAACCTAGAACTCCCACGGTAATCCTAGGAGTCTGTAAAACTTCCCCAAATTCAGGTGACCTTCTAGATATCACAAAGTTAGTCGACATCCAGCATTAGTAGTGAGAGGCCTGATCGACATTCTGAGGTAGATTGACTCTAGGAGAGGAACTCGACAGTCGAACAATCAGATAAGGAAGAAGAGTCTGGGCTCAGATTTCGATCTCTCAGAACCTGAAGGTTCTTCTTGTCTGGTCGAAGTAGAGAAGAAAAGAAAAAAAAAAGAGAACGGGAACCACCACGACACCAAGGAAACGTTCTAGAACCCTGGAGGCAACGTCGACCTCCCAGAGAAGCGGGAAACGTTCCGACCTTTGACGTTTGGAACGTCGCGAGCGAGAGAGAGAGAGAGACGGGAGAGGGCTGGCCGTGAAAGGGGTAAAGGCAGGTGTCCCCCCGAAGTTCCCTCCTTCTACAGGAGGTCTCGGCAGGACCTTATCTTCGCAAACGAGCACCCGGTTACCTTCGCAAAGATGTTCTCGATGAAGGAACTTCGGGAATCTTTGGCCCTAGCGGAGCAGCTGGCCAAGCAGTCGCTGAAGAAGAAGCAGGCGCTGCAGGACAAGGAGCCAGATGCTCAGTTGGCCCCCAACGGCACCGCCATCAGGAGCGGAACCACTGACGATGACTCGAACTACGTGCCGCCCAAGCAGCTCCTACTGTACCTCGTCAGGTGAGAACGATAGAAGTCCTTGAGGACCTCAAGGGTGGGGATGGCGGGTGGTCTAGACTCTAGAGAACCTCCCTAGGGATTTGTCTAGTATCCTAAGAAGGTTCACAAAACGAAAGCGAGTAGCAATTAGCGGATGCATGACGATTGACTTGAGCGTTAGTGCGATCGCCAAAAAGGTACTAAACTACGATGGAGAAGGGGGGTGGGGGGCTAGACTAAGAGTTCTAGACTCTAGAGGACCTCCCTAGGGGTCTGCCTCGTACCCTGAGAAGCTTCACAAATAGAAAACGAGAAGCAGTTAGCGGATGCATGACGATTAAGTTAGGCGTTAATGCGATCGCTAAATGGCTACAAAACGACCTCGTTAAAACCTACTCGCTTAATTACCTCTTGTACATAATGTTTCCCCCTAAAGGATCTTATTCTGGCTAAAACCGGGCGACTTTATTCAGCTCTGAGCACCTCTTCCCCTTCTATGCCTTCGTGGGGGTAAACAGCATTGCATAAATACATAAATATTAATGAAGAAACGGAGAAAAATCTTTTTGCTCCGCACGACCGCGCCGACGCTCTGTTGCAAAGAAGGACGCCAACGTTTGGATTCCAGTTACCTTGGGCCGATGAGTTGCCTCCTCCTCCTCCACTTCCTCCTCCTTTTCCTCTTCCTCCTCCTCCTCCTCCTCCTCCTCCTCCACTTCCTCCTCCTCCTCCACTTCCTCCTCCTCTTCCTCCTCCTCCACTTCCTCCTTTTCCTCTTCCTCCTCCTCCACTTCCTCCATTTCCTTCTCCTCGTTCTCCCTCTCCTCTTCTCACTCACTTTCCTCCCGTTCCACCTCCTCCT
>NC_134780.1:23543996-23548996 GCF_046742065.1 Oratosquilla oratoria | reverse complement strand
TTGTGACTTTTATTAATAAGCATTTTCTGTATCTGTGTCTCTTTATTTACTTTTCATGTTTCTTATTATTGAAATTATATTTACGCAATTCTAACTATTGATCCTAGTAGATGATAGCCAACCCTCTCCCCCCATCACCCTCTCCCCACTTAAGGTCACAGTTTCCATGGTGACTGAAATAATCAGGTCAGATGAACCATTCAGCAGGTCACATGTACCCTTACACTCGTAGATCCCCGTCCTGTATGTATGTGTGCATATATATATATATATATATATATATATATATATATATGTGTGTGTGTGTGTGTGTGTGTGTGTGTGTGTGTGTGTGTGTGTGTGTGTGTGTGTAAATCTATTTTGCTCCTAAAGAGATTTTTTCTTTCAAGAAAATGTTTCCAATAACAAATCGTTGGAAACGAACGATAAAGACATCGTTTATTTTTTAAAGAAAAACAATTGATCCGGTACGACCAAGAATACTCGCCATTTTTTTCTATGAAGACATTTCACCGGTTAAATGTAATATTTCTTTATCTGACGTAACCTAAGCTAATTTAGCTTAATCTAACCTTACCTAACCCAATCTAACCTAAACCAGCCGTGACGTCATCATCCTCTAATTTGCTCTCCCCGTCGCAATAAGAGATCAGAGTTTGGATGTCGACAAAACTGAGCGCGCATTTGATATAAAAATTATATAATTCTTGAGTTTAACTAACGCTATTATTTTCTGCTTCCGGTGATTTTTTTTCTTTTTTTATCAGCGAGAATATTTTTCTTGGAATAATTAGACCTATCAAGAGAAGTGAAATTTATGTCAGTTCAAAAATAATTAATTGGCGACTGTCGTATAGATTTGATGAATTTATCAATTCAATAACGCTTTTATTATCAGTTTCCGGTTAATTAAAATAAACTTCTCAGAAAATAATGGATTTATTTCAAGTAAAAAAAATATATAAAAGACGAAACAGAAAATAGTCTGAAATTTTATGAATATTTAAGATACAACAACGACAGTGGCGACGACTACGACAATGTCGACGTCTACGACAATGTCGACAAAACTTACCACGGCGACCCAGCCATGTCACTGTCGACTCAGTGATGCCGGAAAATCGACCCAACGTGGCGTGTGTGACGTCAGGTGACGCCTTCAATTGATCACGTGACACGTGGGCCAGAGATGCCCAACCTGGTGCTCGCGAACTCCCCCTATCAGGAGGCTAGGACGATGACCATTACAGAGGACTTTGTTGCATGGAATTGAATGAGCCATATCCTTGGTCCAACTCGCTGGCGTCAGTGTACCGTCATGGCGTAGGTGAGTTGAACGCAAAATTTCGTGTATGTGTATGTAACTGGAGCATACATATATATAAGAAAAGTTGCACTCAACTTACATCGCTCTTGTTAGCGTAGTCGGCTAAGTCACTGTCACTTGTTACGTGCTAGAGGAGGTTTGAGTCCTTAGCTGTACCACGTATCAATTTCTGCATGTATGCCTCCTCGAGTTCCTCGACGTTGATGGCTTAGAATTAAAGTGAATTGTAGTTGATATATATATATATGATAATATGTATATATATATATATATGTATACATATATATATACATATATATATGTATATATTATATATATATATATATATATATATATATGTATATATATATATATGTGTGTGTGTGTGTGTGTGTGTGTATGTATACAAGTGTTGTATTTATTTACATATATATCAATTTATTTTATTGGGGTGAGCGGTCAGTTAACACGTCATTTGTTTTAGCCTTGTTTGTCTGTGTTTGTTTTAATATATTTATATATTATTATCATTATTATTATTGTTATTATTATTATTATTATTATTATTATGTATAGATGAGCATTGGCTGACCAATATATTAATTCAGTGGCAGGAGAATATGTGTGTGTGTGTGTGTGTGTGTGTGTGTGTGTGTGTGTGTGTGTGTGTGTGTGTGTGAGCTATGCTCATGGGGTTTCATCTCTAAGGAGACATGCACCTAACCCGTGACGTCACAGGTGTATGCAACTGGGTCAGTTTTGGTGCCCGCAGAAGAAAATATAATCTGTAACAAAAATCATGTATTTCTAACAGTATGTACCGGGGAAATATTTTTTCAGTAAAAACGTAACTAGTACACAAGTTACATGATAATCCACAATGATGAGTTTCCAATGGACTACTAATGATAATGGTAATAATAACAATAGTAATAATGATAATAATGATAGTAATAATGGTAATAATAATAATGATAATTATGATAATAATAAAGATAATGATAATAATAAACGTAACTAGTATACAAGTGACAAGTAATCTACAATGAACAACTAATAATAATGATAATAATAATAGTAGTAACAATGATAATGATAATAGCAATGATAATAATAATAATAAACAGTATTAATAATAATAAAAGAAAATCGTGTAGGAAAAATCGACACCCGGCAACCCCTTCCTCCTGACCTTCCCGCCTGTGCGTGTCGTCGTCCAAATATCAAAAAGCCTTCAGCAGAGCGACGAAGAACAAACAATTTTATTCAGCTAAAAGGGGAAGAGAAGACTTCCATCCTGAAGTCCTTTCAGTGTTGTAAGTCCCAAGTCGCTTCTAAAATCGCAATCACACTGAGCTATCTTTCCTCCAGCATATCCTTTCCGAAAGCTGGGGGCTGCGAATCTGCTCCAACAGTCGGGGGAAATTTTGCCCAGTGTGATAACCCCCTTTAAGCGTAACAACCGCACCGAAGGGAACGCGATGACGATGAGGGCAATTCGAAAACCATTGCGGTAGTTTAAGAACAAACTGCGGTTCTTCAAGAACGTTTGGCTCGGTTTCCGGTTAAAAATGGATCTAGAATTGATCTCGAAACTGTCCCGACACTTTACAGATTATCTAGAGCGAGAAACAAAAGTCTACAGTGACGTCATCGTGTACTGGTGACGTCATTATTATGTGACGTCAGCATTTACCAATGACGTCATCGTGTATTAATGACGTCATTGATGAATGCTGATGTCATCGTATACTAATGACGTCTTCATTTGACAGTGACGTCATCATGCACTGGTGACGTCATCGGGTATTAGTGACGTCATCGGGCATTGGTGACGTCAAGGAACTGTCTAGAATGTTTTCACGGTTAAGAGCTAGTGGATAACGTCAGAGGAACTTCCTAGCCTTTCCTGGATCCGGGCCGATTGCCTGCCAGAAATGGAGGAGGAAAACATTGTCAGTCGAGGAAAAACAAATATTTATTTTCCATAGTTCTGGTTCGCGGAATTGGTTCCTTTGAAGACTAAAGACTTCTGAGAATAAAGACTTTTGAGAAATTTGGGGTGGGAGGGTGGGTGGGGGATTAAGGAGAGGGGGTGAGGGTATGGTGATGTTTAGAGTATGCTGGTTAAACGCATATTTTGCTTGTCGATTATCTGTATCAACGTGGTGACACTACAATATACTTATATATATATATATATATATATATATATATATATATTATATGTATATTTTATATATATGTGTGTGTGTGTGTGTGAGAGAGAGTTTGTGAAAATGTCAGCAAAGCATACAACATGCAGAAGTGATGCTTATATTATTAATTGAATGAATGAAAAATTAATTACAGAAATAAAGAGTTATTAATTATGAGATGAAACAATAGTAAGCTGAAGTAATATATCCTTATGTTCATTAGAATAAAATATTTAAAGTTTTTTCTAATTAAAAGAAATTGAAATCAAGTAAATAACGTTAGTAATAATTGAGTAATGAAATATAAATTACTGAATAGATATATGTATTATAATACAAATGGCTTTATTTTTCCCCCTTGTAAAGGGGGGATAGCCGATTCAAATCGTGTCTGAACTGTTAAAGGGAAAGAAATACAAAATAGAGGATTCCCAGTCTCATCGTTCAGGCCCAGCTAGCCCCACGACGTGTATGAGAACACAGTAGCAGTGTTCTTATCCCCCTGTGTCAGGATCATGGGGAAAATGTGGTAAAAATTTCGAAAAATAGGTATTTTGTCTGTGAATGGTACATTGTTTCCAAAGACAATAATATTACGTAACTGTGGTCCATAGGGGGCGACACCAGAGTTTCTTAAGTATTGATTGGTTATGACCGTGTAATTGGTCATTACATCAATTCAGGGATATAAATAAATGTATTAATAGATAGAGTGTAGACGGTGTATATATGTATATATATATATATATATATATATATATATATATATATATATATATATAAGTACATGTATATTGACGTACACATACATACATCATACATACAAATGCATACCTACATATATATACATACATATACACACACATATATGTACATATATGTATATATATATATATATATATATATATATATATAGACGTACACATACAGAAAGACAATTACATAACTACATATATATACTTACACATGAATATTCTCGGATATAAATACAGTAAATATATATATATATATATATATATATATATATATATATATATATATACATACATATATATTTCCTTTTCGTATTTGTCAAGGCCAACACCAAGGAAGTAATCTGCGCGTTAGAAGTTGCCCCCCTCCCCCCCTCTTCCCCTCTTGCCCCTCTCCCCCCTTTGCCCCGGGGTCATTGCGTTGTCTTGCGCAAAAGAGAGTTCGAACCGTCATGCAAAGGACGGAAGGAAGGAGCTCACGACGTCATGAGGTGACGTCATGATGCCCCCCCCCCCGCGTTCCATCATGCACGTTCTCCTATTCCATACGTTCGTCGCTCGCTCCTCCTGCGTTTCTTCCTTGTATACGTTTTGCGCGTTCCTCCTTTATCCACGTTCTTCTGCTTACGTTCTCCTATAGCGAACTTAAAAAAATGAATGAATAGAATTATATGTACATATATATATATATATATATATATATATATATATATATATATATATATATAATATAATATACATTAT
>NC_134780.1:23518996-23538996 GCF_046742065.1 Oratosquilla oratoria | reverse complement strand
TTCCTCTTCTTCCTCTTCTGCTTCTTCAGCTTCTCCTGCTTCTTCTTCCTTTACTTCTTCTTCTGCTTCTTCTTCTGTTTCTTCATCTTCCTCTTCTTCCTCTTCTTCTCCCCTCCTACTACTAATACTCCTACTTTTCTATTTCTTTATTTTTTCTCCTCTCCTTTTTTCTAATTATGCTTCTTCTATATCTTCTGGTGCTTCTACTTCTACTTCTGCTTCTACTTCTACTTCCTTTGCTTCTCCTCAACTTCTTTTTGTCCATCTCTTTTTCTTTGTACATATTTTTTACCTTTTATTTTTCTTATATATATATTTCTTCTTCTTCTTGTACTATCCCTCCTCTTTCTTCTTTCTTCTTCCCTTTCTCCATCTCATTGCGACAGCAGCGTAGTCGAGTCGCCATTCTTGTAAAAGGTTCGAAATCCATGAACTCTTCTTTTCATGCGAGTGCATTTGAATTCTGACGTAGGAAAAACAGATTTCTCTAAAAACGTAAGAACCGAGCAATTTTATGTATTAATTTTTTATTCGTTTGTTTATTCATTCATTTGTTTGCTTTAGGAAAATTACGTACAGAATAAAACAAGAATACATCAGTCCGGACAATCGCACATCCTCGAACCTCAGGACATGATCCGAGTAGACCCATAGTACTCAACTTTTTCCACTCCATTCCACCCATTTTTGAATTTTCAACATTCGTTTGACTCCCTTTCATTCTTCTCCCAAACCAAAAAAGGTAAAAAAGAAAGAAAATAATAATAATTGATAATAATAATAATAATAATAATAATTGATAATAATAATAATAATAATGATAATAAAATGTCGATGAAGAGAAACTCTTTGCTCTATTACAAAGTTGACAATCATAGGTAATCATATTTGATCGATTTTTGTGATATGCTTAACTTAATTCAGATTTTCCTCACAATAGACATAAATGTATAATTTGTAACAGCAGGCTATGGACCCCCAGGTTGAGACCACTGGAGTAAAACATTATTCAGGAGAGTGTGAGTGAGAGAGAGAGAGGGGGGGGTAAGAGGAACTATGAATTAGATTAGGAGCTCTTACTTTTACTTTGCGTAAATTTGATTAGATATGAAAACATAAAAAAATCACTAAGCCAACATTCCATCGAAATCCGTAAACATGAATGAAACAAAAAATGTGAATCCAGTTTGGATAATGCTGTCAGGTTGAAATAAACACGCCATATCAGTGGTTCTGGGAACCAGGCTTCCTCAAGACCGAGGGTGGGGGGGGGGCTCCCCCTCCCCCTCCCATCAAAGGATTGTAATGGAACGTTTGTGAACAGAGATTCAACATCAAATCATCCAGCTGACGAAAAACGGACATTCTCATCCATCCCATACATATTTATATAAAAGATATAATCCGATTAATGGATGTGTACATTAATTATGGAACGGTGAGAGTGGATGAGGGATGGGGTGCTGGCTTTCCTCAGCTGAATAAAATACTTTGTTGATAGCCAGAATAAAAGCTATACAGCCCTCCAGTCACCGTCAGTATACCTCGCTAGTGGTCCCTTTCTTTCTGGGTTTGTACCTTTCCTGTTATTTGTTTTCTACCGCCAGACTATTTTATTCAAACGCACCTGACGCCTACGAGAAATGAGAGTATATAGGAGAAACGAAAAAATAAAATAAATAAAAATAAAGATAAAAGAGAGGAAACTTTATATTTCGATCATTATTTTATGTGAGAGGCTTGAGAGAGAACAGAAGGTGGAAGATGAAGGAGTGGTCGGGAATCAGTTCATCACTATATTGAATCACTAAACATCCACTAATTAACACTAGTTTTCTGTTACTGGTCCACCTGAGGAGGTACTGTGGAGTATTAGGTGGTTCATAGTCCACAAGGTGAGAACCACGAGTGTATGCAATAGAAATACAATTGAAAACTTAAAATGTACGGACACAGGAACCAGTTCTGTGACTTTCGCCATTTTTGCTGAATTATTTTATGTTTCGTTCATGACTTTGGATTTCGTGGTGGCGCGAGAGAGAGAGAGGAGGAAGAGAGAGAAAGAGAGAGAGAGAGAGAGAGGAGGAAGAGAGAGAAAGAGAGAGAGAGATGGCTTGATTTGTTTCTGGTGAAAAAAGGTTTTCGTCCTTGGTAGTCATTGTCGCTGTCGCCTTGATTGTGTGTACGTAACCTTGGTTCTGTCTACGGGTGATTCTTTGTAAACGTGTGCGCACACACACACACACACACACACACACACACACACACACACACACACACACACACACACACACACACAAACCATGTGCGCGGTCACAGCGTTACGTAGAGATGGAGTCATATATGAGCTCTGAGCTCTAATCCGGGAGGGTAATAGCTATCAATCACAAGTCGAACACGTGATTCAAGACGTGGTGAATCACACACACACACACACACACACACACACACACACACACACACACACACACACACATACACACATACACACACGCATATCTTTGCCCACCATAGCTAGAGTGCCGGCCTACATCGTTGTGATACTTTTCACCCTTGTGTGGGGGACTCGAACTTATAACTCCGATTTAGCAGTCGAGCATTGTACCACTAAACCAGCAAGTCCGTAGTTAGGACGCCAAAGTGGCTTTGGCAATGTGAGTCACATATTTGGTCGCTAATATAACCATTTTTATTATCATTATTATTATTATTACTATAATTATTATTATTATTATTATTATCATTATAATTATTATTATCATTGTTGTTGTTATTATTATTATCATTGTTATTATTATTATTGTTGTTGTTGTTCAATATTTGGGGATTTAGGTTAGATTAGGTCAGATTACGATACCCTGTGTAATACTTCCTGTGTAATACTTTGCTCAGGCAAACTGAATTACTAAACGTGAACATCTGGTCCTCTGGATGAAAAGAAAAAAAAAATCAGTGATTGACTTACCTTCGCATACGTCATTTCATAAAAAAAAATAAAAGAAAAATGGGGCTCTCACGAGAGACTCACGAATCACGACTCCCCCTCACCCCCACCTACTCAAGGTCTTCCTCACCCCATGCACCTCACATGGGGGGGGGGGGGACAAGGGGGTTTATGCCCCCGGGGGGGGCACTTTTAGCGGGGAGGTGGCAATTTTAGCCTAGACTTGCCGTCCACAAGTCTGAGAGAATAATAATGATAATAATAATAATAATAATAAATGGTAACAATAATGATAATAATAATAATAATGATTAAGGGTCAAAGAACCCCTAAATATTTTACCGTAATGGACAAATTTTGCGATAGAATCAACAAAAATATGGAATATTTCCCCCCTTATCTTCTTTGCAATAGGGACATTAAATGCAAATCTTAAAACCTGTTGAATTATTTCGCAAGCCAATAACTACAATGGGCAGCAAAGGGTGGTGGGAGAGGAGAGTGGGTGGGCATCACTGAGAACTGCCCAGGGGCGGCACTTAGCCATGTAATGGCTCTGTTCATCCCAAAGGCTTCTGAGAAGAGAGACGTTTCATAGCCCACCGGTGCTTTCCCAATTCAAAAGGGGCGTGTCTTTGCAGATGAATAAAATCGCCTGGCGACAGACTGAATACATGTGAAAGTTGTGAATAGCAGCGGAAAAGCCCATCACGAATGAATGTGTAATATTTTAAACTTTGCAAAAAAAAAAAAAAAATCAATAAATATAAAATCTTTGCACATAAATATCAACAATAACACCAATTTGCCCCTGCCATATGTACGATGCAGCTTAATCAGTATTGTTTACACGTATACTTGAATTATTATTTATTTTATAAATTATTCTAGGTTGTAAGCTATTATGTTCTAGTTTCCGGTGATAATTGAACAGTTATAGATTCTAGTCTGTCTTAGAACATAAACGTTAAGGAATCACAAAAACAAACGTTTGGAAATGTGGGTGGCCTGCTGGGAAAACAAACGTTTTATGAATGTATGATCGACACTGAGTGTTCTCACGTTCAATCATGCAACACTAAAAAAAAAAAACCAGCAAGGACAGAGAAATCTTGGTTAATTAGTTGAAGGAAAAACAAAAAAGTTAAAACCTTTTAATTTTTTTTTTTTTTTTTTTTTTTTTTTTTTTTTTTTTTTTTTTTTGTCTTACGAAGTTTGAACCTGTTTAGCGAAGCTGGGATCACGAAATTGATTATTCGCTGTCCCAAATTTTGCAATGAATGCTGAAATATTTTTTCTTAATAGAAATGTTTAAAGTTTCTTGGGTAGATAGGAGAGTACAGAGTCCACACATGGAGGGAGGGGGGGGCTATTTGGGAGCGGGGGGGGGGCATGGGAAGTGGGGAGCAAACCAACTACGGGACAAATAAACAGCCATAGATCAATTAGGAAGATATAATGTAGTAGCACATTTGTAAAATGGGACTTATCGACTCACTGTAGGAGAATAAGATAAGATGGACAGAAAATCTGTATATTTCGACCACTATCTGTGGTCCTCATTCATTCTTTGTTTCGACCACTATCTGTGTTCCTCTTTCATTCTGTATATTTCGACCACTATATGTGGTCCTCTTTCATTCTGCTGAAGAGGACCACAGATAGTGGACGAAATATACAGATATTTTGTCCATCTTATCTCATTCCCCGACAGTGGGTCGATAAATCTCAACCATAGATAAAAATAGGGACACAAAAGATCAGAAGAAAGAAAAAAAAAAGTAGTTTTTTTTTGTGGTGTTGGAGGGGGTGATTGGGTAGTGGGTGGATGGGGTGGGTCAACTGAGTTGGAGGACGGAAGAGGAAGAAAGCGGAAGAGGAGGAGGAGGAGGAGGAAGCAGGAAGGAAGAGTTGCGGTGAGACGGAGGTAGTCAAGGACGGGTCTGTACTGACACACACACACACACACACGCTCACACACACACGTGTGTGGCGCGGTTGGTAGACTCTCCGGCTGTCACTACGGCGGTCCGGGTTCGAATACTGCCCAGGGCTGAAATGATTTCAGTATCGCTGCGCTTCGAGTCGTTACTCCAACTCTTATGGGCGGGGAGGTGTGTGTGTGTGTGTGCGTGTAAGGTCACAGCATTATCCATAGATCGGTCATACGAGCTCCGAGCTCTCTTCCAGGAGGGAAATAACTGTCGATCACGAGTCCAACACGTGATCCAAAGACCAAGGTGAAAGGTGAATCACACACTCGGTGGCGCGGTTGGTGGAGTCCCCGACTGTCATGAGGCGCCAAGTCTCGCGCCATTTATCTAAATAACGTGGTGCCATGTCCCCTTCCTGAACTTAGTTAAACTTCACCCAATTTTTTTGTCTTTACTCAGTTAACTTCTTTGCTATGATGAAGATGTTTGTAGATTTTATTCAGGCGAATGTATTCCCTTTGTCGGCAGGTGATTTTATTCCGAATATGTGTGTGTGTGTGTGTGTACAGGGCCTACGCTCGTGGGGTCCCGTCTCTACGTAGGTTAAAGGTGACTGCTTCTGTTCTCCTTTTGTTCTTTCCTCTTCGAATTTCTTAAATCCGCGATTTTCTCAAATTCGCAATTTTCTCAAATTCGCAATTTCCTCAAATTCGCAATTTTCTCAAATTTGGAAGAGAGACTTCTGCTAAAGAGAACCGATCCTGCATGACGCGCTCCCGATCCCATTCCACTTCCTCTCTGCATGACGCAGCCCCGGTGGCACGCACTCGATCCTCCTTCACCACCGACGCGGCCACGCCTCCCTGGCGACTGGTCATGCTGCATTCCTCGTCTTGTCATGCAGCTTTCGGACCCGGTCATGCAGCATTCTTGTTTGGACATGCACAGTGGTGCTTCAGTTTTTTCTTCCTGGTGTTTTTAATCGTTCATGCAGTGTTCTTAACGGGTCATGCAGTATCCTTACCTGATCATGCAACATCCATAACTGGTCATCCAGTATTCTTACTTTGTCATGCAGTATTTTTAGATGATCATGTAACTTTCATAATTGGTCATGCAGTATTCTTAGCTGATCATGCAAAAATCATAACTGGTCATAAAGTATCCTTAGCTGATCATGTAACTTTCATAACTGGTCATGCAGTATTCTTAGCTGATCATGCAAAAATCATAACTGGTCATGAAGTATCCTTAGCTGATCATGCAGTATTCATAACTGGTCATGCAGTATTCTTAGCTGATCATGCAAAAATCATAACTGGTCATGAAGTATCCTTAGCTGATCATGCAGTATTCATAACTGGTCATGCAGTATTCTTAGCTGATCATGCAAAAATCATAACTGGTCATGAAGTATCCTTAGCTGATCATGCAACTTTTATAACTGGTCATGCAGTATTCTTAGCTGATCATGCAAAAATCATAACTGGTCATGAAGTGTTCTTAGCTGATCATGCAATATTCTTAACTGGTCTTGCAGTATTCTGAACTGATCATGCAGTATCCTTAGCTGATCATGCAACATCCATAACTGGTCATCCAGTATTCTTACCTTGTCATGCAGTATTCTTATCTGATCATGCAGTATTCGTAACTGATCATGCAGTATCCTTAGCTGATCATGCAGTATCCATAACTGATCATCCAGTATTCTTACCTTGTTATGCAGTATTCTTAGCTGATCATGCAGTATTCTTAACTGGTCATACATCGTTCCTATCTGGTCATGCACTGTAATTCATTTTACTTCCTGGATTTTTTATTGTTCACGCAGTATTATTGACTCGTCATGCAACATCATTGACTCGTCATGCAGCATTATTGCCTCGTCATGGAGTATTCTAGGCTGGCCATGCACTGTGCTTCATTTTTCTTCCTGTGTTATTAACTTGTCATGCATTTTTTGCCTAGTCATGCAATATTCTTAGGCTAACTGAGTATGCAATACGTTTGGCTGGCCATATACTGTTCTTCATTTTTCTTCCTGGATTTTCATTTGTTCATGCATTCCTACCAGGTCATGCAGTGTTCTTATCTGGGTATGCACTGTGCTTAAATATTCTTCCTGGATTTTTAATTGTTCATGCAGTATTCACAGCTGGTCATGCACCATTCACACCTGATCATGCACTCTAATTAATGAATTTTATTAAATAGTTATCCAATATTACTAACTCGTCATGCAGTATTTTTTGTTGGTCATGCATTACTCATAGTCATGCATCATTCCTGGCTAGCCATACATTGAACTTAATTTTTCATAAATTCTTCTTCGCTGGTCATGCAGTATTCTTAGCTGTCATGCAGTGTTCCTAGCTGGTCATGCAGTATTCTTGGCTGACCATACAATATGCTTCATTTGTCTCCCTGTAATTTTTTTTCATGCTGTATTCTACTGTTCTTGCAGCATTCTTAATTAGTTATGCAATGTCATGCAGAATTCTTAATCATCTTATATTTCAACTGTTCGTATTGTATTCGTAATTGGGTGTATTCACTGGTCATTCAGTATTATTTTGTTGCCCTTGTAGTATTCTTATTTCTTGTATTCTTACGTGATCATGCAGTATTCGTAAATGGATAATATACAGTATTCTCTATTCGTTTTATTGTATTCACACACTAGTAAGGTCATTATATTAAGACAACAGGGCAGAACTCGTGGTAATGGACTTAAATTGGACAAATTTAAGTTTAAGAAGGAAATAGGGAGGAACTGGTTTAACAACAGGGTAGTTAAGGAGTGGAATAAACTTAGTAACCATGATTTAGTGAGCGGTGAAACTATCAGTTGTTTTAAGAAAAGGTCAGACAACTTTATGGATAGGGATAGCAGGTGGTAATGGACATGGAACTACCTAGTGTAAGCCTTATGGTCCCTTGCAGTCTCCTCAGGTTGATGGCAATAGAATACTCAATCCCAGTGGATGTGGATCCACCGGAAATTGGATTGAGACAAGATTGAGATTGATTTCCCACTTTGATATCTGTCGCTCTGTATTCATGTATGTGTGTACAGAATATATGTATGTATGTTGATTTGTTTGTTATTATTTGTCTGTCTATTATAATTTTTTTGATCATTATTTATTATTATTTATCTGTCCATTTATCATTATTTACTATTTAGCCTACTTGTTTGTTTATTATTTAATTTTACTTATTTATTTTTCATTTATTATTATCTATATTGTTATTTTCATTTATTTATTCATTATTATAATTTTTTCTCATCCGACCTAGATATGAACCAAAAGGTCTCCTGTCGGCATGCTCCTCCTTTGTAATGTGCGTGTGTGTGTGTGTGTGTGTGTGTGTGTGTGTGTGTGTGTGTGTGTGTGTGTGTGTGTGGGAATTTTAGAAGTAGTACAGGACTTGAGGGGGACGGAAATGTAAGTATTTGTATTCTCTCTCTTTCTCTCTCTCTCTCTCTCTCTCTCTCTTTTAGCACTCTACACTTAAAATTTTACATTATTATACGCTTTATCAAAATCTATGCGGATGAAATGGGGGTGGAACTTAATAGTGACGTCACGTCGTCCGACTCATAAATTTTGTAGAAAACGACATGACGTCATAATTATCGACTTAAAAAATATATAAAATAAAATAATCATTGAACATGAGGCTGCATGACTCTTGTTATACTCGTATGACGTCATGCAGTACCTGGTGGTTTCCTTGACCACGAAGTTTGAGGTTATTCTCGCATAAAAAAAAAAAAATCAATGAAAAACAATAATTGCCAACCATCCATTCCTTCCGCTCTTGCGTCATGTCGCGTCGCTGACTTCCGACCACGACGACGTGACGTCATCACAGAGATTTATAGCCACGCCCATTTTTCTTCCTATTCTTCCTCCTCTTCCTTTTCCTCTTCTTCCTCTTTTTCTTCTTCGTCTTCTGCTTGTTGCTCTTACTTCTCTTTGTCCTCTTCTTCCTCATCTTCATCCTCTTTATTTTCTTCTTCCTCCTCCTTTTCCTCCTCTTCCTCTTCTTCCTTTTCCCTCCCGTCTTCTTTTCCTCATTTTCCTCTTCCTCATCTTCTTATTCCTCCTCTTTCTCCTCTTCTTCCTCTTCCTTTTTTCCTCTTCCTCTTTTTCATGTTTTTCCTTATCGTATTTGGCTTAAAATATATATATATATAATAAAATACAAATGAAGTAAAATATTGTAAAAATTTAATTGACATGATTTGTTGACGTCGTTTTATTTGTTTATTTGTTTTTCATATTTTATTTAATTTATTTTTTCCATCATTTAAAATCTGACCTGATGTTCTTCCTTGTTCTTCACTCCATGTTCTTCTTCGTTCCTCTTCTCCGTTTTCTGTTCTTCATCCGTTTTCTTTCTTCGCTCTTTTTCTCTTTATTCGTCTTATATTCCTTTTGATGATTTTTTCGCTCTTTATCCTCACTCTTCTTCTCTCTTTTAGGTTGTTTTCGCTCTTTTTATATGAAAATTTGGCAAAAAAGAGGTCAAATGGATACACTAGGCAGTCTGGATTAGGTTAGGTTAAAGTAGATTAGTTTAGATAAACTGATTTAAAAATTTAGAACTCGGAAAGAGAAAATTGTTCGTTAATTCCGAAAATTGCCCCATAAGTAGATAAATGAATCAATCAATAAATTAATTAATAAATAAAACAAAACAAGAAATATATATTAGAGAGATAAAGATAAATTAAAAATAAACAATATTTTTGGGTCTTTTATCAACAATTAATATATATATATACATATATATATATATATATATATATATATATATATATATATGTATGTATGTATGTATGTATTATCGTTCGATTTCACGTGAAATATTACATTAGATTATCTAGCCCAACCTAACATGACCTGACCTAACGAAACCTAACACCCACCTTACTAACCTAAAATCAACCCAACCTAACCTACTCTAAGCCAACCCAAACTAACCAAACCAACTTTAACCTAATCTACCCACCCTTATCTACCCCCCTACCAAGGGGGTTTTCACTTCCCCCCATGGAAAAGCAAAACAACAATCACAGTAATACCGCCGTTGCCCCCGAACAACAAGCCTGGCTTCGTCTGTTGGATTGCGGGGAGGGGGCAATCCCAAGGTCTCGACTCCCACGGCTGATGCTGACTTTTGCCCTTCGTGGCTGACAACTGCTCAGCATCAGCAGCCTTTATGTATGTACGTATGTATGTATGTGTATATGTAGGTATGTTGTGTGTATGTGTATGTATGCATACATATACACACACGCACACACACACATATATATACATATATATATATATAATATATACATATATATATAATATGTGTGTATATATATATATATATATATATATATATATATATATATATATATATATTTGTTGAGACATTCTGACAGGTTGATGTAAGCGGAATAGGAAACACAGGAGTCTTAATCTTGAGTTTATTCCTGATATATATATATATATATCAGGTGCAGCAGGGCCAGCAACCTGTATGTATTTATGTATGTACATATATGTGTGTGTGTCTGTATATACATATATATGCCCGCACGACACAATTCATCTGAATTGAGTTACCTACAGCCATCTTCATCTGGTTTTCTAAAGTCACTCTTGAATAAGGTGAGGAACGTATTACACCAGGAGGCGCTGAGTAGCTGCGGCCGAAGCCGTCACCTTTGCCCTATGTACTATATGCGCTTTGGGGACTGTTGGGGATCAGGTAATTAACAGTCACTGCTGGGAATCGGAGAGTAGTGCAGGATTCGAACCCAGAACTAAGCGAATACGAGACCAGCATGTTTCCGATTACGCCACCAACGTTATTTAGTGGTTTATATTTATTTGTTTATTTCTCTATTTTTATTTTTTATTTGTTATTTCTTTATTTTTACGTTACGTGGCGAAATTAAGAATGAATATAATTTTATTTAGTTGTTTTATTCTTATTATTTTATTATTCTTATTTTATTTTGTTTTATTTTATCTATTTTATTAGATTTAATGTAATTCAGTTTGATTTATTTGAGTTAATTTTATTTTATTTTCAATTTATTATTTCTCAATCATTATTATTAATAGTCTTCATATATGAAAACATGGAGCGTGACTCTGGTCCGTAGGGGACATCGGATCATCAAAATCCCTAAAGTCTGGAATTTCCTGACACGAATTAATGACGTCGCTCGGCATCAACAAGAATGTCTACTAAGATCGAACATTAGCAATTAGCGCGGTCGAATAATTAGATTAATTTGACATTAGTTTAACCCGTTTTTGGTAGAAGGGGTTTAAGCCCTTTCACTGGTAGAAGGAGTTTAAGCCTCTCGTTGGTAGAAGGAGTTTAAGTACTTTCACTGGTAGAAGATTGAGTTTAAGCCCTTTCACTGGTAGAAGGAGTTTAAGCCTCTCGTTGGTAGAAGGAGTTTAAGTACTTTCACTGGTAGAAGATTGAGTTTAAGCCCTCTCACTGGTAGAAGATGGAGTTTAACCCTCTCACTGGTAGAAGATGGAGTTTAAGCCCTTTCACTCGTAGAAGGAGTTTAAGCCTCTCATTGGTAGAAGAAGGTGTTTAAGCCTTTCACTGGTAGAGGGAGTTTAACCTCAGCTGATTGAAATCAAATGTCAACAACAAGGTATGCTTAATATCAATATAGGTTATTTTTCCTCCAACCTCCGATTAATCGGCGGTAGCGCCCACCTTTAGCACTTTTTTCGCCGTCAAATCGCCATGGCAGACTATTGTGTTTCCTCAACAATTGACGTATAGTGTCATTTGATATTATGCTGGAGGTAAATTGATTTTCCTCCAGCACATCTGCTCCAACAGTCGAAGGAAAAATTGCCCAGTGTGATAGCGCCTTCAGTCCGGGTCGATTTCATATCGACCTTGATTCCACTAGTGGATCACGTGTCGAACTATTCAGCAGTTGGTCGTGAGTTCGATTCCCCAGGACCGCTGCGGGCGGGCTTTCTCCCGTTGGTTCCCGGCAGTTTTGGCCGGACGGGGAGGCGACCGAACATCGGCCTAAGAAATCCAGCGGTATGCCGTAAATGACAGGGCTAGCCCTACCAGGGGTTTCTCACTTCCCACTTCATGGGATTGGGAACAAAACCTCTGACCATTTCAACTACTCAGGCATACCAACCGTGACTCTTACGATTTTCATTATGTTTCGTCATGTTTCATCTGTCTTCGGACAAACTTGGGATGATAGTTTTGTCTTTCACTGTACATCACTCATGGCAAGGAAATAGGCAAGAAATGGTTTACCAAGAGAGTGGTTAACCAATTGAATAGGCTTAGTAACCATCTAGTGAGCGCTGAAACTATCGGTTGTTTAAAGACAAGGTGAGATAACTTTATGGATGGGGATGACAGGTGGTCATGGACATGGAACTGTGTAGTGTAGGTCTTATGGTCTCTTGCAGTCTCTTCCATTCTTATCTTCTTGTGCAAAGATCTGATCCCAACAACTCTCATTCACTGTTTTTGTAGGAAATGTTCCTAACTTTCCCCCATTAAGCCCCAACCATTTTTGTCTCCCTGATTGTACTCCATCTTCTTTCCTAATCTGGTTGTCTTAAAAGAAAGTTAGATAACTTTATGGATAGGGATGCTAGGTGGTAATGGACATGGAACTGTCTAGTGTAGGCTTTATGGTCTCTTGCGCCTTTCTTCACTCCTATGTTCTTATGGTCCGACAATTGCTGTAGTTCGGTGTAATGCCTTCTTCTTTGCCTTTTCTCTTCGTCTAATACAGCTCTAAGGAGTATTTTGTTTTCAAACACTTCTCTTTGTTTTCTTATTATTTCTTTCGTTAATATCCAGGTCTCGTATCCGTACAGTACTGTTAGTATCAGGAGAACATTATGAGAACGAAGTTTGGTTTTATGAGATACATGACAAAGAATTTGTGCGTCTAATACCATCACCAATTCCCACCTCCATTAACATTTCTCAATTGTGTTATCGGCTGTCAGTGTTGATCAAAGAAAAGATTAGTTTCTTGAGCATTCTCCAACTTTCAGTTCCCCAGCTGGTGTTTTATTTGTTTATTTATATTTGTTTATACATTCATTGTATTTTATTTATTTACTTGTGGTTTTGTTTGTTTTCACTTTTTTAATACGTTCGTGCTGTGTTCATTATCCTCAGCTGAAGTATTATGACCTTTCTGATGAAAACATTCCTGACTTCACAATATCCATCATTAACTATAATTCCTGTTATTACCCTTGAACCTCGCCTACCGTCGCAGAATTAACAAGGTGTCCAATTTGTTCTCTTGTTCAACTGGTTTTGTTCTTCAACTGGCTCGACCTTCAACGGGGAACACAGAGGCGCTCTTCTTGTCCCTCTTAATCACGAGGCTCACAGAGTCCTGTGCCCCAACCTCAAGATGGGGGCACTTCACACCCACTCTTCCTCCTCTTCTTCCTTTTCCTCCTCTTACTCCTCCTCCCTCTACTCCTCCTCTTCCTCCTCATCCCCCTCATCTTCCTAATCGAACCTCCTCCTCCCTTCTTATCTTCTTCCTCCTCCCTTCTTCTCCTCCCTTCTCCCTTCTTCTCCTCTCTTCTCCTCTTCCTCAACCTTTTCTTCATCATCCTCTTCCTCCGCCTCCTCATCCACTTCCTCATCCTCATCCTCACCCTCCTCTTCTTTCCTCTTCGTCATCATCCTCCTCTTCTTCCTCTTCCCCTTTCTCTTCTTCCTCCAACATCCTCCTCCTCCCTACTTCTCCTCCCGTCCCCTTTTCTTCCGCCTTTTCTTCCCCCTTCTCTTCTTCCTCCTCTTCCTCCTACTTCTCTTCCTCTAGGTTGGAAATTGTGGCGGGATTGAGCGTAACAACTGTATAAACAAAAGATGGAACAATTCAATTTTTTTTTCTTCGTATTCCATCATTTATTGGTTATATATATATATATATTATATATATATATATAAGTATATATATATATATATATTGTGGTTGATATATATATATATATATCTATATATATATAAGTATATATATATATATATATATATATATGCAAGTAATCACATCACCGTGATACAAAAATGCAAAATAACCACTGGAGAAAGGAAACTTGTAGACAGTATGTGTTGGTCAGGTCGATAGGGGTAAGGTCATCCCCCCTCCTTACATTGTATTATCTCCCCCCTTCCCCCCTATGGTTGCACCTGATACTTTATTTAAATCCAACTCTGTCTCTCTGTCATTTAGTCTGAATATGTAATATATGAAAGTACTTACTGTCTACAAGTTTCCTTTTTCCTGTGTTTATTTTGCATATATATATATATATATATATATATATATATATGTATATATACTGTATATACTATATATATATGTATGTATATATAATACACGGTAACCCCTCGCTATACCGAACCATATGTCACCGAACTTCGGCTATATCGACCTTGGTGAGACCTACCGACCATTCGTCGGATATAACGGACAAGGTCGGTATATCCGATTCAAGGTTCGGTATGGATGGTGGGCGTACGTACGGTACGTACTTTCGATATATCGAGGGTTTATTGTATATGTACATTCGACTTATCCTGCGGGATTCGAACTCTAGACCGGGCTATACGAGACAAGGGCTCCGCCAACTATGCCAAGTTGTAGGTATAGTATTTACACACACACAAATACACATTTACGACTCGTTGGCGCGATTGGTAGAGTCCCTGACTGTCACTACGGCGGTCCGGGTTCGAATCCTGCCCAGGGCTGAAATAATTTCAGTATCGCTGCGCTTCGAGTCATTGCTCCAACTCTCGTTGGTGTGTGTGTGCGTGTAAGATCATTGCATTATCCATAGATCGGTCATACGAGCTCTGAGCTTTCTTCCGGGAGGGAAATAGCTGACGATCATGAGTCCAACACGTGATCCAAAGACCAAGGTGAATACACACACACACACACACGTGTAGATATGGCTAAGCTTAGAAATATGTCACATTCACCCCTGTGTATTTTCTTAGACGTGTTCCCTTAACTTGTTTTCTTTTCGATTTTCTTCGGGAAATTTCCCCTAAGAATACTCCAGGTAGAAGCGACGGTACACAGCTTCCCTGGTGCCATCTTGAAAGCAGATGGTTAATATTAAACAGTTGGTGAATCTATATATGTAGATGATGTCTCTTAGGGCAGACACAGAGGTGTATATATGTGCATAATATTAGGTATCCTTTAGTGTTGTTGCAAAAAAAAAAAAAAAAAAAAAAAATGCTCGCCGCAATTGGCATGATTTTGCCTTACCATGGGTTTCTCACTTCCCACTGCATAGGAATTGGGATGGCGAGTTTTTTTTTTTTAGTAATAATTACCTGTGTTCTTTAGATGTTCTCTGGACGTCAATAGGACTGGCGAATATCTTCTTCACTGATCATAATGTTATTTCCAGCTAAATCTTATCACTTGTGATACGTGCACTAAGCTGCGACTGTCGGCGTGACGTCACGTGCATGCGTACGTGCGATACGCAAATGCGTACTTATTGCGTACTGTGCGTACGTGCCTTTCCTATATGGAAGACCTGCTTGCAATTGCTTGCGTACTGTGCATGTAAAATGCATTCTGGTGGTATACACTCTTTGTGTAGAGTTAATTATACTTGCTAACACAAGAAAGGAACAACACTCGTGGAGCCCCGTCTATTACTCTCCAGTTTTTAATGCCCAGCTTCAAAATCATGACTGGTTCCAACTAGGTCCATATACTTTTATTCCAAAGTGTGTCTGGGTGTATTCACATTGGTCTTTGGATTACGTGCTGGACTCGTGATCGACAGCTGTTTCCCTCCCGGAAGATAGCTCAGCGCTCGTATGACCGATCTATAGGTAATGCTGTGACCTTACACGCACACACACACACACCCAACTCCCCGCCCACGAGAGTTGGAGTAACGACTCGAAGCGCAGCGATACTGAAATTATTTCAGCCCTGGGCAGGATTCGAACTCGGACCGCCGTAGTGACAGTCTGGAACTCTACCAACCGCGCCAATGTGTGTTTGTTTGTGTGTGTGTGTGTGTAAATGTGTGTGTCTGCCTGTCTGTGTGTATGTGTGTGTATGTGTCTATGTTTACGTCTGTATATGTGTGTGTGTGTATGTACGTCTGTGTGTGTGCCTGAGTGTGTGTGTGTGTCTGTGTATGTGTTTGTGTGTGTTCACTCTACATGAGTGAAGTTTTGAGTATGAACATGAGGTGGCCCACACCGTATCTCTCACGACATCGTTGATTGATTATTGATTAAACTCAAATGGGTCAATTTTTATTACTAAATCACATGTTTTTATTTGTACTTTTATGTAGACTTCCAAATGTACTTATACATTTATTGATGTATTTATATTATTAATATACTTATTTGTTTGAGTATTTGTCATCTCATATCTGAATTCTTTATTTTTATATTTACTTGTTTGTGTATGTATTTATGGGCGATTATATGTAACATTTCTTGAATGAATTACACGAATATCTTTATTATTTGGTTCATTTATTTATTTTGTATTTATTTATTTTGTATATATCTTCTGCTGAAGAGGACAACTGATAGTAGTCGAAATATACAGTTTCCCTGTATTTCCGTTATTATTTCTCCGATAGTGGGTTTATAGTGAACTTTTACAAATGTGTTATAACATACCAATTTCCAATATCATTATGTCATAACTCGTTTTCATGACAAGAAATATATTTTTCTTATATATCTATATCGTTTCATTTATGTATATTTTTAAAATAATTTCTATGTATTTATATTTGTTCATTTATATTTGCAACTTTTATATTTTCATTTATATGTATGGTTCATATATATTATTTCTATGTATCTGTATTTGTTCATTTATATATGCTATTGTTTAATATTTTTATAATGAACTACTTACATACGTTTTACTTATATGCATTTCATGTTTTCTTGCAGGTAAGTTTTGAAGGATTCTTTCTCATCATCAAGGTAAAGTGTCTTAGTTTCCTAACCTTTTCCGATCTTAGCACCCCTCTGTAACTAGACGTAGGTAGTCCATGACCCTAATATATGGTGGCATGGACTACAGTTGCTACAGTGCTACAAATTAGGGGATTTTGTAGAAACAAAATGTGTTTTTGAGCCTCACGTTGTGACATTACATGTGGATCGTGACATCTGACCAGAAATATGGTGAATATTTATTTATTTATTTGTTTGTTTCTTGGTTTATTAGCATGGTTGTTTATTTATTTGGTAATTTATTTTGTTGTTTATCTTGCTCCAGAGTCACATTATTGGGTAGGAATTTGGTCCCTATAGTCACTCATGCGACAAATTTGTGACATACAAACTGTCAGTCACACAAAAAAAATTAATAATATAAGAAAAGAAAATAATGATAATAATAATAATGTGGATAGGAGGTGAAGGGAACACGGGCTGAGGGAAATACTTTTATTCCTGTATACATTGTGACGAATGTATACACAATAATAATAATCTTAAAATCATCTAGAATAATAAAGAACGACACCAAAATATAAGTAACAAAAGACCTCGTAGAATTAAAAAAAAAAAAATAGATAATTGCATAAGGAATGAACGAGAAATAAGCGCGTCAATATAAGAACGGAGTACCTCAGGGTTCTGTCATGACGCCTCGTCTCTGGCGGGATATCTAGGGATTTTTTCCCGGTTCCTCTGGGGAATTTCCCCCCAGAACAGGAAAAAATCGTTTTGCGTCGTTTGAGATGATCATCTGCGAGGTGATTGATCACAGGTTAATGATTGAATTGACCCCGTGAGCCCCCTCACCCTCCCTCACCCCCCTCCATCCCTCCATCCATCCATCCATCCATTCCGTCTCTTTTTGATTGTTTTTTGTAATATCATTCGAACAGTAACAAAAATAACAATCATTTATCAAACATAATAAAGTTTGATGATGACAATGATGATAATAATGATAACAAAACAATAAAATAATTATAATAATAATAGTAATAATAACGATAGTAATGATAATGGTAGTAATAATAGAAATAATGATACTAGATAATAATGATAATGCTAGAGAGATCCTTTCGCATCTACTCTGTCTGCCGCCAGGCGATTTTATTCATCTCTGTTGGGTCCCACACAGAAGCGAAGCTGTTATGGCGTCAATCAATTAAGCTCTTACATACCAGGTGGCACTTTCACTCGTATTTATGCCGGCGTCAGGCGATTTTATTAATATTTTTTCTATCCAATGCGTAATTAGGGGTTTTTATTGGTCTTTCTGTTTTGAGGATTTCAAATCTCCTTCCCCTTTTGTAATGAGGATTTTTGAGCAATTTTTTGTGGGGATTTTTTTTTTTTTTTCCAACTTCATAATAAAGATGTGGGGGATTTCAGGTTCGGTATTTGGATAACGAGGATTCTAATCCTCTTTGTATAATGAGGATTTCTCTTTGTGTACTAAGAAGATCTCTCTTTTGTATAATGAAAATATAAGAACTTCAGGGATTGTTATCTAAGGTTTCCAACCTGCCTTTATGTAATATAGACCTGAGGTAACCTTTGTAACCCTCAATGCTCACCCCCTCCCCCTCCCCCTCCCCCCTCCCCCCTCCCCCCTCCCCTCCAAGGACGTACAAGAACCTTGAGAGAACCGGCCGACCTGGGTTGCCTGCTCCAACAGATAAAACACCAAATATCTTTCTTCATCTTCTTTCATTCTTTTTCATATATATATATATATATATATATATATATATATGTATATATATATATATAGATATATATATACGTATATATATATACACACACATATATGTATATATGTATATATGTATATATGTATATATGTATATATATATACACATATATATATATATATATGTATATGTATATTTTTTGCTATTACAGTCATATTTGTTTTCTCTATCTTATTTTATTGACTAGGTATTTTGTGTTATTTATAGTTTATTTAATTTTATTCAATTTGTATTTACTGCCAGCCAGTTTTAATTTTGGTTTGTTTATTTGTTTTATCTTTTCATTTATCTCATTCATTAATTTATTCATTGATTTAATTTTATTATTATCATTTTATGTATTGATTTTATTTTATTTATTTATTTATTTTATTTTTGTTTATTTATTATTATTATTATTATTATTATTTTTTTTTTTTTTTTTTTTTTTTTTTTTTTTTTTACTGTCAGCCTGTGTGCCTGCCCAGGGTCAAAGAGGGGTGGCTTCGGCCGCAGGCAGACAGACAGGCTGGCGCTCAGCCGCCGTCTTATCTCGTACGCGCTTGAACCCGTCGACCTAATCACATTTTTCATTTTTTTTTCTTCTGTCTTTTCCTACTTTTTTTTTTTTTTTTTTTTTTGCTATGTTCGTTTTTTTTTCATTTTCTTCTTGTCTTTCATGTATTTTATCGTTTTTTTATTTATTTATTTCTTCTTGTCTTTCATGTATTTTATCGTTTTTTTATTTATCTATACATGGCGACGTTATGTACTAGTCAGTTAATTTCAGGGTGATGAATATACAAATCTACTGAAGTCTTACACAACCGCGCAGTTTTTCTTTCTGCGGTACCGCCGCAGTTTCCGCGCGGTTCAAGACGCTAGTGTGAACAAGGTCTTAGAGTGAGGAACATAGGGAAAAAGAGAAGAACACAGGAACATAAAATTGGAAGAGACTTCAAGAGACCATAAGTCTTACACTAGGCAGTTCCATGTCCAATACCACATGTCACCCCTATCCATAGATATATTGCTTGAACATAAAAATGACAGCAAGAGACCATAAGACCCACACTAGGTGGTTCCATGTCCATTACCACCTACCATCCCGGTCCATCAAGTTATCTAACCTTTTCCGATAGTTTCAGCGCTCAGTACTTCATGGATACTAAGTTTATTCCACTCCTTAACTACTCTGTTGGTAAACCAGTTCTTGCCTCTTTGGAAGATTCTCTCAAATATGGGCTTCCCTCACCCGTATGGAGTCGTCTGGATTCCGTAGTTACACCGTGAGACGCTTCACTGTGCCTGCAACTGTGTCTAGCA
>NC_134780.1:23498996-23503996 GCF_046742065.1 Oratosquilla oratoria | reverse complement strand
CACTCAGACAGGACGTTGCTGTCCACACGTGACTAAGTGCTTTGCTAAGTCCAAGATGATGAATACTGAGTGGTAAGATGACGCAATACCGAGCCTAAGTGCTTTGCTAAGTGGAAGGTGATGTAACACTAAGTGTGAGAGAATTTGACGTTGCTGTCTGTGTGTAAACATCGAAATATTTCGGTCTCTGTAGTACAAATGTACAAATGTACAAGTACTGTACACCCTCCCCAACATGTACTCCAGTACGGATAAGCTGACGATCCTCATCGGCTGTGTTGGGGTCGCGGTCCTTCAAGACTGCTTCAGGGAAGGGGACCGTTCTTTTAGATGAATAAAATGTTATCAGAACCCAGTTTATTGCATTTTATTCTTATTCTATTTTTTTATTTTTATTTATTTTATTTATTTATTTATTGTTTTACCAGGTATTATTTTTTTAGCATCAGGAGGGTGATCTGAAAGGTATTATCAGTAGCTCTCTAGTCACGTCAACGTCCTTTATATATTATATTCTGGCTGATGATGGTTTATTTTAGTCAATTGTGACGAAAACGTCCAGGTGACAAAAAAAAAAAAAAAAAAAAAAATCTAAATTACGTGGCCCGTTTGACCAACACAGGTGATTAAGGACTCAAATCACAGTTGTTCCGCGTTCCTGTGGAGCAACAGCAGCAGCTGCAGGCCGAAGGACCGTATTTTTAAAACCTATTTAGGTAGAAGACCGTATTCTAAAAATATACTTAAGTGGAAGTCCGTATACTGAAAAAATACTTAAGTAAAAATCCATATTCCAAAGACCTACTTAAGGAAAAATTCGTATTTCTTAATATTAGAGTAGAAGTCCGCATTCTGTAAACGTACTTAAATCGGAGACCCGCATTATGAAAATCTATTTAAACCGGAAATTCCTATTCTCAAAACCCACTTAAATCTGAAATTCGTATTCTCAAAGCAAAGTCTGAGAACTGTATTCTGAAAATCTACTTAAAGACGGAAATTCGTATTCTGCAAACCTACTTAAATCTAAAATCATAAAATTCGTATTCCTAGTGCCTAATCGAACCAAAGAACCGTATTCTGGAAAACAACTTAATCGGAAATTCGTATTCTGGAAACCTACTTAAAACCTGAAAACCGTTGGTTATTCTTTGCAACACTCATCCGGGTTAATGGAAGAAATGTTTTGGGGATAAATATCTATCGACAACATTGTTGATCAAGTGGGCATTGGATGCAAGAGCAAGGAATAGAGTGGACATAAGATTGAATGGAGAATTGAATAAAATCGTCCGGCGATAAACTGATTAGAGTAATTAGAATATTCCAAATCTGGCAACCTATGATGTCTTTATTGAATTCTCGTGTTTATTGAAACCGCTGTATGACGATTTTATTCAGCTAACGTAAGCCTTGACGGACATCACAGGATTTAAGTAAGTTCTTGAAATCCGGATATATGGCCTTGTAATCCCCGGATATCAACATTTCCTTATTTAAGTCTTTTACAATCTTCACATTAGAAGATGCTTTCGATTTTAATTTTATTAAATTTGTACCCAGTCGCTTCACGTAGAAGGGGCGGGGCTTAAGCTGTGACGTCATGTGTCTGTATCATTTAGTCGACGTGAGTTACAATTAAAGTACACAGTCTGTTACCAGTTGCAAAGCTAGCTTGTTTGATACACTGGGCATATAATTAACCAATTGATAACCAAAACATGCATTTATGTTCAAGAATTTTACACAATATGATTTCCAAGTTATAAAGGGAGAAAAGGTAGAATATTATTTAAGTTATGAAACAAATGCAGGAAATACTATCCAAAATAGCATATTTCATAATCATGATGTATTATTCATGGAAGAAATATTGAACAAATGAAAATAGGCAACACACATAGAATATTGTTTATGGACATTTAAGCAAGCGAAGATCTAGATCTGCATGAAATATGTCATTCAAAATAAAGAAAATTATTTTAGGTACTCAAAATGTATATAGCAATAATTGCTTTTAGTTTATAGCCAAAGAAAAATCATCTGATGTTGTCTATGGATATAATATTACCGTTTACGGATGGCATAATGGGCAGGGATTGTGCGGAGGTATTGTTATGGAATATAACCACAGGTTCTCAAAAGATTGTGCCAATTATTTCACATCTATGCTCATAGCTAAATCCGCCACTGTTATATGTATATATATTTATATATATATATATATATATACATATATATATATATATATATAGATATATATATATACATGCGCGCGCGCGCGTACATTACTCTTGTTTTCTGTGGGAAAACACCGTTAGACCAGTCCTACCAACTGCTCCGAGTTCATTGCGTTCCCTCTCGGTCTGCTCGCTTAATTTTGTTTTCTTTGGTCGTTTTTTTTTGTTTCGCGCGCTACCTTCGGGTGTTTATACTCCTTATATTTCCTCTCAGTAGGCGATGTTGTTGGCGTAGGTTCTTGTGCCCTTGAATTCTTCGTTTCACTGAATTCTTGTTCTTGTGAATTCTTCTCGATTTCGTTTCTTACTCCGTTACTTCTTCAACTGTGATTCGGGTTCTTTGACAAAGATTTGGCCTTGTCGCATTATTATTATCATTATCATTATTATTATTGTTATTATTATTATCATTATTAATATTACCATCATTGTTATTATTATTATTATTATTTTTATTATTATTATTATTATTATTATTATTATTATTATCATCATCATCATCATCATTATTATTATCATCATCGTCATCATTATTACTGTCATTGTATGTCGTTATTTTTCCGTTTTCTTTTCGTTTCGTTCAGTGGCCTTGTTTCTTGAAGAAGAAAATAGACCCAAAGACCTTGTAGTGGCCGAGCCGTTAAGCAGAATTTTGTTTCATCAGATATTTTAATTTATTCTATTTTATCAATTTATTTGTTTATTTTGTTTTCATTTCTTTAGATGTTTGATTTTTTTTTCTTCTTATGTTTTGGGTGTTCATTTTTGTATTTTATTCTGTTAATATGGATGGTCTTATCTCTCTCTCTCTCTCTCTCTCTGTCTCTCTCTCTGTCTCTCTCTCTGTCTCTCTCTCTCTCTCTCTCTCTGTCCGTCATGCAAGTCATGCAGAACCGCCCATTGATGTACACATTCAAACCTGAATAAGATCGGAGGCTAAGAGGACTATTGCAACACCCCCTACGGCCCAGAGTCACGCAACATGTTAAGATACAGGAGATTATTCTCTCCTTGGCCACCCTTTCCACTGCACCTTTTCACCCAAATGAAGGGGAAGGATACTGCCAACGTGTTCCCTCAAAGTGTTTTATTTATTTGTTTATTTATTCATTTATTTTATTCATTTTATTTACTTATTTATTTGTTTGTTTATTGTATTATTTTCTAATGTAATATTTGTCATTTTCTTGTCATCGTCGTTGTCGTCTTCTTCCTTGCAAGACTGTTTGTGTGTGTGTCTGTGTGTACATGTGTGTGTTTGTATGTACTTATTGTGTATGTGTGTGTGTGTATGTGTGTGCTTGTATCTACGTATTTCAGTGTGTGTGTGTGCACATGAATGTGCTTGTATGTACGTATTTCAGTGTGTGTGTGTGTGTGTGTGTGCATGTCTGTGCTTGTATGTACGTATTTCAGTGTGTGTGTGATTCACCTTGGTCACCTTGGTCTTTGGATCATGTGTTGGACTCGTGATCGACAGCTATTACCCTCTCGGAAGAGAGCTTGTATGTACGTATTTCAGTGTGTGTTGTGTGTGTTGTTGATATTCAGTGTCGTCTCTCTCAGCTGCTGCTTCTGCTACTTACTGTTTCGCTGACCTTTGGAATAAGTTTTCACATTCCTTTGCTTTTGTTCTTATATGTTCTTTATTCACTAGCATTTATTGAATCATTTAGTTATATGTTTATTTTCATTTTATGTATTTATTATTATTATCATTAGGTTTTCATTATTATTTTTAGTTTATTATTACTGTTTGTTTTATTTGTTATTGTTATTTTTAGTGTTTTTTTTTTCCTTCTGGATAAACATTAAACCATTAATCGTTATTATATTAATGCCGGCAAGTGGTTTTATTCAGTCGCAAGATGACCCTCGTTTTCAGAGGATGAGAGCGATGACATCATTAATATTGTTCTGGCGAAAACCAAAGTTGATCCCAGTCGTAAGGTGGAAAGAAAATTTCAGTCAACTTTAAGGGGTTATCACATTGGGCTAGTTTACCTCCAACCTCCGATTATCCGGCGGTACCGCCCACCTCCGATTAATCGGCGGTACCACCCACCTCTGGTTAATCGGTGGTACCGCCCACCTCCGAATAATCGGCTTTACCGCCTACCTCCGATAAATCGGCGGTACCGCCCACCTCCGATTAATTGGTGGTACCGCCCACCTCCGATTAATTGGTGGTACCGCCGACATCCGATTAATCGGCGGTACCACCCACCTCCGATTAATTGGTGTTACCGCCCACCTCCGATTAATCGGCGCTGCAGCCCACCGATTAATCGGTGGTACCGCCCACCTCCGATTAATCGGCGGTACCGCCTACCTCCAACACATTTTCCGCCGTCAAATCACTAAGACAGACTATTTTGTTTTCTCAACAATAATACGTAGAATGTCATTTGATGTGCTGGAGGAAATTTATTTTCCTCCAGCACATCAGATTCCTTCCCAAAATCTGCAGGTTGCAAATCTGCCCCAACAGTCGGAGGAAAAATAGCCCAGTGTGATAGCGCCTTTAAGGTACTGGTTGGGTGAAGTAGCAAACTGTGACCTAATGAAGGAACCAAGTCTGAGAAAAGGGAAGTTTGAGATTTGGCTGTGAAGGAAGGTATAAAAAAAGAGTAGGGGAGCGAGAGTGAGAGTAAACTCTTTGTATCACGTGACTGATTTGAATTGCCTGGTGACAATGACGAAAAGCTTTTATATATTTATGTTTTATTTATTTATTTCTTCTAAGTAATGTAAACAAAC
>NC_134780.1:23481496-23496496 GCF_046742065.1 Oratosquilla oratoria | reverse complement strand
GTATGACCGATCTATGGGTACTACCGTGACCTTACACTCACCCCCCCAATCCCCGCCCATGTGAGTTGGAGTTACGGCTCGCAGCGCAGCGAAACTGAAATTATTTCAGCCATGGGCGAGATTCGAACCAGGATCGCCTTAGTAGCGGCCGGGAACTATATCACTGTGCCATCGAGTCGTGTGTGTGTGTGTGTGTGTGAGTGATCATGCAGATAGAGTATTTAACATATCTCTACCCTCCACCCTCGCATTAAGGACTGCTTTGAACGAGACATAAATAATACGATTATATTTGACCCAATTGTCTACTAGACCCGTGGGTGTGTTTGTGTTTGTGATAACACAGACTATTCGAACGCCAAGTTCTATGTGTGTGTGTGTGTGTGTGTGTGTGTGTGTGTTCTCCCTGGTTCCACTGGACTCGTGATCGACAGCTATTGTCCTCCCGGATGAGAGCTCAGAGGTCATTAAGCGTCTATCATTGGTCAATATTGTGACTTTACACACATCACAGGCACATCTATTACTGTTGCCAAAGGGGACATTAATGGCTTGAAGTATAGAAGAAAGCTTTCATATGAGCGTGGCGCGAACTCGGTACCATAGATTTAGAGCTTGGGGCTTTAACCACTACACCAATTTTTTTTTTTTTTTTTTTTTTTTTTTTTTGCGTGATTTTGTGTGTGCGCGCGCGCGTGCGTGCCTTCGCGAAAATTGCAAAACGCAAAGCCTTCTGTTGGTGGTTTTTTTTTTTTTTTTTTTTTTTTTTCTTCTCCTGGCCAAAGTCAGGTAATTGAATTGAACAAATACAAAGCCCCCACACAGTGATTTTTATTCAATTTATTTTTATTTTATTTATTTATTTATTCATTGTAAACTGCTGCACTACAAATTTCTCAGATTTTATCAACTTTTTTGTTACAGTCATACTAACACTTTATAAATTGTTTTTTTTTTATGAAATACGATTTATCCGTCTATAAAGTAGCTGATATAATATTTTGTAGTGAATGGCTCATCATACTTGGAAATATTATATTTTTCTAGAAAACGAATCTAGTAGATCTACTAGTATTACTCCACTTAGTTGACGCTCTAAACACTTATCTCGTCCTAATGGACGTCAGACGATTTTATTCAAATCAGAACTGGATCTAAGGACTTTAAAAATCTTTATTGTTTCGTTCTGAATGTCGTCAGTCGATTTCATTCAGTCGAGGGTTGGACGCCGACTAAGAGTTGGAATTTGACCTAAGTCTAATTTGCATCCGATGTATTGTCAGCAAGTCTTTAGGTTAATTGACGAGGTTCCTTTTAAAGATATCGTCTCGTCTGCGGGATCAAACTCATTTGAATTTATCATCACTGTCTGTCTGTGCAGTCTCTTCTCTTGTTTTGTCTTGTGTATTTATCCACTTGTTTATTTATTTGTTTATTTATTTTGTCGGTGTTGGAGTAGTGTGAATTGTCCACTGACAAATGCGTGTGTATTTCTCTAATTACAATCCATAGGAAAAGTTCTACACTCGTAGGAGCCCGTCTATGTCTCATCTTGTCAAATTTGTTTTTCGATTTATTTATTTATTTATTCATTCATTTGTTTGTTTGTTTTTTTCTAGTTTGACTACTTCCTCTGAACCTAGTCCAAGAGTTGTTGCATTTATACGGAAATCTATGTTCCTTGATAACCTTCAGGTAACTTGTCTTCTTATCTTTATATATTTATTTATTAACTTTATTATTATTATCATTATATGTATATATATATATATATATATATATATATATGTATATATATATATATATATAATGTATATATATATATATATATATATATATATATATATATACACTCTTGGATGAACCTTTTTTTATTACGGTTGTGTTGTTCCAGTCTGGAAGGTGACCATGTTTATCCACATGCATTACTATGGAGTTAGATGTCCTATGGGCTTTTACGTCATTTTTATGTTCATTTATCCTTTTATTAAGTCCGCGACCAGATTCACCAAAATATGAAGAGGGACAGAAACTAAGGAAGACAATTGAGGCAGCATATATCAACACTAATAACAACATTAATCATAGAGAAGGCTTTATATGTTTAGCAAAAGCCACAAGCTTATTAATAATAAAAGAATACGCAAATAAAATAACAAGCTCTCCGAAGCGTCCCATAAGATGACCCGTCCGTGTATAAAATATCCTGTTACGTTTGAGTTGTTAGCTTTGTGATCAAGACCCTGCGGGTCGAAACGTTAAGGCGTGAAATTCTCCCATTACTCCTCGTCTACTTCTTTCACCTTCAATCTTATATATATATATATATATATATATATATATATATATATATATATGTGTGTGTGTGTGTGTGTGTGTGTGTGTGTGTGTGTGTGTGTGTACAGTATACACACACACTCTGGATATATTTCTTCATTTGAGGTGAGCAAATATCCCCAAGAGACGCTTAGCTACCACCTTTACCCTTCGTACTCAGAGTGCCAGTGGACATAGGTGTCACCTTCAGGCGTTCGGCCCAACCTCTAGGTGTCTTGCGACACAGAACGAGAACAACCTGACTGCTGTATTTCGAATGTGATTTCAGAGTCATGAAAATCTTTTGAGACATCAAAAGCAAAATATTGTTATCGAGTATTCTTTCCGTTTTCATATGATAGATGAATAATAATCTTTGTTATTTCCGTCGCATTGACATAAATCAAGTTCATTTTGATGTACACTTCAAGGAAAGAATGGCATAAAATGCACCAAATACACACAATAATACGCAAGAACTCCTATTTCTATATCTGCGTGATTTATGACTTATATTTGATATTCAGGCCCTTTTCGCCACCTGAGTGGGTGTTACATGGACGAATAAAATCGCCTGACGGCAGCTAGAAAAAGGAGAAAAGTATCACGTGGTAAGCAAGGAGTTCATCAGGGTCAGGCGCGAGCATCCAACGGAGTGCCAACGAGACGATTAAACGCGATTGGCGACAGACAACACCAAAGGAAGATTACTCTCAGACACGGAAGTAGATGAAGACGAAAAAGGGAGAGAAGCGATGGTGCTGGAAGGAAGCGAAGTGTCTTGGGTCGTGTCTGGCACGAGACAAGACAAGACAAGACAAGACAGACCAGAAGAGAAATGAATTCCTCGGCGTCAAACGAACACATGACCTCGAAGTGTTTGTGCTCCTCATCTTCTTCTTCTTCCTCTTCTTCATCCTCTTCTTCTTCGTCTTTTTCCTCTTCTTCTTCGTCTTTTTCCTCTTCTTCTTCGTCTTCTTCGTCTTCTTCTTCACCTTCTTATTCTGCTTCTTCTTCTGCTTCTTCTTTTTCATTTTTCTTCTTCCCTCTTCTTCTACTGTTTCTGCTTCTGTTCCTTCATCTCCTTCATTTTCTTCCTCTACTTACTTATCTTCTTATTTTTCTTTTTCCTTTTTTCTTTTTTTTCTTCCTGTTTTATTCGTCTTTTTTCTTCTTCCTTTTCGCCTTCTTTTTCTTCTTCGTCTTCTTCTTCGACTTCTTTATCATCTTCCACGTCTTCTGCTCCTTCTTCTTCGTCTTCTTCACCTTCTTCTTCGCCTTCTGCTTGTTCTCCTTCGTCTTCTACTTCTTCTTCTACTTCTTTTATTTCTTTTTCTTCTTCTTTTTCTTCTTATTTCCTTCTTGTTGTTCTTCTTTTCTTCTCTTTTTCTACTTCGTCTTTTTCTTCTTTTTCCTCGTCTTTTTCGCCTTCTTCTTCGTCTTCTTTTTCTCCTTCTTCTTCTTCTTCCTCTTTTATTGTGTGTATGTGTGTGTGTCTGTGTGTGTGTGTGTGTGTGTGTGTGTGTGTGTGTGTGTGTGTACGTGCGTAGGCGTGTGTGTTGCACATGACTATGCAAATTCCATCACGCACCGAAACATTCCATTTACTCGTGGACACACCAACGCAACTTCCAGGACCAAAACAATCCTAGAAAAAAATAAAATAAAATAACAATAACAACAACAATAAAAATAAGAAAAAGGGGGAAATAATGAATAGTTTTAGCTTCTGATAGATCATAAGGTGCACTGTCGTTTGCTCCGACACGGAAGGATTTTTGGAATTGAGGTCTACGTCGACGACGACGACGACGACTAAGAGTTCCCGTGTCGTGTCTACTCTCGCGCATGCGCAGAACCGTGGACGTGGCCTGCGGCTGCAAAAACTGGTTTGAAGGAAATTGACTGCATGAGGAAGAGGCAAGACAAGCGTAGACACACGAACAGACTCTACTTATAATTATTTTTTTTTTTTATCTGTCTCGACCACTTTTTTTCTTCTTTGTTTTTGTCCTTGTTTTGGTTGCTCCATCAACCACGTGTGTGTGTTTGTTTATTTTCTTTATCTTTTTCCTGAATCCGACCTCATTTTAGATTACTAGGTTACCTGTCCCATTAATTTGCTTTTGTAATCGCAAGATAACAAAAGATAATGTAAAGTAGCATGATAAAAACGGGAGAGTCCATTGCTGCACACACATCACTCCTTAATTCCACCTTTGTAGATTAGATTACCCTTTGTCACAACCCATAGTCATTTTTAATTTGCCCTATACCTATTCCGGCCTTTTTCTAAAATTGTCTAACGTTTTTCTAAGTAAATTTATCGTTGGAATCCCGATTACGAGCGTCCGCCTGCCATGCATTTGTTACTACGTCTGCCTCTTATCTTGGCTCATCTTATCGTTTTAGTCTTGATGATGATGCAGATATGACGTCGAAACGTTTGGTACGTACGTAAAAGTTTATTTTTCTTCTTCTTCGCCATCTTTTTATAATTCGTTTTTTTTTCTTCTTTCTTCTTTTTCTTTTTCTTCTTCGTCTTCTTCTTCGTCTTATTCTTCTTCCTCGTCTTCATCCTGTTCTTCACATTCTTCTTCTCCGTCTTCTTTTTCTTCTGATTCTTCTTCTTTTTCTCCTTTTTTTTTCTTCTTCTTTCCTTCTTTTTTTCTTCTTCTCTTATTCTTTCCTTCTTTTTCTTCTTTCTTTTTCTTCCTGTTCTTTTTCTTCTTCTTCTCAAATTCTTTCCTTCTTCTTCTTTCCCTCTTTTTTTCTTGCTTGTTCTTTTTCTTCTTCTCAACTTCATTCCTTCTTTTTCTTCTTCTTCTTCTTCTTCTCTTCTTCCTTTTCTTCTTCTTCTTCTTCTTCTTCTCAAATTCTTTCGTTCTTTTTTCTTGTTCTTTTTCTTCCTCTCTTATTCTTTCCTTCTTTTTCTTCTTCTTTTCTTCTTCTTTCCTTGTTTTTTCTTCTTTTTCTTCTTCTTTCATTCTTCTTCTTCTTCTTCTCCTTCTCCTTCTTTTCTCATTTTTCCTCTCCTTGTTCTTTTCTTCTTATTTCCTTCCTTTCTTTCTTCTTCTTCCTCTTCATCTTCTTCTTTATCTTCTTTCTTCTTCTTCGTCTTTTCCTTCTTCTCTTCCTCCTTCTTCTTATTCATCATCCTCCACGTGAGATATTTGTAGCTCCTGGATTTGTATCCAAGTTTACGGCGTGCGATACGAAATTCAAAGCAATCATCCACAACACAGCATATATATATATATATATATATATATATATATATATATATATATATATATATATATATATATATATATATATATATATATATATATATATATAACATATCCTTCAGGCTAAGGATATGCCACGGATAGAAACGCCGTTTATTGTTGAGGAAATACAATCCGTACCCGATTAATTTTTCTTATTTATATATGTAATTATTCATTTTATTCTATTCACTAATTTATTTATTTACTTATTTATTTGCGAAAGCTTAGATGATAGGTTTCGTACAAATCCCATTTGTCGACTTGACAGACGCATTTGACATGATGCCACACGATATAAATCGACGTTAATAGCGCTAGAAGGCAGCCGTCAGGTAGAAAACGGGCAATATTGTGATTATAGTCAATAAATACTGATTCTGTCAGAGAGACAACTCGTAAATTTCTCTTGGGTTGCTTATATGTTCCTATTGTCAATTTATTTTATTTCCCGTGGGTCTTTTGTTTATATGCTCATGTGTTTGTCTATCTACTTGTTCATCTGATTTATGTGTTTGGTTACTTACTAGTATTTGCATGTTTCCTTGTTTAATTTATTCACTTATTTCTTCATTTATCTATTTTCATTGATGAAATTAGGAAATATATTGATAATGTTTCCCATCTCCGTGCGTATCTCATAGGGCCACGATCGAAATGAATAGATAAATTAATAATAAAATAAAAAATTATATGTAAGTATATACAATATAAGTGTGTGTGTGTGTGTGCGAGCGTGTGATTCACCATGGTCTTGGATCACGTGTTGGACTCGTGATCGACAGCTATTCCCCTCCCAGAAGAGAGCTCAGAGCTCATATATGACCGATCTATGGGTAATGCTGCGACCTTACACGCATACACACACACCCAACTCCCCGCCCACGAGAGTTGGAGTAACGACTCGAAGCGCAGCGATACTGAAGTTATTTCAGCCCTGGGCAGGATTCGAACCCGGACCGCCGTAGTGGCAGCCGGGAACTCTAACCACCGCGCCACGAGGTGTGTGTGTGTGTGAGAGAGAGAGAGAGAGAGAGAGAAAGATCGTAAATAAATTAATAAATAAATTTTAACAAGATATTTATCGGTGTTTTGACAAGACAGTGAAGAAGCGTCTTCTCCGTATACAGTCTCTCTCTCTCTCTCTCTCTCTCTCTCTCTCTCTCTCTCTCTCTCCCCTAATCTCGCTCATATTCAAACCGAACCTTGTAAACACAAATTAGTTGCCTTTTACATTTTTTTCGTGATTTTTTATATTATCGGAAATTTATCAAAAATTAAAATAGTACAATATATCGGATGTAATAGTACACTACACACACACACGCACACACACGTATGTATATATATATAATGTATATATATATATACATATATATAATATATATATATATATACATTTATTCACATATACACTCACACATTAAGACACTCCTCATCACCTCATGGATAAAGAGTCATCCTTGACCTCAGGCACACTGCCCGGGTCGGAAGTAATGCAGCGAGACTCAGCACCTCCACATTAGGGGCCAACACCCGAAGTTGGTTTACCCCCACAGCTTCATTACATGGCAACCCTCCCCCTTCCGCGCTTACGACGCCAGAAAACCTTTAATCAATCAGTCAATCAATCCCCCTTCCGCGCCCACTGACGAAAAAAAAAAAAAAAAATACAAAGCAGATGCGAAGAATATTCCTTCGGGTCGCGTCCTCCTTTCATTCATTCATTCATAATATCCATTCCATCCTGTCTTTTGCACTCTTTTTTTCCCTGCTCGACAGACATACTTCGTGTATCCAAGACACCCTTCACCCCCCTTTCATTCATCTCATTCTCGTTCTTCCCCTGAAGTTCACTCCGTCCACCTCTATCCTCCACAATATTTTTGCTAGTCTTTTCCTCATTCCTTCTTCCTACAAGCCCAAACCACATCAACATTATTTGATTTAACGTACCCAGCAGTTCTCTTTCTACCCTTATATGTCTCACCTTCACATTTTTCACATTCATCATAATTTTCAAACGTTTCATTTCAGACATTTTATATTCTTCCTTTCTGTCTTCCTTATAGTCAAAGTTATTCATCCTGAATTACCTATTTCTCATAATATTTTCCATTCTACCCAGATATTTATTTTCATACTTTACTCTATAAATCATCTCCCCCCCACACACACAAAGATCCAGTCTCTCGTTTACTACCTCATGCGACCCCAAATACTCAAAACCCTCCACTTCCTCCAGTCTCTTCCTCTTCACTTGAAGCTCCAGCCTACCCAACCATTGTCCTTCCTTGTACATCTCATCACTTTACATTTACCTACATTTACTCTCTACTTTCTCCTATCATACGTCCTTCAAAACTCAGCCACCATCAACTCCAGCCCTTCCTCTGACTCAGCTGTAAGCACATTGTCGTCCGCAAACAACAACTGGCTCACCTCACACTATCCTCCATTCTCTTTATCCAGCTACTCCAAGACCCTGCGTAGCACTCCTTGTCACTTCATTAATATAGATATATTGAACAACTATAGCGACATCTCTTTAGGGATACAATCAACATTCTTGATGAAATGCAGACGTTTGTTGTTATTTGCTTCCCCATAAAACAAATACTGTAGGCCTAGATGACGTGCAAGGTGAATTTGATGACCTTGAACGAACAGCTGCAATATTTTTCGCTCGAGAGAAGTTCTAAAACCGCGAATGTTCAACCCACATTATTTTGTGTTTATATATATATATATATATATATATATATATATATATATATATATATATATATATATATATATATATATATATATATATATATATATATATAATTGGCCTCGCATGCCTTATTTTTCCTTGGTGTCGCCAGGCAACTTTACTCACCCCGTGGAACTCTCCCTGCATAAAGAAAGAGCTGAATATGTCTACTATTAACTCGTTCACTGCTATTGACGACTAAGTGTCGTCAGGTGATTTTATTCACCCATCCGTACAGCAAGTGTTAAACGCATCACTCACTTGCGTAGCAGTCTTCTTGGTAAGCAGATAACCTTTCTGAGGAAGGGAACACTTGTTTAAATCATTTGCAAATGTGATAATTATATAATTGTATACTTGTGAGTTATCACTTTGTTTTTTAAAAATGGCAAGGAAGTAAGACTGGCTGAACTTCAGCTGAAGGCAGATTTGACAGTATATTATCTTTTGTTTTATTCATGCTGTTGTTGTTGCCTGTAGCATCAGTGGGGGCAGCACGTGGGTACAACAAACGAGACCAATTAATACTGTGCAACTTGTGAGGTTATGTGTGAGTCATCGTGAAGTAGCCAACCATTGTGGGTATGTGTCCTGACAGTGTGGGTATGTGTCGTCTCGTGTGTTGCCCAATATGTCCCATTATGTCCTCAGCATTGTGTGATGTTCATTGCTAAGTTTAATTAAATTTATCTGTCCTGATTAATTGGGCCTCTGATTGGTGTTTAGATCGTGAGGGGTAGCCAGTGATCCTGTTTGGCTCCAGACTAGCTAGGGATCCCTGTGTACTGTATGTATATGTTTGTTCGTGTTGGTCATTAAGTATGGTGCTATGTGTCATCCTGTAGTAATGTTTCTGAAGTCTTATGTGCCTCTGTTTGGAGGAATCGCTCATATAATGTGTTGGGTGTTGTGGATTTTGTTTCTTGGGTGATTGTGTATTGTGTGCTGCTCATGCTGTGATGTTATGTCGACGCAGAACTATAGCCCCCGCTTGTGGGTGGCCCGTGGGTGTTGTCTGTGATTATTCGTAGTGTCTAGTGTGACCTATAACTTGTGATGTGTGTCTGAGATGGGTATCGCCTTGTTGGACTAGCATAGTTCATTGCAGGCCATATGTGCTGTTTGTATACGTATATGAGGTTGTTAGGATCACTGTCTTGTCCGTGAAAGGGGTGAAAGGGCCATTGGAAACAAGAGGAATGCCTGCCGAGCAAGGAAGAGAGATTGCAAGAGATAGGAGTGGATGTAAATGGATGAGGAAATGATGCATCCTGAAGGGTTGATCTTCGCGTCTGATCTTGAAATTTCTCGAGTGGAAGAGGCGGGGGAGGGAGGGGGGAGGGAGTTGCCATATAATGAAGCTGTGGAGGTAAACCAGTTCCTGCTACCTGGCACTGATGTGGAAGTGTTGTGTCTTGATGCATTTTCTCAGATTCGAGCAATGTGCCGGGGGCTTTGAAGTTCAAAGATGGGGGATTTTTTTCAGTAAGAGAGGAAAGGCTTTAGGGTAAGTGTATGTTTTGACTCAGTCATCTCTCATCTCAGGGTTAAAAGGCCTACTGTCATATGTGTGTGTGTGCATGTATATATATATATGTATATATATATATATATATATATATATATATATATATATATATATATATTGTGTTGTTGAGTGTGAGGTCTGGTTCGATGCTCTGTGGTTCTCGCTTGAGAGGAGTGTGAGTGTTGATTTTATTTTTGTAACTTGGAGTCGGTTAGCGGTCAACCACTTCATTAGTCTGAGTTTGTATGACTGGAAGAGAGCAGTGTCTACCTCGTTCTTATGGTGTGTTCCTGCGAATGTGAACATGAAAGCCTAACAGGCGATGTGCACGCTGATCTGTCTAGGTGTTGGAGTGTTGTGCATGTTGCCTTATGGAACTCTGTTGGATGTTTTTTATATGGCTGTATTGTAACTCTGCATGTGTGTCTGAAAGGTAGTTCGGTAGTATTGATTTTGTGTTGTTGTTTGTTGATTGTTGTTTGTTTGTTGTTGATTGTTTGTTGTTGTTTGTTCATCCTAAATCTTCCTTACAATGAGCAGTTGTTGAGTCAGGTAGACCTTCCTTATGTTTTGCTGTCTGTACTTATGGTGTATGATTAAGTCATGAAAATATGGAAGTACATTTTTTCTTTGATATGATAAATACAGATTCCGACACATTTTTAGTCTATTTTGAACGTACTTCTCACAACTGAACCTAAAAAAGGGAACGTAGATTGTATAATCAAGTATCTCTAAATAAGGAGACTTGATAATCAGGTTTGTGTGACATTGTTATCTTTGGTCGGATCACCCAGCAAACATCGCTTTCATCTATTCATGAAGGTTTTTCTGTGTGATTTTTCACAAATGTAGACAAATTTGCAATCATTTGTTCATAAAAACGTACCTAGGATTTAATAGAGAACAGTGAAGATATATAATATTTAATAATAAAGAAAAAATAAATCCAACAAACCTTAATACTTCATGACTAATAATGACCTTTTTTTTTATCGAAGGTCAAATTAATAGCAATAAGCGAGGAGCTATGAAAATATCTAAATGAAAACACAACAAAAGTGTTGGTCTATGATAATATAACCCCAGAATTATATTACTAAAATTATATATGATAGGCTACAAAATTCGATATAAAAAAGACTAGAGAATGCACAAAATAAAGCTTTTACGAGACTTGTCATGAGGGAGTCTGTATAGCAGAATAATTACTGAATTAATATTCTGTGATTGATGACCAATAAAAGCAAGGATTGCTTACAAAATATGCCTTCTCAATCATAAAATTGTATGCTCCGTTTAATATGAGTATTTTAAAGATAAACTGAATCTATTTGAACCCAAAATGCGATTTAGTCGTGCATCAGATAAACACCAAATGTTTGAGCAACATTTTAGTAAAATGACAGGAAATACAATATTTGAGAATTGTGATCCAAGCTGATTTATACTATACTTTAAAAATTAAATATTTCGAGAAAATACTAAAAAAAAAGAGGATTTATCATGAATTGAAAATTGTAAATGATGAACGTAAATTGTGAAATAAAACACGAAAAGAGATCGGCAAATAGGAAAAAACAAGAAATGATAAAAATAGATAACGATAAGAGATTCCAAGCCAACTGTACATCAACATTTGTTAACAAAATGTCACCAAAGTTCATATGAACTCTGATATGTAATAAACATTAATGCCCAAATTTGATCTACCAAAATAGAGTAATGATATTGAAATACAACGTAAGAAAATAAATCGTTCGATAATTTTAGCAGATTTGAGAATCGTAAGCCATTTTTACACACGAAATCATATTCCATTTATTTGACAGATTTTTCTTCACAAATATTGCCAAACGATGGGTTTACAATTTCCGTTTTTCATCAAACTGTATGTTTTTCATTCATATTTACTTCCTGTGCAATTTTTGCCATGATATTCCAACTTGAGAGCCTAAAACAAATGTTATTCCTCAATAAATCTCCCGAAATTGATGTAAATAGTCAATTGGACGAAATATAGTATATAAAAAAAAAAGAAAAAAAAAACTACTTAGCATTTGGCCTCCAAGTTTGGGTTTGAATGTGATCGTTCATTTGGCAACGATCAGTCGTGACGTCAAGTCGTTCATTGGCGTTGAGGCCACAGGGGATGACGACGACGACAACAAGACCGATTTCAGTTGGGGAATAAGAACACGGAAGCTCTTATTCAGGGTCTTTATGCTTACTGATGCTAAGTCAGGAGGAAGGTAGAAGGAGGTGTGTGTGAGTGAGAGAGAGAGGTTGTACGAGCTGTAAAGACTTGTCTGTAGGTGAAGGATGCAGGAAGTAGAGGAGGCTGGAGCGAACGTTTTGAGGAGTTTGAGATATAGACGGAAGACGGAGAGGAAAAAAGAAAACGGAGGTAAAAGATTTTTTGTAACAGGAAATGAAAGGGAGACGTGTGGAAATGAGATGGTGGTCTTGGTAGGCGAGGGAAAAAATGAGAGGAAGTGAATAACGTGAAAGGTGAAATGCGAAGGGGAGCGGTGGGGAGGAGGAGAAGGCGGAAGAGAAACATTTGTTCTCGATTCGAAAGAGATTGACCCCTGACGTGCAGGATGGTCCTTTTTATTTTCGTTTTTTATTATTCTGTTTGCCGTCAGGTGATTTTAATTGTCTTGTTATCAAAATAGCCAAACAAAATAATCCCTTCATTATAACCTGAGATTGTTTAAGTGAATCTCACACAATAATACGAAGACAAAATAAAAAGGAGTCATTGAATTACCCCCAATGAAATATTACCTTCATATGGCATGGGAAATTATTGTTTTAAGTGAATCTTACACAATAATATGAGGACAAAATAAAAAAGTAATAATTGTACACTTATAAGAGAGTGAGACAAACGATTCTGAAGTAATAAATTACATTGTTAAATTACGCCCAGATTTCCAGCTAAGTGATAGCGTGGCTAGAATAGTGGTAACTATATTCTATTAACACCTTTCTAGATCAGCGGCATTTCTAGTCACGTATTCGTAGATAGGGACTAGTTAGTCGTGGGGACGTGGGAGAAGATCACTTCCCCGACTGCCCATCTTCAGAACCCACCTAACTCCCTCTGGGCGGGGCCCCGATAGACCGGTTCCCGATCTCCGGACTGGATTCAAGATCTCCATCAACGTCGGAAGGTTTTTCTCTCCACTTTTTTCACTTAAAGGGATCCAGTGCCCCCCCCCACCTCCGTACCCTCCCCCAACCCTACCTTACTCCCTAAGAACCCCCGTCACACATTCAAGATTCACGTCAAGTGTTGTGAATTTGAAAAGCTAAAAGAGACGACTTTGCTTACAGTATTCTAGACTTCCCTAATATTTGTCTAGGTTTAACTTATCTTAGTTCGACATTCACCTTCACAGTATACGACGCAAAGATGATTTGGAGACTTGGAAAAACAGAATATTGTAACCGAAGTCGTTTCTACTGAAACGAACCCACTTAAGACGCGCGTGTATGACAGTGGCTTGACTGGCCGACCTTCAGCTGTGATGAGAACCGAAGAACACGCGCCGCCGACCCCCACAGGGAAGAACCGAAGACCCAGAGAGAACCTTGCGTGTGGGTCTCGCCCTCTGGTGTCGCAACCCTCGGCGAACTCCGAGTTCCTGGAGGTTACCGAAGATCGTGCGACTTCCGCATGTCGCCCCAAGTCCAACACTTCGTTGTCGCCGCCGTCGGGTGGGTCCTGAGAATAGGGGCGAGCGCAAGAGATCCCTAAGGCCTACACGAGGCAGTTCCATGTCCCTTACCACCTCTCATCCCTATCCATAAAGTTATCTTCTAAAACAACCGGTAGTTTCAGTGCTCACTACTACATGGTTACTGAGTCTATTCCATTGGTTAACCACTCTCTTGGTAAACCAGTTTTTGCCTACTTCCTTCTTAAATGAAGAGGATAGCGTGACGCCGCGGGACTCAGGCCTCATCGGAGACTTCTCCCCCCCCCTCTCTCTCTCTCTCTATCTATCTCTCTCTCTCTATCTCTCTCTCTCTCTCTCTCTCTCTCTCTCTCTCTCAGACCTGCCCTCAGCTGAATCGTCTGGCGATCGTCACATTTCAGTGTAATCCCCCCAATGGATCACGTGCCAGACTCGTGATCGGCAGTGTCCCCTTCCCCCCCTTCCGGATGAGAGCTCGTATGGTCTGATCTGTGGTTAATGCTAGGACCTTAAACACACACACACACACACACACACACACACACACACACACACACACACACACACACACACACACCATGTCCTTGCTTAAGGGAGACAGTGCCAGTTTGCAGTATTTTAATTCTTCTAAACCCCAAAGTTGGGCTCAATTCCGCTGAATTGGCTAGCCTAGACACTAACTCCTACAACAGCAGTGTATATATATGCATGTGTGTGTGTGTGTGTGTGTGTGTGTGTGTGTGTGCATGTGTGTATGTGTATGTGTGATGGCTAGTTGAGTAACAAGTCACACATATGAAATATTCATTTAATAATTCAAGAAAAGAGTACTGTAATACCATCAGAGCATCGCAATTAAAGACACACACACACACACACACACACACACACACACACACACACACACACACACACACACACACACACACATCGGAGGGTACTTTTCCTCTTATTCTAGCTGTCGCCAGGTGATTTTATTCATATTTAAGTTTCTCTTTAGGGAAATGTCACCCATTAAGACACCTTAAGCCGGTTCCACACTTGTTGCATTTCCACGTATCGTATCATCTTTTGCGTACCACCTAGTGATACGATACGGTGCAACAGGGTAGTGTACCCACTTGTTGCGTATCCGCCTGCTGTATACGGATACGCAAGAAGTGGGTACAATACCCTGTTGCACCGTATTGTATCACTAGGTGGTACGCAAAGATGATACGATACGTGGAAATGCAACAAGTGTGGACCCAACACGCAGACAAGTATGGCAAGGCGTTTCGCAAAGTCGATCTGTACAATATTCAGTTACACAAAGTGTTTCTCAACCTGCGAAAATGACACCTTTTGTTAATAATTCTTACATACAAATGTTAAATGACTATCCTATCTAATTCCTTATCAAGGGATCCACAAAAGTTGAAAGGT
>NC_134780.1:23466496-23471496 GCF_046742065.1 Oratosquilla oratoria | reverse complement strand
CTCCTCCTCCTTCTCCTTCCTCCGGTAGTTCGGGTCTTTCTTAACGGCGTCGGCGCGTCATTCCTCTCCCTTTCATCGCCTTGAGTCGACCAAACCAAACGACGCGACGTTACCCACTCTTTCGTTAACACGATTCCGCTAGACGATTTTATTCGTTCAAAGAGGCGAACTCTCTCTCTCTCTCTCTCTCTATTTTTATTTTTATCTTTATTTTTTCATTTATTCATTTATTTATTTTATTATTTTTTATTTATTTATTCATTTGTTTAAAGTCTTGCGACAGTTTTCAGATAGGTCTGCTCGAGTACGTTATATATCTTGTCGTCATGAACGAAACTCAATGAAAATAGACAACTTTTTTTTTTTGCGTATGCTCGTAATTGTTCTAACTATAATATAGAACCAAAACTAGAAACTAGTAATCGCATCTATTCAGTACAATACGGTCAACCATTATTAATATTATTATTATTATCATTATTATTATTATTATTATTATTCACTTTATATTTATTCATTTATTCATTCATTTTGCCTAATTAATTCTTTTTCCTATCTCCATGCGACATGTGTGTGTTTATGTATATGTAATTGATTCACCACGGTCTTGGATCACGTGTTGGTCTCGTGATTAACAATTATTACCCTTCTGGTCGAGAGTTCAAAGCTCATACGTTCCCCAATCCGTGGGTAATGTATTTGTGCGTGTGTACACATTCGTTTTTGTTTGTGTATATATGTTTATGTGTGTTTCTGTGTATGCTTGTGTGTGTAGAATTGTGTGTGGGTGTAATAATGTTTTTGTTTGTGTGTATATGCTTTTATGTGTGTGTATGCATATGGGTGTGTTTCTGTATATGTGTCCGTGTTTGTGTGTGTATGCGTGTGTGTGTTTGTTCGTGCGTGTGTTCATGTGGGTGTGGATGTGTACATATATTTCATCATGTTCTTGGATCATGCATTGTACTCGTGAGTGTGGATATATGATTCACCTTTGTCTTGGATCACGTATAGGACTCGTGATGCATGCATGTGTGTATGTGTGTGTGTTCGTGCACGTGGGAGGTGCCTGCTCGGTCCAGACACGGTCAAGAATCCTGTTCTACCCTGGCGAGGTCGCCACTCCAGAAGGTCTTGACCGAACGGCAAAGTCCGCGAAGCTCGCGAGGTCGTCGACCTCCAAACACGACCTCGCCCCCAGCAAAAGACCTGTTAAGTGGCGCCCCTTCAGGTCTTCCAGGTCCTCTGACCTTATGATCTTCCACCACCAACGCCGGTCAGCTGGCCTGAGAGGGCTTAGTGTTGGCGTAGTCGTCACCATCTGCTTGCTAGGTGACAGATACAAAAGTTTTCCTACCGTTTGCGGTATACATATATGCATATATTATTTCTAGAGATCTTTGGCACCTGCGCTAGCTTCTGCTTACTCCAGAACGTAGTAAAATTCCATGAATGGATAGTTGATTTTGTATTTTCTTTGTTGATTAATTAGAAAAAAAAGTTTACTACACAGAAACGTATTAGGAAATCCGTACTTCAATAAAAACGACCATGTATACTTAAATCGATTGTGTTGAACTGATGAAGGGTGTGGCAGTTAAGTGATGGATCTTGTGTAATCGCTATACGAGGTAGAAACCCAGAAAGTGACGAGACTGGGCAGTGGTAAGACCAGTAGCAAAGGTTACACCTACATCGGGTCAGGCCCCATCCATGGGGCCCACCTTTTGGGGGAGAGTGGGTACCTGTAGGCATAACGAACCAATTACAGATCGTCTGTATGAGGGTTACTTTAGATGATATGGGTATGATGTCGTGTGGGGTTGAATCTTGGCCTTTCCTTGTAGTCTGAGCCCCAACCGAAGTATATCAACTTCAAGAGATGTTCTGTTTCAAGCTTGACTCTATACTTGACCAGTGATTACCATGCAACACAACTTCTGGGTTTTTTTCTTCAGTAATTCGGATTCACAGACATGCCTATGAAGCAAATGTCCTCAGTGGCCTGGGAACCAGGAACACAAACAGGTTTCTCCTTAATTTCACCAAATCCAGAAGGTTGAGGATTGCTGGTTCCTGGTTCCAGAGACGAGACCCACGTCCCTGACAGTATTCGTTGAAGGGCCCAGACTGCATATCAAGTTCTGGATAATTCCGATATGATCTATGAGGATTTCATTTAGAGAAGCTGAAGGATTGTGTGTATGCGGTCTTCAACCATTCGGAAATGCTTTGCGCCCTTGAAGACCCTGAAGAACTGTGGGATGTGAAACTACGAGAGCTGGCGAGGAGTGCATGGGGGAGCGCTTAAGGTCGAGGAGTTGTGTGGCGTCGCGTGAGACACTGGAGAATATAGAGATTTGTCGTGACTTGATTTAGGTCATGAAGGAGCGTTAGTTCCCGTGTTTTTTGATACCCGACCCGCTCGCCTTTATGCATCTCCTTTCCAGTGTATCCATCCTAAAGATGTCTCAATACACGCCATCGTTTGATCTACCATATTTCTTTTCCCTGTGATTTTTGTGCAAATCTATGTAATTCATGTATGCTCGTGTACATATATGTTGCAACACAAATCACAGGAAATAACGTGATTGATAGATTTACCAAAAATTCTAGGAAATAGAATGGTGGAGGAGAGCGTTTGATTTTCCGTTATTTTATTACTTTGGTATTTTTCTTCAGGATGTATGCATGCATATACACACACACGCACACACACACATACACACACACATATATATATGTATATATATATATATATATGGTGGAGTTTCTAAATATATATATATGTGTGTGTGTGTGTGTGTGTGTGTGTGTGTGTGTGTGTGTGTGTGAAGGATTATATTACATAACTGATATACACATCCATGTATATAATGTGCATGCATAAATGTACGCACGCACACATGTATATACGTTAGTACATATGTCAGTATAGATACATATAGATATGTGTATATCTCAACCAATCAACTGTTGACATTGTTGTTGTTGTTGTCGTTTGCCTTTGTTGGCAGTAATTTACAACTTCGGAACAAGGAAACCTGTTGACTTCTCTCCTCCCTGGATATGTTGTGTTTATGCCCGCGTGCTGACATGCCTACTCTCTCCACAAAGCTAAGCGGTCTGGCCTGAGTGTTGGGTAGTGGTCGGAACGAAATCTGTTCTGTTAAGGTTCGTGGGGTCCCGCTACTTTTTTTTTTTTTGTAATAGTAGTAGGAAGAGGAGTAAAATGATCAGTCGGCGGTTGTCAGTTTAATTTTGGAGAAAAAAATGGACATATGGTGGGAAATGGTAATGCAAAAAAAAAAAAAACGAAACATCTTAGGCCCGATCCGGGAACCGTATGCCAGCCTCTTGGACCAGACGCTCCCGAGTGGACATTGGGAATGTCGATGGATTTCGGAAACGGGCAGTAGGGGAGATGATCCTACCTCACGTCCGTCCCGCGGACGAATATGAACTGAGAGAACAGAAACGGGGTGACAAAAAGAGAGAGAAAATATATACGTATGTGTGTGTTAAGACATTCTGACAAGTTCATGTGGGTGGGAAGAGGAAATAAAAGAATATTATACCTCGTTTATTCCATATTGCTAAACTGGTCGTGATTAAACTCTGATTAAGGTTCATATAGTGTTTCCTCTTCCCACACTCAATTTATAATATATATATATATATATATATATATATATATATATATATGTATATATGTATATGCATATGCATACATATATATATATATATATATACATATATATATATATATATATATATACATACATACATATAATATATGTCTCTTATTACTTTCACTCTCTGTTATTTAATACGAACGTAGGCTCTGTCACGATCCAGCAGCTTTGTCGACAAAGGTCGCGTTTGCTGATTGGTGGACACCAATATGTAAAACCGCTTGTGATTGGCTCCCGCCACGAGCGCTCGACTTCCGGCTGAGCGACCACTCTTTCGATCTTCTAAAGCGTATTTCGGAGTTAGGAAGGATTTACCGTCTGTTAAGTGATAGAGATGTAGTCGGTTGTGTAGGCATTTGTGTTATGACTGTTTTGTGCATTTCCGTGGGTTGTACATACGTACACAGACGTGCACACACAGATACAAAGACGGGTCACTTCGAGCATAACTCCCCTTCCCGTTTAATACACACACGGCGCAGTGGTAGCGTTCGCAACCGCTGCTACAGCGGTCCGAGTTCGAATCCCGCCCGGGGCCGAAATAACTTCAGCATCGCTGCGCTGCGGGACGGTACTCCAACTCTTGTGGGCGGGGAGTTGGGGGTCTGCGTGTGTGTAAATAAAACGTGATTTTAAAATTTGAAAGGAACAACTGGTAAATGTGACGTAAGGAAGATCAAACGTTTTCGTATAGTAAGACGTCTACAGGGCACACACACACACACACACGCACGCACGCACACACGTGATAACCTGAAGATGTCTTAATAGACGAAAACGTTCAGCCTTCAGAATTTTAATTTCCCAGTTGTTCTTCACACAAAAATGTTATGTCTGTGTTAACTCACGAGCAATATACATGAGATATGTCATCCTCTAAGGTTCTAAGCTCCTACATGTTGATGCATGTAAAAGGAAATTTCTATCTTCATATCCTCTATTCATTTGATTAATTATTGTCATTTATTTATTTTTATTTACATTTCTCGTTTATTCCCATGGCCTCATAACACTGACAATATAGGAACCCTCTCTATTACCTTCTCCCATTAATTTCCTGAATTATTCCCCTCTCTCCCTTCTTTCTTTCAGCGATGGTAGATCCAGTGTTTCTAATCTCTCTTACTATCTCTCTTGGTCGCCGCTTCCTGTTTCTCTCGATTTCTTTTATATCCTTTGCTTTATGTAGAGGCCAGGATAATGCTGCTTCAGCGTGATTCACCATGGTCATGGATCACGTGTTGGACTCGTGATCGACAGCTATTTCCCTTTCGGCAGAGAGCTCAGAGCTCCTATATGAAC
>NC_134780.1:23383996-23456496 GCF_046742065.1 Oratosquilla oratoria | reverse complement strand
AAGGAAAAACTGCGCGGTTGTGTGTGAACGCATCCATTGACTTACACTGTAATTAAGCCGCCGCTGTCTCAACCGCTAGTGTGAACAGGGCCTTAATCTCGTATATTCTTTAGATGTCGTCAGACGATTTTATTACATTGATGTCGAGACGCCGTCGTGCCCAATGTCAAAATAAAAAATAACTGAATAAAATCAGCTGGCGACACTAGCCTTAATAGAATGTATAAAATCTCACTATGTTAAAGCTTTATCACATTGGGCTATTCTTCCTCCGACCTCCGACTCATCGGCGGTACTGCCCACCTCCGGCAATTTTTCCGCCATCATGGCAAACTATTTTGTTTTCTCAGCAGTGTGATGACGCCAGGAGACGAGGAAGGGAGGAAACGGGGGGCGGGGGGGGGGAGAAAGTGAAAGGGGTCACTGGAGTGGGAGTGGAGGTGGAGTGGGAGTGGGAGTGGGAGGTTGAAGGAAAGTGTGGAAGATGGAGGATGAAGCCTGAAGGCGCTATCACACTGGGCTATTTTTCCTCCGACTCTTGGAGCAGAATTCGCAGCTCACGGCAAGGAATCTGATATACTGGAGGAAGTCATTGTCCTCCATCATATCAAATAACATTCTATGTAAACTGTTGAGAACAACAAAATAGTTTGCCAGAGTGATTTGACGGCGGAAAAAGTGTTGGAGGTGGGCCGTACCGCCGATTGATTGGAGGTCGGAGGAAAAATAGCTCGTTGTGATAACCAACTCTAGGATTGAAGGGCGTTTGAATTGAATTAAACGATTTTATCCAATTGAAGCGACTCCAAGTCACGACTTGGGCCAAGTTTCATTTCCGTGTCTGCCGAGAGGAGGAGGAGGAGGAGGAAGAGGAGGGTGGAGGAGGAGGAAGAAGGGGAAGACCCCGAATACGCAAGGATTTCAGTCAGTCATGCTTGAGAACCGGAAAATATATTTGATGGGATTTTCCCTAACTTTGCATCCTCCTCCTCATCATCTTCCTCCTCTTCCTCCTCCTCCTCCTCCTCCTCCTCCTTCCTTGCGTTTTAGTATGTTGTTTGGCAGTAATACCAGTGCTTGCTTCCGTCCTTGGGGGACAAGTAGAGGTGACTAAGGAGAGAGATTGAAATAAAAAGAGCAAAAAGACACTTAGTTAAAAAGAGAGAGAGAGAGAGAGAGAGAGAGAGAGGGTAATCTCCAGTCGTGAAAGAATACTACGTTACTCTGTTCCGTAGGGATTACTTCTCAAATACTCCCCCCCCCCCGCCGTCAGTCGCCTTTAGAGCCCCCCCCCCCCATGTGCGCGAGGGGGAGAGGGTATTCATTCATTCCCTAAGTTTTGTGCAGTATTTATTAGGGACATCGTGGGCACCCCTACGGAGCAGATGCACGCAGGACTCACTTGTGCTTGGAGATTGATCTCCACTCGGAAAAGAAAGCTCATAATTTTTAATTTCTGCGCTGCCCTCCGTTCCTCTACCCTCCCTTTAACCCCTCCCTTTAACAACTCCCTTTACCGTCGTTGTCTTCCAAGGACAGAAGCGCTAGTTATCGCTGAACAGCTACATCCTGAGGGAGGAAGAAGAGGAAAAGGAAGAAGAAGAGGAGAAAGAGGAAAAGGAAGAAGGGAAGGAGGAGGAGAAGGAACCAGATGAAGAAGAAGAGGAAAAGGAGGTAGAGGAAGAAGAAGAGGAGCAAGAGGAAGAAGAAGAGGAAAAGGAGTAGGAAGAGGAGAAGGAGTAGGAGGAGTGAAGGAGGAGGAGGAGGACGAGGACGAGGAGGAGCAAGATGAAGAAAAGAAGGGAAGTAGGAGGAGAAAGAGGATGAGGAAGGGGAGGAGAAGGAAGAGAAAGAGGAGGAGGAGGAGGAGGAGGAGGACGTGATGACACCTGTTGTTAGGTTTATTAGTTACCGATGAACGGGGAAGACCCCTCGAAGTTGCTCAAGGCCGCAAAGGAAATCCTCTTCCCTGGGTTTTGCCGGTTGCACTCCCGCTCACTCTCGGGCAAGTTCAGTCTGCGGTTCCAACCCCCCCCCTCCCCCTCCCCCCTCCCCCCCGGGGGCTGCTACCGGGGTGAGGTGGCGCCCGGGAGACTGGGAGATCCTGTTGGTGGAGAGCTGTTCTTCCCCGGGGGGAGGGGAAGATGGGAGGAAGGAAGAGAAGGATTAGAGAGGAAGGAAGAGGAGAAGAGAGGGAGGAGGAAGGGGAGAAAGATTAGGGAGGAAGGAAGAGAAGAGTTGGAGGAGGTAGGAGGAAGGAGGAAAGGGAGAAAGATTAGGGAGGAAGGAAAAGGAGAGGAGAGGGTGGAGGAAGGAGAATGGAAAGAGGAAAGAAAGAAAGATTAGGGAAGAAGGAAGAGTAGAAGAGAGGAAGGAGGAAGGTAGAGGAGAAGAGAGGAAGGAGGAGGGGAAGAATTATTAGGAAGGAAGGAAGAGAAGAGAGGAAGGAGGATGGAAGGAGGAAGGGGAGAAAGATTAGAGAGGAAGGAAGAGGAGAAGAGAGGGAGGAGGATGGAGAGAGGAAGGAAGAGGAGAAGGAAGAAGCAGGAAAAGGGAGTGAAGAAGGAGATGGAGGGGAAGACAGAAAGGAGGAGAAAGAGGGAGGAGGAGGAGGAAGAAGACCTAGGGAGGATTCCCAGGACTGCCCTATTGTTGCACAATCCTCCCTTTTTGGAGACCTCGTCAAAGGATCCGTTCTTGTTCCTCTTCATCTCACCCACGAAGGAGGAGGAGGAGAAAGAGGAGGACCTGTGTCCTCAAGATGGACATCGTCCCTCAGTTTACACTCCGAACTGTCAGTCTCTCCTCTCCCCCTTTTTTGTCAGTTGTCAGCCTGGTGTCAGTTTCTGTCACCTAATTGTCCGATTCTATCAGCTGACTGCCATTACCTGCGTCAGCTGTTAACTGACTTTCAGTTCCTGAATCAGCTGAATATTGGGTTCTGCAACAGCTGACTATCAGCCCTTGTGTCAGCTCCTGCGTCAGTAGACTGTGGACCACTGTGTCAGCAGACTCCATCTGGCTGTTAGTTCCTGCTCCGGATGACTGTCAGCCCCTATGGAAGCCGACCGTCATCTGTTCATCAGTTCTTTCTCCAGCTGTCACTTTCTTTGACAGTTGACAATCTATCCTTGTCATTCGATCTCTGTGAAAGGGAAATGTGGCTCTACAGTATTTTTTATAACGATGACATCCAGATATATTTAATTCTCGTCAGCATCAATCGATTCCATTCAACCGAGTATAGGACCTCCTGTCGTACTATGAAAGACCCGATCGCCTCGCAACTGTCTTTTAACAGTTTTGACTTGTTCATCTTTTTACTTATACATATATAAATACGAGTGTTCTTACAATGAATGACGGTTAATGATTTAAGAGTGATAAAGTAAAGAAACAAGTGGTACTAAGCGGTAATTGTTTAAAAAAGAATATTTGTTTATCTATCATGGTAAAGATAAGGCCATATGTAGCCTTATACTGTATATGTTGTTCATGATTGTAAATACCTATCTCGCTCTGCAACCATTTTCGTATTAAGGTCCACTAAATAGGTGTGACCTTGAATCTGACCCCTCAAGGTCACCGAAGGTCAAGCTATGTATCTATTGTGATGTTGAGAGATTGGAAGAGTTAAGATAAAGATCAGTTTGGTTTTGGTTCGAAATTAATCGGACCATTTTTGAGGAAGTTTGAGCGAAAAAAAAAAAATTCTTCGTTTTTTGGGTGACCTTGTCCTTGACCCAATTACTCATGAAATTTTAATAGAATTATATAAGAACCATTGCCCACCTTTTATGAAAATTCGATATCAATTAGATGAACCGTTTTGCCGTAATGTTGCTAACAATAACAAAACAAAAATGAACTCGATCAAATTCAATACCTTGAACGAACTCCGTCAAGGACAAGATGATAAGCGTTTCATTGTCGTCAAATACCGTATTCCATCTCTAGGCACTGTGGGCAGACTATTTTTATTTATTCGTTTATTTATATAATTATTTGTTTTCTATCGTACTGAAAGAGTTATGATAATTGGTGTGGTACAATTAAATGCTCTAGATCGCATGCGACGTTGCCATATCTTCCCATCTCACCAAGGTGAGATGGGAATCACAGGGATGAATAAAATAACCTGACAGGAGCCAGAATAACGAAAAGAGACTTCCTGACGTGTAAAGTGTTAATCTGAAGACCCAAAACATGTCGAGCTGGTAAAACCAAACATTTGACCAACCACAAATAATATGCGCACGAGAATACGTCTCATAAATTCACAACTACGTCCACATATGTACAGTTTGCATGAATACATACCTATGTGATATGTGTTTATCTTGTGTGCGCGTGCTCGCGTGAGGTGACTGTGCAATCGCCTATTTCAATGTAAATTGGATTAAATACTATTCTTTTGGTTTAGGTCGGTAGATTTTGCTTTCTGTTTATTCGTTGTTTAGACGTTCATTGAGTCTTGGCAAATAATGCATCGTTATTGTTGCTATTATTATTATTACTTTTTTCATCATTATTATTATCATCATTATTATTATTTTATTTTACTTATTTTTACGTTCAGTTTCTTTTTGTATTTTCAAATTGGTTGTTTCGTGTAACTTCCAATTACGCATCACTTTGCAATTTCTAAATGGATACATAAATTGCTATAACTACCATATACTGTACATATATAATATATGTCGTCTGAGAAAAATTCGGTTGTCCAGGATGTATTTTTTCAAAATATTCCTATTGCCCCTTTCCTTTCTTTTCTCCAGTGTTTGATGTTCTTAGTTTCTGCAGTCGATGTGTTTATACGTACAAACGCGTACACGCGTTACCATGAACAATACAGAGATGGGCAACCTTTCTAGGTCTGCGTGCCTGAATCGTCCCAATCTTTATTGCAAATATACATATATATATATATATATATATATATATATATATATATATATATATATATATGTATGTATGTATATATGTATAATATATATATATATATATAATATATATATATATATATATATATATATATATATATTGTATTGGGAGATCCTTTTCGAATTATAAAATAAAGTCATCCTGGAGCAGTGAAAATTAAATATTATTGTGATTTATAGTGTTGACTAGGTGTGAAATATATCGAGTGATTATATATATATATGTATATATATATATATATATATATATATATATATATATATATATATATATATATATATATATATATTAGTCGTTTTGCCATGCTAATAGGGCGCAGGTTTTCGCATGCTAGAGAAAATCGTTGGATTGGCGGCACGCGTGCCAAAGGTTGCCCACCCACCCTAACACATTCATATATCTAAATATAATCATAAAAATAAACACCCGCTGCCAGTTGGCGACCGAGATGGCCCATTTCACCCTCTCAACAATGGCTGAGTGCACCCGATCTGTTGAGAGTGAGTAGCCAAGGCTTTCGTGACATACGTTGTTGCTAAAAACATTCTAAGTTTGCTTCTGTTATTTTTTTCATTTAGTGTGAGTTGACCCTTATGTATGGAAAACTACGGTTATACACTCTCTCCCTCTCTCTCTCTCTCCCTCCCTCTCTCCCTCTCTCTCTCTCTCCCTCCCTCTCTCTCTCTCTCCCTCCCTCTCTCTCTCTTCAGTTGGGAGAGAGGTCGATTCGCACCATTGTAGCCAATTCATTAAACTTAGCGCTTTCGTAGGTTTTCTACCCAAAGATCTGTTGAATACGCAAAGATTTACTACTCTGATATTCGTCGTCAGGTTTTTGGGATATAATTTTTTCGCGTTATTTTTCAGTAATCACACTTTACACTTTAAGTCACTGTAGTAGTCAGAGTAACACTTTATATCGTTTCTTTTCCCTAAATGGTCAAGGAATGATAATGTAGGAAATTATTAAATCTGATTTGCCAACTGCTGTATTTTGATGACGTCACAACCCATACTGCAATGGTGGATAGCTGAGGAGCCGTATACCAGTGTTGTGTTTTAGTGTTAGCACTTAATCACAATAATCGAGCTGATGGAACATTGGTTTCAGACTCCATTCGCAATCACAGATATTCGAACATGCTCGAGCCCTCATATGCATTTTTCCACCATCATAACAAATTTACCAAGCCGGAACACTGTAGTGAGGGTCTGTATCGCTTCACAGGGGATAGAGCGGGGCTCCTGCAATGTACTGCTAAGCCTGAAACCTGCTGCATGACTTTTTTTTTTTTTTTTTTACGGGCAGGAAATCCAAAAGGTGGCAGTCAGGCATGTTAACGACATGTCATAATGATCGTCTAATGTTGGTTTTCCGGAACCTGCTCCGTTTTGTTGTCTTGTAAATTATTCATGCCGTTTTTTGTGTTCAGCGTCGTTTCTTCTTCTTCTTTCTCTTCTCCTCCTCCTTCGTCTTCTTATTATCATTATTACTATTATTATTCATTTTCTTCTTCGTCCTTTTTTTCCTCTTTTATTCTTCTTCCTCTTCTCCCTCTCCTCCTTCTCCTTCTTCATCTTCTTCCTTGAAGGTCACCTACAAACATTTCTTTTTACAAAGTCATCCATTTGTCATCTTTCCTCTTTACATAAAACAGCATTTCATGGTAGAATACGCTCATTGGTCTTTTGGTAAAGGTAAAGAAATCATAAAGAAAACGTAGGTCACTGAAATAAGAGAACAGCATACCAGGTATATTCAGAAAAATAAATAAAGAAAAATACCACCAGTTTGATCTCGCTGTTCTTCTTCTTCTTCGTCGTCGTCATCTTCTTTTTCCTCTTCTTCCTTCCTTTCTGCTATTGGGCTAGTATTGAAAGTCATGTAACTCAGTGCGTATGTCCTGTTCAGACCTCAATAACAAGTCTTATCTTAGATTATATGAATCAAAGAAGATAAACCCACCTGTACAATTTTCCATGTGTCCACAAAATAATACGAAAACAATATTTGTTTTGATTCACATTGTTCTTCGTTTTTAACCAAATCAACCTGACCTAACCTAAACTAACCACCCTACACCACCTTAACCTACCATAGCTTAACCAATCTAACCTAATTAGGTAATTATTCTCCCCAGACTCCTTCATACGAACAACCTCCCTCCCCACACCAGATTGACGTTGCTTAAATTCATCATTTTACCTCGAAGTGAGAAACCCGTGGTACGGCAAGCCCTGTCAGTTTTGGCAAGCCGCTGGGTTTCTTAGGCCGATGTTTGGATCGCCTCCCCACCTGGCCAGGGCCATCGGGAACCAATACAAGTACGCAGCGGGTCCCGGGAATATAACTCACGACCATGTGCTCATGAGTTCGACACGGTATCCGCTGGGCCACGCGTGTCTATTGACAAGATCGTTTATTTTCAATTTTCACTCCGAATGGTCACTTGGACATCTTTACCTCCTCCTCCTCTTACTCCTCCTAGACAGCATTTCTGTATACGTTTGTCGCGAATTCACAACCTTGACCACACATTATTGGAACTTAATGCAAATGTTTCTTTAGTCATCAAGTATTCAGTATGCATTTAGGCACAATTTCGTCACAATCATTTTCATTTTTATTCATTAATCTAGTTGTTATTCTTATCTGATTTATATCTTTTCTTGGAGGCTAAACAAAAACGTGTTGATATAACAAGTAACGGGTGTTGGCAATAGTGTATCATAAGGACATGACCTACGTTCTTAGCCGACTTTGAGATCTTCTCGTTGGTCATCATCATCACTCCATTCTTTTAGAACTTGCCTCTGATTACGGTTCTTCTCTGGTCGTAAATCTGAAAGTGTTCCGATTGCCACACAATAGGAAATAAAATTGGGGTTTTGCTGCCGTTGCACTTGTCTTGTTGGCACAACAGTCTGTTATGTGATATTTTGTATTTCTTTGTGTGTGGGGGTAGGGGCCGGGAAGTTCAAGCCCTGCAAGTCATCGTGTGATGATAGAAAATGTGTTTGCGTGTGTATGTATATATATATATATATATATATATATATATATATATATATATATATATATATATATATACACACATAAGACTTGTCTCCTACTATCAGAGAATAAGTTAAGAAATGAATATATCCGTATATTTCGACCACTCTGTGATCCTCTTCAGCAGAAGAGGACCACAGAAAGTGGTCGAACCATATGGATATATTTATTTCTTATTTTATTTTCTGATAGTGGGAGACAAGTCTTATTTTACTAATGTGCTACGACATTACTCTTCTCGGGAGAGAAGTGAAGTTGAGGAGGCAAGATCTTTCGTTCTTTACAACTTCAAACAAACAGTACAATGTGTAAAAGCTGTGGGACAGTGGAACACAGCTCGTGACTTGATCTCAACTGTCCGTGACCCTCCGCTAATTGTCTAAAATTGTAATTGTTGTTAATGATAACCATTTAATGATTGTTTAATAATTAAATCTGGTAATCGTTTATCACGCTTGAAATGTTCATGGTTTATGGGTATTTTTTTCGTTTGTGTCGGAAATTAAACACGATTTAATTATGTCTTTTTTCAACTTTGATTTTCTCCTTTCTTTGCATATGGACTCTACAGGAGGTTTCTGCATGTATATATATACACACATCACTTTCTATTTTCACATCGTATTTTACTTTTATTCGTCATCGTCAGCGAGTATAGCAGAACTGAACAACCTTTGTGTCGGTGAAAGGTCCGGTACCAAAGCAAGAGCGTTGAACATTGCAAGGCAAAATTGTCGGTGCATCGACTTTCCCGCGCGATTGTGACAGCGCCTCGCTTGTGTTGTGTTTCCTCCTCTCGCGCGCCAAACTCTCACCGCGCAGTCAAGACACCAGTTTCCGCGTTCCCTCGACCCGTCACCGCAGACAATGGGTGTTGGGTCTGTCGAGGTAGGAGGGCCTGTGGGGATAGGCACCATGAGTGTCGTCGAGGAGGTGGGCCTCAGCCCGAAGCTGCTGGGTCGAGTGGCCGACGTTGGGGTAGATGGCGTGATTCTTCGTCAGGGCACGGTGCCGCCTTCCATGCGCAAACTCACCCACTCCCTCAGGTAGGATTCTGAGTGGTCACGTATTTATGTGACATAGTAAAAATGGGTTATGTTAAGTTGTATAAATACCAATTAATGTTTTCTTAATTATAATCATAATTACAATTATAAAGTGTATTTATTACTGCATTTCTATTTTGAATGCACCCGTAGATTCAAGGAGTGAATTTCCCATTTTCTATGGTTGACTTTATCCATGCATGTGTAGCACCCAGCAGTGATACCAGTTATGTTATACACACAAACACAGAACACATAGAAATAATGTAGAATGATGAAATAACTCATATTCAATCCGCGCAGAGTTGATAGGTAATTGAAGTTGTCAGCATCTTCACGCAAGGCGACGTTCAGACTGAAAGGACAGGATTATACTTTAATATTTTCCACGCGTAGAGTATTTTTGTGACCAATGTGCTTGCGTTAGACAAATAATCTATGGTTGTCATTGTGGTACTAGGAATAGTATAAATTACATACAAGTTTTTTTAAGCATTGTTTCGAGTACATTTCACTCTTAATTTATTCATTATTATAAAATTGTGACCTTACCATCTGACATTTAGTTCTTGTGTCACAATATTTGTGGAGCAGCAGATCCAACCCCACTTTAAGGTCAGGGGTGGAACGTAAGGAGAGTGAGTTTATGGGCAAGGAGACAGCACAAGTGAACAACGTTTTTGAATAGCTGAATAGTTTGAATCAGTTGGTGTTGTCTGTCTAGTTCACGTGCTTTTTCCTCCAAGTTAAATTTCCTAGTCTTACTGTGCCTGTTTCCTCACATGCCTTATCTTCTAAACTTATAGTTTTGTAGTCTTACGGTATACACAGGATTTTGATAAGTAGAACCAAGGTTACGATACATTGGTCAGATAGTCCACAGGTCACAGCTTGACTTGTTGCAAGTGAAAGCTGCTTGTCCCACCGCTGCCGCCACGTGGCATCCTTGTGCTAAGCTGAGCTCTGCTGCTGTAGATTTCTAGAACTCTATGTGGTTAGATATTACACCAAGGTTCAGAGGGAAAGACGTCTTGTTAGGAAGAGTATGGTTAATCTCTGTGGTAGTATAGTTGTAAGCACTAAATCATTGTTAGGCAGGGTCAGAAGTCACCTACTATAGGTAGATATAGATGTAAGATAACATACAATTAATGTCCCCGTAGAGAGCAGTAAAGGCGGACGTAACGGTAAACTATTTGTCCTCCACACATTTAACCTGTATACAACAATATATCCTCTAATATCATGTGATACCTCTTTGCAGGATGGGTAGCTTCACGTCCACGCCCAAGATCGCCAACACAGATCACCAGGATGACAACCTCCAAGTGCCTGCTGACCTAAGTCAGGAGCAACTTTTGGCCTGGGTCAAGAGCCACTTGGTGGATCTGCCATCTCTACCACCCCGCAAGTACCTGACTCTGCCCTCGAACTCCCCGACGAGGACGCCAGAGGGCGAAAACCCACTCTCCGCAGCTAACCCCATCCGTATGATGCAGTGGAATGTCCTCTCGCAAGGTAAAGAAACAGAAGAATCATACTTTCAACTAAAACATGGGTGGCATGGTGGGCTTTGTTTTACACCACTGTCTCAAGATAAAAGATCCAGCGATGAGTATCTACCAGTGATGAATGCGAGTTGGATGTCAGAATAATCTCCCAACTACCCAACATCAATATCCACCAACCCCCTTTCCTCCACATGTAGTTGCAGCCCTTAGGAACTTGCACTTTATCTTTTTTTTTTTCCAAATTCAACCATTCCCTTCTGCTTTTCCATACGGGAGTTAATAACCAGTAACTGTTCCTCTCAATCCCCGACATAGAAACAGATCCACACAAGCATAACAGAGACAGCAGTCCAGAGCTTCTCAAAGAGAGATATGGAAGGACCCAAGAATTTTTACTAGTTACTGGCTACACTTTTTCTGTTAGAGTCAAGGCAACAGTTATTGTCCTCGGAAAATCACTAGTTATGTTCACCAAGCATAAACATCTATGGGATACATAATAATTTTCATGTATGATAATTTCCAAAAATTACACAGAGAAAAATTTTCTTTCTCGTGTCAAACACTTAGCTGTAGGTAGCTTAATTTCTACAACTGTTTAAGAATAACATTGTAAGGAAAGTATGTGGGTTTTATTTAATAATGTTCTGACATGCAATTATTTAGCCAGTATACAAATAAACAATTACATTAATAAGATTATTTCCAGTATGATGTAATTAGTAATATGGCACAAATATGGTACCGGTTCCTGGTATATTAGAAAGAAAAATGTCGTTCCATCTCATCAGATAGTTTGAGGACCACTGCCCTAGTGGAATTAACTTTACACCTGATCCTCCAAATAAACATTAGAGGTTGCAAAGAAAACGCGCTCTTGGCGTGGTTCGTCGCAGTTATCCACGGCAATGTGTCAGGCTACATCGAGGTAATGCTTGACTAAGTGTAACTTGAAACCAGACTGAAGTATTACGACGACGGTTCCGAGATGCCTGGCGTAGTGGGTTCCTTCTAGGCGGAGATTCCTGCAGTGAGAGGACCCATTTCGGTTGGATCGACGTGTCGAGTTCCGTAGCCACGCCTTTGTTGTCATGAGATCACTGAAGAGAGGCATCGCGCCAAGGTCACGGATGATCCGCAGCACACCACTACTAGTCAGTGAATCAGACGACGATATACCGACATCCTCTGCTTACTTCACGCCACTCCCACCTCAGCACCAGAGGACAACGCCCCCTTCAGCTGCGAGAGAATTCTTCCTAACGGAGTACCAAGACAAGCCTCTGAAGACGATGACAGATCCACTGACGAGGATCCATCCACCTGAAGGAGAAAGCTCAGCCCTTTGGTATTCAAACCCCTATTGACCTCTTTCGCTTTCCATACTGCAATTAAAGGGGGGATTAGTCTACATGGTAGTCCAGGAAGTCTTAATCCCCACCTCCGGTTGACGACCCGTCCCCCTGACATCACCCATTGATCAACAGTCAAGTATCGTGCTCTACCCACCCTTCACCCAACGCTTTTCATGGCTACACGGAGCGTGGACCCAAGGGTTAAGTATTACAGGCCGGTCGACGCCCTGTTCACCTATTGGCAAATCCCCCATAGTTAAGGATTAGCCTTTGCCCACGTTCATCCCGCCCTACGGACGCTTCTGTTACTGCCGTGCCCCTATGGTCTTCGCCACCATGAGAGATGCCTTCTGTCTCCGGGACGAGAGGGTATTCCAGGTAGTGGACGACGTCCTCCTGTACAACAAAGACTACTTGTACTTCATTCACCTCCAGCGCTCTGACAACGTTCTGCCCAGATGCAGTGTCGTTTTGTGGCTGCCGGATCTTCAAGGACGGCAATGCGGGAGAACCTAAGAAGGTCCGCGCCGTTGTGGATTTCTTCGTGCCTGCCAACTTCACTGATCTCAAGTAGGCTTCATGAAGCAATAGTCAGAAGTCTTGCCGTTCGCCTTAACTACCGCCGCCCACCTCCGTCCCTTGCTAAGTCCATAGATGACCCTCACTTAGACCCCTGACCACGATTAAATGTGCTACAAAATCAAGGTGGCTCTGTCGAGTCCATCTATCCTTGCCACCTTCGACCCGGCCTCCCCCACCCAGTCTGCATACATTTACCTGTACAGTATTGGCTATGCCTTCCTGCAGGGCCACGGCGGAAGTACTTCCAGTCTCCTCCAGGGTGAGTTACTATTTTTCCACTTATACAGACTCGCCACGCTACAATCGACATAGAGTTACTGGTTGTAGTGTAGGTCATGACGAAGTGCAAGTTCTACCCAGTACACCTTCAGTATTTCAACCTTGTCATGGACCATCTTCCACTAATCCCTGTACTGACTACTCTTTGGGCGTCATCGAAATTCCTCATATTCAACGTCTAAATGGGAAGAACCTCAGCTTTCGTCTTCATCCCAGCGTTGCCGGCAGACGAGCTGTGTATCCCCGATGTTCTATCTCGTACTTCCATAGGCCACCCGATGCCTGAGAACAAACTTCTCAGCACCGATATTGGTCTTTCCACTAGAAGTTGCGTTATCCAGTAGCCCGTAGATTCCTTCTTGTGCCTTTGGCAACCTACATCTGCTAGATTGAGCGCCCTGGCGGATCCACCCCATGGAGGCGACCTAGTACTGAAGAGTGGCCTGGAACGAACCCCCCTACACCAAGCTTCTCCAGAGTGTACGTCCTGGGACCTCGCGAACGCTACGACCTCCACACCGTCCTGCGTCCATACTGGAAGGTACGAAAGGACCTGTTATCTGATGATATCCTCCTGTACACCGTTTGAGTGGTTGTCCATGCATCATTACATGACAGCCATTGTGGAGTGGAGAGCGCCAAGCGACGCGTGAGACAAACGGTGTATTAACCCATCTCAGACGTCGTCAGTACCGTCCACGACTGTGAGCCAAGCCGAGTCTTGCCCCCCAGTCAACAGCAGAATCCCTTGCGACGACAGTCCCATCAGGCCATTTGAGTTTGTCCCAACTGACCTCTTCAGCACCACTGTGAAATCCTTCTTTGACGTCGACAGCCTTTCGGGCTGCCCTCTGGAGGTGCCCTGCTGCAACAATTAATCATTTCCAGTACATCTCCTGCGACCAAGACGTACCCGTATATCTCAGAACGGATGATGGCACGCAGTTCACCAGAACTCACTGGATTCCTAGAGCCTTGGAGAGTCTGCCACGTCATGTCTACGCCCCACTTTTCTCAGTCCAATGCCTTCGTGGAAGCGGCTTTCAAGACCGTGAAACACACTCTAAAGGTGGCCCTGTCCGGGAACATCGACTAAGTGTTTGGCAATGGCCTTCTGGAGGTACGGATCACCCACAACCACATCGGAAGCTCCCTAGCATAGGTCCTACGTAGATGTCCGTTCCGGCCCTGTCCCGTCCCGACACCACGGTCCTCGCGAAGTAATGGCTGGACAGAGTTGAGGTCTGTGGTCAATAGGCCACTAAACGTACTTGAGACACAAACACTCGGTACAACGACTATGCCCATCCCCTCCTACCACTGCAAATTGTCTCCTGGGTACGAACATATGCCAGGGGGCATGTTTCAGTCACACCAGCGCTATTCCCTAGTTTCTCTGAGCAAGTCCCATTCATTCTTCTCATTCCAAACAGCTCTTAGCAGGATCGGTGCCCCATCCATGAGTTCTGTAAGAATCTCCTTCATCTCTTCCTCTTTTAGAGATCATCCTGTAGGTAATCGACATTAGGGAAGTGTGCCAACTGCTCATATAGCCAGAGTTGATGTTCATAAATTATGCTGATAGCAGATTTTGATTGAGCCTCATAGAGTAGTCACTGGTTTGATCCAAAGTCATTCTAATGATTCCCCATGATTCTTCAGTCATTTGGTACCAAAGATGTCAATACACTTCAAGTCAGCATTCAGTGTACCATGTTTCACATCCAGACTGCAAGACATGGAGCACAAGTGACCCAAAGATTTGGATCTTTGGCCTCCTGCATAAAAATATACAACGTCGTATGCTTTGATTGAGCAAGTCTGTAACACCATGGAACATGTCAGTCCTTCAAAGGACTTTCTAGTATGACCCACTACTATTGTGGACTGTACTACCAATGTATGTAAAGCCATCCAAGACCACAATGTCCTCGTCATATGCTTGAACAGACCTATTTCATGCAGTAATCTCCTTAATGTCTGGCCCTTGGTATTGGTCCAGGATCTCCAATAACTCCCCAAGAAGCACATAAACAAAAACAAGGTCACTGTCCTTAGTGTTGCCAGTGGATGCTCCATAATGATACTGATCAACAGCTGTCCAGTACCCAGTCCATGCAGTGTCATGGTGAAGACATAGCCCTTCCTTACTCCTGAGCTAACAGGAAAGATGCCAGACATGCTCCTCCACTATCCCAGTGTATAGGTCAGACATCAGGTCAATGATTTTTGGAGTAATCCCACAGATCAACGGAAAATACCAAAGTATCTCACAGTGTACTAAATTGGATGCCTTTTGGAGAAAAACAGAAGCTACAGGGAGCCTCAGTTGAAACTCACATTCACACTCTGCAAGAATATGAAGCAGTAGGAGTTGATCAATTGGCGACTTAACAGGTCATGCCTGATATTATATGCTCAACAGCTTTATGGACAGAGTGTTCATCTGGGTCACAAAATTCGAACAGTTTCTTCAAGCCCTTGACATACCTCTGCTTATACCTCCTCAAGAGAACTCCAGTACATTATTTTCAAGGCCTACATTAGTTCAGGCTCCCAGCCAATCTGGTAGCATGACTCATCTCTATTTTTCAGTGTCTCACACACCACATTTCCTCAACCTTGGATGTTTCCCAGTGTACTCCTCAACAACTGCCAGTTTCATGTTTGAAGGTTCTTCAAGGTTCTCAAGGGCAGTAAACACTTGGAATCTATTGGAGACTGCTCCTGCATACTCTTTAGCATACACATCAGTGGAGTACCTCTTAGGATTTTCCAGGGCTTGATAAGCAGCATAAGTGTTACAATCACAAATGTGTAATCAGCCTCAAAGAACTCATCACTCTGGTATGCCCTGGAGCTTTGTAAGATCCTCCAGTGAGTACTAAAACTAATGTGATCAATCTTTGTCACTTCTCTGGTGTTGCTTTACCAAGTCCATCGGTATGGCTGCTGTCTGAACCCAAAAACCAGTAATCCTTAACCTTCTGGATTGTGCAAAAATCAGAAGGGAACTATTAGTGGTCCTGGCACCAGACCCATACTTCACTGGGAGCTCTGTTGTTGCCTGTAACTGTATTGGGGTTTCCCAAAACAAGTTTATCCCATGTCAGGCACTGGCTGACTGTAGAGTCAGACTTTGTATATCTCTCAATTTCATGTGCCTCAGTAGGAGCATATACTGTACTACAATAAGAGATGAATCCCAAGGTGTGCTTCAATCTCACTGGCATCATATACTCTAGTCAGCTAACTTTGCCTATAGCTACCCCCTTCTTCCAGAGATGGGCCCTATTCTCGTGGCCTGACTTCTAGCAGGCATAACCCAAGCTACTACTCTCATCAGTGCCCAGCCTCCCCACCTCAGCAGAGAAAACCACGATATCCATTTTTAGCCTCTTGAGATCCATTGATAAAGGGAAATAATGTTCCAGCACCCACACAGAGAACCCACTTGAGTTTTACCCTGAGCCTGACTGGACATATTCATACCTTGTTTGATCTACCCTAAATGCCTGTATAGCAAGCTTGATGGATTTGATGGGGGCAGATTGCAAGTCCACCACTACCAGAATTGTCATGTCGACATGTCATATACATACTATAAAGATTCACTCTTATGCCCCCACTCACCGTAGATCCCAAGGTGAGATTAAGAGTTGGGTTACAACCTAGCAGTCTCAGGAGTTATGGAAGAATATACATATCCACCACATTGGTACTGTGGGGGACAGCTGAAGACTGTGCAGTGTTGGCCCAGGTAGTAGCTGCTCAGTTGAGGACATACTTGACTTGAAGATTCAAGTCCAGCATTTTAGTCAATTTGTCTCTCTGAAGAGATGTTTTGCTAGTCCCAGGGGGGATACTCGACTGCAACCACAACACAAGGGCATCACTTAGCTCATTGAGCTTCCATTTCCAAGCTTTGCTGGGATGCCACAAACAGCAAATATGAGAATTAATGACTCACAATGGGGTTGGATAGCCATTGAGTAGTAGAGAGTTTGTCTTTCCTGTGGATGGTCTCATTTTTTGTCCCACTGAGTGTTTAACACACCCTCCTCACCAGCAAGAAACAAGTGAAGGCTTTTTCCCACCCACTGAAATGTTGCATCTTATTTCTACTTCTGTCTTTCATGCCCACCTTTCTTCTAACCTTAGTAAGTAATTATAAGCCCCATCCATAGGGGACCATGCAATACCTGTTTCTCCAAAACCTCTTGTCCTCTATGTGTGTATATAATAATAATATTTGTTGCATCAAGTTTCACTGACTAGAAACCCACAGCCATTCCATGGATCTCCCTCAAAAAAATAACATTGGAGTGGTTGCATCATATTAATGTGGAACTATTTATGTGTCACCTGTTTATAGCAATAGGAATCTCAGCTTTCCTTATGTGTAAAGTTAGAGGAAAGAGAGAGATCTTAGGCCCAGTCTGGATACAGTGTCAGCCTCTTAGGGCTCCACCTCCTGACTGAAGTGAGGGTCTTGATGGGTTTTGAAGATGGATGGCATTAAGATGATTCTCTCTGACATCCATCTCACAGGACCACCTCTTACAGATAACCATAAATGATCTTTGTGTGCATAAATCTTTTTCAGGGGTCTGTCAGTATGCTCACTCTTTCCTGTATGAATATTGATATAACCCCCTTTTTTCATCCAAAAATTGCTGAATCCAATATACCTGTCAGGTGATCATATGTTTATCAAAATTAGTAAGTTATTAAATATAACAACCTTTGAAAACAATTACACTCCTTGGAGAACAAAAGTGATGATAGCAAAGAACATTTGCATCATCACGTGTTTTTTTTTTTTTTTTTTTTTTTTTTATACTGCTGTATAATCATGTACTAATTTCAACACTATAATGAATTTTGTCATTACAGCATTAGGTGTGAACAACGATAACTTTGTGCAATGCCCATCCAAGGCACTAGAATGGAGTACACGCCGTTTTCGCATGCTGGAGGAGATTCTAACTTACAAGCCTGACATTGTCTGCCTCCAGGTATAGAACCTTTATGTACTCTCATGTATTTACCTAGATGTGATTTACGTGATACAGGCTATCCTCATGTTATCACATCTCCACACATTGTCAAAGTATGTCTTGAACTCTTACTATCCATTGGTCATACTCTTTGGAAAGCTGAATTTCCTTTTATTTAAGTTCTCCAGTTCCACATGTCCCTTTTTATTTATGAAATAACACATGAATATAGTAATACTGTACATACATATATAAAAATGTGCTTTCTTCCATATGAGGGGAATAGCCAAGTCAAAGCATACACCCTCCCTTCACTTATCTCACACCCATCTATATACCCATTGTTGCCCCTTCCATCTTAGCTTCTTGTGGATGAGGGATTATCATAGTCCCCTGCTCACTACTCATATCAGAGGCAATGCAACAAAACAAAGTACCCCCACAGCAGAGCCTGACAGCTAAATCTGGTTTACCCCCCTCTTCTTTACATGGTAACCCCCTCCCTCATCCATTCACAAGCACTCTCGCTCATACCAATCTCTTGCCCTCTCCCTTCCTTCTCCTATTCTCTGCTCAACAGATATTCCTCTTACATCTAATGCCCCTTTCACCCCATCCATTCACAAGCATTCTCTACTTACCTATCTCTTGCCCTCTCCCTTCCTTCTCCTCTTCTCTGCTCAACAGACATTCTTCTTACATCTAATGCCTCTTTCACCCCAAATGTCCACCTCATTTTCAGTATTTCATTCAAGTTTACTCCATCCACATCTGCCTTCAACACCCTTTTTGTTAGTCTTTCTTCAATCACTCTATTTGCCCAAACCATCCAAGTATTCTATGATCAACCCTATCTACCAGCTCACTTTCCATTCCCTGTTCTCTGTCTCACTTCCTTTCTCACTCTGTCCATCCTCATAACTTACACATTTCTTAAACACTTCATCTCAAACATGTTTAGGCTTTTCCATTCTGCCTCTTTTGACGTCACAAGTCATATTCCCGATTTTCGCCAGGTCATTGCCGGACATTTTGCTTTCCTGTGGCCACATTTTTTTGTCTAGACTAATGATTTTTTTACAGCTTAAACACAAAACTATTATGCACCCCTGATTTAATTTTCATAAAAATTGATACATTACTTTTTTCATAAAAAAAAATCTAAGATTTTTACCTAGGCCTAAAAAATTATATGTTCATGGAAAACTATTCAAAGGAAAAGAATCTCCTTTGTATGAGAGTTAAAAGACACCAAAAGGAAAAATACTGCATATTCTCATTTGTATATGACAAATAGTATGTTCACACAATAAAAGGAATCAAATCTAGATTTTTGTAAAAAAAAAAATCGATAAAAAAATCACAGATCCTACAAGATTCAGAAAAAAGAAATTTGAATATGCATTTTTGAAGAGATTTCTTTTCTGGTTTTTATGCCACAAGAATTTTTAAAATCGGAGCAATAGAAGTTGAGATATAAAAATTTTAACCTTTAAATTTTAGTTTTGAGAAAAACTCATTTTTATGTTCAGGTGACTATGCACAGTACAGTAATATTTTTTTTAGAGCAATACTACTATGATTTGTTCCTTACCTTACACCTGATAATGTTCAAGAGGTCAGATTTTCAAGGAAGGTCATTCAGGTCACCTCAGGTCATTTTGATGGGGAAGGTGTGTGAGGTCATCCATGTTGACATAGGCACCTGGTCCCCTTTTGTCTTTTAAATTACAAAAATGAATGCAGATGTATTCTAAAAGACAAAATACTAATCCCTCAGAGGGGAGGGTATGATTGGGCACCACCAAACTCCTTGTTGCCAGGATAGGCCTAATGTAGGCCTATGCATTAAAAGCCCCCAGGCTGATAATCTGCAGACTCAGTTTTTCTTGCACCTTTCTTCAATTTGACTTGGCGTGGAGATATTCTGGCCTTGTCCATGATTTTTCTTGTCTTTCTTGCCTCAGATGTTGAAGGGAAGTATATATATATATATAGTCTGAATCTGGGTTCAGATGCTGATTCGTCACTTTGTTCCTTCTTTACTCTATCCCAACATGATTTCATTCTTGGCAGACTGACTCCATGTCACAAAGCACAATTATTATTATTATTATTTTTTTTTTTTTTTTTTTTTTTTTTTTTTTTTCACACATGTTTCGCTCTCTGAATCTAAGTGGTGTTGGTGGAAAACATATCATACACTACCATACGTACATATATCCACAAAAAAAATTGAATAAGAATGATGCAGAAGATATAAGAAGATAAGTCAACAGTGTAAATGTAAACAGAGTTAAATCCCCACCACGTAGGGTAGTAGACATTTAAACTTTTGAATGCCAAAACAATTTTCTAGCATCTGGCAGAGTGGTGTGTCCTCTACTGATTCAGTGGTTATTCGTCTATCTTTTTCAGTCATGTCACAAACAACATCAATGTTTTTCTCACAAACTGACATTGATGGCCTGCCACTGCAGGGCTCATCTTCAATTTCGTTTCTTCCAGAAGAGAGGCCAAACGCAGTCATTGCTGCTTTTACTCATTCATTTCTTCCACTTCTAAACCAACTTATCCATTAGTAGGTTGTTGATTTCTTTGGGGCATTGTCACTATAAACTTCTTTCAGAGTGTCAGTGATTTTCCTATTTTCCCAACCAACTTTCACCATGAATTTAATGTTTCTCTTGGCCTCGATTTTGGTGGATTCCATGTTGCTTGAATGGTGCCTGACTTCCAACTGGCATCAATGCATTATTACCTGCATTTATGGGTTCATGTTTGAACTTGTTATAACACCTTGGTACAAGAATATTTAGGTCCATTGAAATCAAATTCCTTCCATATAGTTTTTAGTTATGGACTTTTTACACAAACTTTTTGAAGCCCCCTCATAAACAGTCATCCCTTCATACAGTCTTCTCTTTTTGTTCTTCCCCAGAAACTTATTTCTCATGACACTTCATTCCCCTCCAGATGTTTACCGTTTCCCTTACACTATGATTTACCTCTGCCCCCACTCCTCCCTCCTACATGCAACCCTAAATAGTTAGATATTTCCATTTCCTCTTGCCTCTCACCTTTTAAACTTGCCTCCAACTCAGTGCCAACCTCATCGTTTCTTCATCTCATCACATTACTTTTGCTCACATTACTTTCAGCTTTCTCCTCTCACAAACTTTCCTACACTCCATTATCCATTATTAACTGCTTCAATCTCTCTTTCAACTCTGCTATAAGCTCAGAGTCATCAAGAAACAACAACTGGCTCACCTCCCACTTTCCTATACTCTCACCAACTCCAAACCCCAACCCAGCATCCTGACATTTACCTCTCAAACATATACATGTTAACACCCATAGTGGCATTACACAACCTTGTCACAGCCCACGTAGGCATGGCCTACCTTCACTCAAACATGAGTCTTCTTTCCCTCACTACATCCTTTAGAAGGTCAGATGTAGAGGCACTGTCATTTTACATCATAATTGTAAGATCTAAATGGATGAGACCAGCTGGTACTTCTTAAGTTCAAATTTACAATAAATCATCCAAAAAAAAATTCTTGAACATGTGTTTACTTCCCTGCTTGTGTGAGTTCGCTTGATTAAGTGAACAAGCCATATAGTTACATATTATTAAAAATGCATTGATGTTGTAAATTAATGTGTTTTACTATTTGCAGGAGGTAGACCACTACAGTCTACTAAAACGTGTTCTTCATACACAAGGCTTCAAGGGCATCTTCTTCCCAAAGCCAGATTCACCCTGTATTTACATCCCAGATAATAATGGCCCAGATGGATGTGCCATCTTTTATGATGCTTTAAGATTCAAACTCTTAGCCCACGAAACCCGTGTGGTTGAGGTGTGGCACGTACAAAGTAATCAGGTAAGCCAGGGTACATAGTAGTTGTACTGCATATGCAAAGGGACCATGTAGACTACCCCTAGGTAGGAAATAGACATACTAGGGGATTTGTTGATAATAGACATGTACTTGCGGATAGAACCACTTCATTAATGGGTGAGGGAACATGTGAATGCCATGGTCAAATGTCCCTACATTATGGAGTTTTACAGAATACTGTAACTCTTCAGTGTTACAGCCTCAGATTTCAAGGTAGCAGCCTAAAACTTTTTGGTTTGCAGCCTTTCACAATTTTTTTTTTCTTTTCTTTTTTTTATCATCATCAGATATCAAAGACATCCATTAATCTGCTTCAAGGATGTTTGACTAAAATCCCCATGTCAAATTGTTTTTAATACCGTGCCAGATTGGAATGAACACAATTTTCATGCAGGTTTTTAATATGTTGGATAGGTAATTCCTTTTGATTTATCAGCCAATTTGTTTTTCCAAAATTCCTGTCACTGACCCATTATCTATTGTGTTTAAGATATCAAAATTTGATAATAGTGTGATATTTACCCATATGTAAGTTGATTTCATTCTGGCAAGGTGTTTGAATCGTTGTGAGCAACCAGCTCTACCAGTCCTGCCCAGGAGGCTAAACTAGCTTAGGCTTGCACTTAGATGGCACTTCAGAGATACAGCTAATGAGCATTTCACAGGCTGATGAAGATCAGAATCTCATTTGGCCCAGCTCTCATGCTTTGCTCTTTGTGCCTCCGCAAAATAACAGCAGACCTCAGCTCATGTTTAAGGTTATGTTATAATGCAGCATCAAAACCTCATCATGCCTTGCAACATATTGGATCATGGAAACAACCTAAGCTCCATGTACTCTTTTATGAAATGTAGAGCTTCACTTTACATTGGCTCACAACATTTAAAGATGACCACATACTTTGACGTCCAGGGTTTTTACCTTTTGTATCTGTGGCTTGACACAATATGAAGACTAACAGATGCATAATGCTAGGTATCAGCATACACTGACTTGGCACTGCTACACAGCCTATTACATTGCACCACTAACTCTCCACATTTTGTCGCACTTTTTTGTGTCATCAACACCATAAACAACTGTAGCAATAGCTTACACCATGACACTGAAAGCACCACTAAAGAAATCTCTGCACTTTATAATTCCCAATATGAAATCCCCACTGTTGCTAGTCACAGTATTCAGTCAAGATTATTAAACCATTGGAAAACTGTATTTTGTTGTATATATAGCAGGAAGCAGCTCCATACTTTTTTATGTAGTAGGTAGCTGGTGTATTTTTATTGAAGGATGGAGTATATGTTTTTAATGTAGTCAGGACTTGGGAGCGGCTTTTCTAACATGGCAGGAAAAGAGTATGGCAGGAAGTAATCAACTAGGAAGCCGCATACACCAGTCACAATTGAAAATTGAACATCATAAAGTTCTGAAAGATATATGCACATGGGTTTAAGATAAGATGAATGTAAGGGTGACCATATGTTTACAGAATGGTGAATCAGGTACTTAAAAAGATGGCAGCCAGGTACTTTGGTTATAAGAAAGATGTTAGTTATGTGTTATAGGTTGCTATAAACATCATATCCTGTTTAAGGCTTTCTGTTATGGTTGAACAGCTATTAGGTGTCAATGGACAGGTAGCAGGTATGATTATACAACCATTACATGTAAAAGAATAACACTCAGTTATAAATATGTACCATTAATCATCAAGTGTATCTATGCAGCCATAATCATAATTTACACTATAATGACAACTATTAATTCAGTATTCAAATCACCTGTTATGGTTGTAGAACTATATGACCCTAAGGGATTATTCTGGAGCAGGCAGAGTTGTGAATTAGTAGTATTTGGTTAAGTTGATTTGTAGGGATTAACTTTTCACTGATATTCACAGCTTGTACATTTGTTCACGCTCACCAGGCAATTTTATCCAACCAAGGGAAGTCCCCTCTCTCCAGTACTCAATATTACATCTATAGAAAAAAAAACACGCACTCTCAATCACAAACTAAGCACCCCATCTTTGACTGCCAAATTCTGTACTCCACCAAACTCTTCCCAGCTATCAACCCAATAGGGTACCTCTGAAGACAAGTAAGTTCAGGTCACCGCCCTGTAATTAAACATTATCAGCACAGAATCAGCATGGCAACAGGCTCCAGTTGTTCCAGATGCAATCACCACACAGAAGGCACAGAACATCTGATATTACACTGGCTCACACCTACCCTTTCCAGACAACACAAAGTCTCCTCTCTGAATGATTCATGAAGTGAACCAATGGCTGTACATCTCCTGCAAGCAAGAACTAGGACAGCAGATCAATTGAAAGCCCTCTTCACAACATTTGCTCTGGCTGTTGCTAAGCAATTATATTCTATCAAAGAATTTATCCCTGCACAATGAAAGTAACAAAAACTATGATGAATAATTAGAACACACTATCCTGTACATGCTCCAGAAAACACCACAAAATATGTCCACTGAGCCTAATTGGTGGTTTCCTAGGGGCCACAAATCATTTGTAAAAGAGAACCAGGGCAGTGGATTGATTGAATACCTAATGGTATTGCAAGGATCAGGCAATACATAATTGTTATTTCAAGTGATTGGTGGTTATGGTAAAGGATATCAGTTTCAGAATGATCCCCCCATAAGTTCTTTCCACTCTTGATGTTTTGTCCCAAGTTAGTCTGAGACAGTGGTTGCTCTTATTTCCTCCTTCATGAATTGGTACAACATTAGCCTTCATCCAATCCTAAATCATTCTCCCTGCTTCAATCAATCAAACCACCCATTGCTCTAAATATTTCTTGAAGGAGACCCACAGCTACCAGGTAATGCAGCAGCCACCAGATTGGTCCATAAGTCACTGAATAAAGGAATATTATGTTGTCTATGTATGGCTGGGTATGAGCAGGGAATGGAGAAGGCAGGAGATAGAGGTGAGTGGAGAATGACTGTGTATAGATAATACTGTGATTCAAGGAAGGGAGAGGCTGGGGGATGGGGGTTAAGGAGTAGTTATGCATGAATTATATTTTGACAGCCCAAAGGGATGTCTCTCCATCTTCTCTTTTTCTGCATAAGGGGACAAAGAGGGGGGGGTCACCAGTTAAGTGATGCAGCTTTGTTGTGGGTATGCTGTGTCTTGCTGCATTGCTTCTGATCCAGGCCAGTGGGCAGGATACAAGGATGACTTGTCATCCATGAGGAGCTGAGAGGAGAGGAAGGAAAGAGTGGTGGATGGGAGTGGGTACATGCCTTCTGACTTGGCTACCTCCCTTGTGAGGTGGAAAAAGCCATTGGTTTATAGATAGACAAGTATGGCTAGGATGGGGCTGTGTAGGATTAGGTGTTTGGTGTTTTCTGTGTGATGGTTGCATCTGGAGCAGTTTGTTTCTGTGACCAGTCCTATTTTGGGGAAGGAAGTCGTATGAAAAAATCATAGGATGAAGGTTAAACATATAGAGGAGCAAAGCATGTACACAAACCATATATAGCTACACAAGAAGACAAAACAATAATAGAAATGGTTGCACTGACCCTTAGGCCCTCTCATAAATCTTTCTAGGAAGAAAATTTGGACTGTTGTTGTATTAGTGTGGGTCTCTTTCTATGTTACTGGTTAACAATCTTGAGGAACTTATTGGTACTGCACATGCACAGAGAAAATACTGTTATCGTAACACTATGCCAGGACAAACTTATAGTACACAAGATCTCTACAGAAGAATAATATGAGAAATGACTTGGTATCATTTTGGAAATTATGTAAACTAAAGAACATCAATAGAGTAATTGAAAAACCAAACTAAAATAACTACAAATGAAGACTTCAAAAAAGATATACTGAAGGAGCTGTGAAGTAACAGAGGAAGAATTAAAAAAGAAAGGAATTTGGGACTTGTTCAACCTTATTACTCAAATTTTACTTTACCAATGTATAGATAAACCATCAGAGATATGGGGTGAAGGCAAATCGACACTGTCTCTTGTTCACAAGAACAGAAATTGGAGTACAAAGACTTCTTGCCAACGTTAATCATTTATGATTACAGTTCCTTTAATTCTAGTTGTCGCCAGGTTCTTCATTTCCATGAAACACGCCTTCGGGAACTTCTCTGAAGTAACCCCCTCTGTAACAGGTGGCACATTACTTTTGTTTTGACCACTACCGGGTTATTTTATTCATCTGCATATCATCTCTTTGGTGACAAAGGGGATAAATGTACATAGGAACATTACCAGTGCTAGCAGTGATTCCTATACCACTCCACTTGTCATCTCTTTCCATTCTCGAGTACTTTCTCCAGTTGTTCTTATCTGCTTCTTTAACAGGAAATCTTCTATTTCCATATATTGAGTCTGATGCCTCCTTTATTTCCCAGCTTCCATAATAGTCTCTCGTGTCTCCAGTATCTTGTCAGGTTTTTTGAAGTTCAGTTACTGTAAATGCAATCCATCCATTTCCTTCATACAGAATAGTTGTATCATAGAAGCTTTAGAGATAAGAAATACAAGATCTTGTGTCTAAAGTCAGTTTGGTATCAATTTCTGTCCTTTCAAATGGCGGATTCACCTTTCTCTTTCTTCATCTCTAATAGATTATGTTTTCTTAGTTGATCTCAGTTCTAGTTACTTAAATCTTGTCTCTTGTAGCTCATCAAGTCTTCCCCTTGACTAAGAAAATTATCTTTCAAATTATTGCTTTCCAGAAGTTTCATGTGATATTTGGACTTCATGTCACTTTCTCTGAAATCTACCAAGACAAGATTAGCCAACTCCTTTCTAGGGGTGATAATCTGTCTAGGTCACGCTTTATAGTATTTATCCTTTATATTCTGGGACTAAGACTCCCCAACTACCCTAACTCTTTGGCTTAAGTGGCCCTGGGTTTTGCAAACCTATTTTCCTTGTGCCACGAACCTTCTCTGTTCATCTTATTCCCCAATCACCTCATTCCATTGCCAATATTTCCTTAACCCTGCTTCTCTTTTTCCTCCTGTCTACTCTGTCCTCCTCCTTTCTCAATACCACCATTTCACACACTTTGTGTAACCACCTCCTCCCTCTATCCATCTCCCACCACTGTCGTCCCTACCCCATGCTTGAACAAGTACAACCTACCATTACAATATCCTCTACACCATCTCTCCCAGCCACCACCACTATCCATCCAAAGTCCTGCCTCACTCCTAGTTCTCTCCTGACTGTATTTCCTGGGTACATACAGGATCATACATCATGCCCTTCTTTCACCTCTCCCCACCATCCCCCCTGTTATCTTTGTCATTAATCCACCAATCTTAGTGCTACATTAATAAGAATATTAAGTATATGTTTTGTAGTCAAAGAGGTTGGGAGTGTATCATCCACAGTCTCTTCCACAGCAGTCTTGATTAAGTCTAAGAAGCAGAAAGCTAAGGTACTCAGCCATGTGGGTTTGACTTCCAAATCAAACTTAGCCTGAAATTAAGTTATGATTTGAGACTGGACTGTCTTCTTTTAGGCTGTTGCATGAGTTGGCACAAATGTATAGTAAATTTTGTTTTTTAACTTTGGAACATGTAGCTTTTTATCAGTTTTTCCAATGACCTTGTGATGCCCTCCCATCCCAAACCAAGAGATTATTTCCGTCAGCTTTATCCACATCCTTCATTGGCCTGAACATTGTATCATGTCACCTCTTCCTCTTCTTTCTTCTAATGGTTGCAAGTCCAGTATATGTTGTACTAATATGATTTATCTGCTAGGCTGGAGATAAATTTGGTTGCTGTTTGTATTCTCTCATTCTTATTTATATCCTTCATTCTGTGTGGAAACTACATCATGCTGCATATGTGCATGCATAGGTGTGTGGTTTTTCATAGGTTATAAGGGAATAAGTATATTGTAGGATAGATAAACAGGATAAGGTATAGTTAGTGCTATGGTGATGGTTGTGAGAGGATTCTGATTTTGTGAGTAAATGTTCCCCTAGTTTGCAAGAACGTGCTGAATTGGTGCACAATCTGTCCTGCTGTGTTGTGTGGTGTGAGAGAGGAGGGGGTGGCTTTCTGGTGTGGCAAGCTAGGCCCAGAGCTGCCACTACTGCTACCCTCTACCCAGCCCCTGCACTCCCATGTGCCCTCTAGACCCAAAATTTATGGTTCAGGCTCGCTAGTGTTTACTTATGACTTGCAGGTCTGGCGTGCGTACAGTGAGCAGGTGAGTGACTTGCAGCCCCAGGCTGGCCTGGCTGCCTGCTTGTCTGCCTGCCTGGTGCCGCCTGTGCCTGCTTGCTCTAGCACCGCCTTATCATTTGTCCTGATTTTAGCATTTTGCTCCATCATAGTGCTAGCTGGCAAATTGTAGATGAATTTTTAGCTCTATATTTAGTCTTGAGTTTGTTATATCTTGTACAGGATTCTGTTCTGCCAAATGCACTTTGCATGTTACACTTTTAGTGGGATCTGTGCTTGCTGGGGGACCAGGCATGAGTCCCATGACATACCTTGGAGCTCTGAATAACACGTGACTTGCACTTAACACTACTTTAAGTACTCATGCTTTCTTTGTCCCGGCAGGTTGTCATCATGGTGACACTTCAGGAGAAGGCAACAGGCAAGGAGCTGGTAGTGGCTACAACCCACCTGAAGGCAAGGAAGGGTGCTTTGCTGTCAACTCTCCGGAATGAACAGGGCAAAGATTTAGTGGAATTCATATCACAACATCATGGTGGGCGGCCACTTCTCGTGTGTGGGGACTTCAATGCCGAGCCATGTGAGCCAGTCTACTCAACTATGCTTCAATCCCCGCTGGGTCTTCAGTCAGCTTATGCAAAGCTCCTTGGGGGCAAGGAGCCTCCATACACTACTTGGAAGATTCGTGGAGAAGGAGAAGCATGTCACACAATAGACTACGTTTTCTACACACCAAGTTCCTTCCAGCTGCAAGGAGCCTTAGACTTTCCTTCAGCTGCTGACATTGGCCCCAATCGTGTTCCGTCCCTTGCCTATCCTTCCGACCATTTCTCACTTGTGTGCGACTTCAACTTTCAAGCAGATTCTGATTGAACACCTCCGCCCTTGCAGTGCCATTGTTCCCATTTCTGTGTGTAGGTGCTGTCAGCCAGATCCAGTGTGCTGAGCATAATAAGAAACTCCTATGCTGTAAGCTGTTCAAGTTGACACTTAGGTCAGAGATTTTGTAAGGCTTATTGTGTCAAGTTTTTCTTAAATACAGGCAGCTGATGGTAAGATATTAAGCACAGAGTTCCCTCTAGCTGGCAGCTTGATTGCACATTCCACTGCACATGCGGTACCACATGGTTTGATATCAAACCACTCTTAAGCCATTAGTGACATGACCGGAAGACTTTCAAAGACTTGCATTTATGCAAGTCATGGAAGGCTGATGCATATAGAGTAGAATTTACTGGAAGCCCAGCATGATCAGACTAAGAAAGAAATCTTCTCACTTTTTAATTGGCATGATAGTGGGTTAAGAATACTCCCGAGTTTTTATCATTATCATAAATCGGGATAGAAATTGGTTGATGGTACAGCCAGTCATTGCACTGTGCTAGTAACAGGAACATAAACGCACACACATCTTTGTCTAGACAACTGTGTTCTCATTGTAACTTACCTCATTACTAAATTTGGGTTTCTGTGGGAGTGAACTGCACTCTGTCCACTAAACAGATACAGTTCCACAGCAAAGAGGGGCTAGGTACAGACACTAGTAGCTGTAGTAACAAATACAGCTGTAGCAAGTTTGGCTTCCATTGCAGGCCATTTCGAAGGTAAGTACTCAGCCCACCAGTAGGCAGTATGATCTTGCAAGTGTTCCTTCTTTGCAAAGATTGTATTCATCGGCATAGGTCCTGGCCTTGCCAGTAAGGTGCTTGGTTTGCCTGCACTTGTTTACTGGTGGTCTTTGGTGCTGTCTTGGGTTTCCATTGGAAAACCATGTTAAGGGAAGTTTATGCTGGGTTAGTTCCAGTCCAGCAGTTGTACAAGTGTAATGTTGTTACAGAAGTCTTAATCTTGAATGTTCTTCTTGTTGGTGTGTGTCTTGTTGCTCAGAATTGCCCTCTGTTGATGATGGCAAAATACCTGATGTAACCTGACATGAATTGTTATTAGTCGAGATTAAGGATACTTGGCACATTTTAAGTAACTTCACTGTAAACATTCATTGGATGTACTGTTGACTGTTTCATGCAGAATTTCATTACATGTTAACATTTTTAGAAAACTGATAGGTTTATCATTTGAAAGAATATATACAAATTATCAGTTAATCTGTCTAGAATAAAGGCAGATAATTACAAAAAAATAAAGATGTCACATTTGTTTCCTACGGGTCATGGGAGGTGATTTCTCTTACGGGGGGAAAGTCTTGCTGTCACAGAGAGACCCTTTTATTACAGAGGTCCTTCTGTTATGGGGGTCTTACACTATGGAAGATCGTATGTCTGTAGATGTCTTACTGTTATGGATAGGCTTAACTGTCATGGAAAATCCTGTGGTCTCAAATTCATTGCATCATGATAAAGCCCAGATGTCAAATTTCTATTGCCGTACAAGACCCCAATTTCTTTAAATTTCATATATTGATTCAGCTGTATGTGATATTTTCATTAAGGGATGTTAAATCATGGGGAGATATTTTCAAAGGAGACTAACGTCTGAAGGAGGTTTTATTGTTACGGAGAGCCTTATAATCATATAAGATCCTATATTCATGGAAAATCCTGCCCTTTTGAGGACACTTCACAGTCAGATTCTACTTTCAGTTTGTTATTATGAGAATTTCCTTATTTTGCATATCTTGGTAATGCCATGAGGTTTGTGTCCTTGTCAGATAACCAGTTGTTATAAAGAAAGAATTAAGGTAGTTTTTATGAGGTGTTGTAATGGAAGTTCATCCTATTGCATAGAGATGGCTTCCCATTATTGTCTCAAGGCTACAAGAGGTCCTTATATCATTTTGCTGTATCTAAATCAGTTTGGCATATTTCTCTTCACCATTGGAAATCTGACTGCTGGATTCCTATCATGATCATTGCTAATAACTAAAAAGTCCATATGATTAATTAATTTGTACTTATGCTGAAGACTAGTATTGGTGATATTGATAAGTTAGAGTAGAAGCATATTCTGTTGCAAATAGCACCTACTTTTGCTCTTCAGTGTGAATGGGTGCTGGAAGTTACTGGTGGAAGGATGTCATGGTGTTGATGAGTATTCCCCTTGTACTTAATGAACCACCAGGTGCTAGGAACTACCCCATCTACTAGGGAGAGACTAATGCTCACTTCACACTTACGATGACACCAGAACTGGTCTAAAAGCACAAGTAGATATGGTACAGCAAAACTCAATCTAAAACTCAACCTATCTTCTGTATTGGACATCCTAGCACTGTCCTGAATTCTCACATACAGCAAGCATACATTATTACATTTAGTTGTCTCCATTTGTTTTTACCACACTGGTTAGACATATGACCTCAGGATCTTCTCTAGACATCTGCAAGCTTGGGTTTCTGTGATGCTATGGTCAATTGTATGTTTTGGATTAGCAGGAAGTGATGATGCAGTGTGGTGGGGCCAGGTTGTGAGGCAGAATATTGTGAGGTAATATGACATGATTAATTCATCAAAGACAGCCAGCCATAGGGGTAGTGTGAGTGCGACCCTGTTCTTCTCGCTTGTTCCCCTATTCCTTCTTCACTTTTTTCCAACTCCACATCTATCTTTTCATCAAAGCTGTACAATTTCTTTTTTTCTCCCAAGGTCCTCATCACCCTTCACTGCCACTTTCTCTACCATGTCTCCTTTCATCTTTTCACACACACTTATTCTTTTCTTCATATAACCACTCTCCTCCCCACCATATGTTTTGGATGTAAACTCACACCTATGTTTCACATCCTCTCTGCCTCTCCATACATGTATTACTAGAAGTATGACAAATTTTTAAAGATTTGTACATAAAGTTGCAGGGAGTGACATGTAAATATGAATCATAAAGCATTATTTATTTCAGGTCATACATTTTTTAATAAAATGAAAACATGTATTTAATCATAGGTCTTATTATTTACCTTCCTATTGTGTGGATGTTAAGAAGATACAAGATCCTGTCTGATTTCTACATTTTGTATGAAAAACTATAAGAATAAAAAAATGAATAAATGAAAAATCTGAAATTAATCATGTGGACAGGTTTGGGACAACAGAAGGAAATTCTAACCACAGTTCACAACCAATTATAAAAAAAAGAATAACCTATAAATACTTGGATTAGCTTAGGAGATACAGCCCAAGCTGAAACAATACATGAACTCGGATCTAAATATGTAGTAACAATCTCTAATCAGTTTGAAGTGTTTGGCACTCTTGAGGACCCTGAGGAACTGTGGAACACTTTTAAATGTGAAATTCTGAAAGTTGCCAAGAAGTGTATTGAAGAGCGTCCAAGGTCAAGGAAAGGTGTAATATCATGGGAGACACTGGAAAGTAGAGCTGGACCTCGCTGCCAGAATGACTAAGGACCTGAACCAATACAGGACTCAAAAATTGTGGACTAGTGTATTAGCAGGTGAACTAATATGGCAATAAAACTCACCTGTGCCTTTTCCTACCTATATTTGACATTTTAAATATAAGGCGTAGATCCTCCTCGATCTACATTCGCCTACTAACTGCAACTACCCTGTCCAGTCTTGGTTAATATATCATTTAAATGCTGAGGTCAGCATCTGGTGAGGGGAGTTAAGAGATTTACAATTTTAGCCTTATTGTTCTTACAAATAGAAATAGAAGGTTTAAACATAGGTTATATTGTAAAGGTTTAGTTCTATTATGTGGTTATTTCTTGTGATTTAATTTGTGTTTAGATTTATTTGAGGGGGTGGTGTATGGGTGCATTGGAGATGTGTTTCTGGCTACTTAGCCATTATCACACACTGATCATGTGATGGTTGGTCACCTTAGGGCATGGATGTAAGGTTACACTAGAGTTCTCATGAGGATGGATAAGGAAAAGTACATCAGAGGAATCATTGATGATGTTGAGGGCCATTTTAATGCCAGTGACCTCCAACCTGCTTACCAAGCCCTGAAGAGACTGCTCCAAATCTGTGACCCAGAGGAGCACAGTCCAAACATCTGATGGGGAGTACTTTGAGCAATTGCTCATGGGTGACCCTCCAAGTGGACAGCTTCCCCTCATTCAGGTGATAGTTACTGATCCACCAATAAACAGATCTCCACCCTCCCTGACAAAGGCCAAAGAGACTGTGAGTACACAATTTGAAGGGTGGAAAAGCAGCTGGCATCTGCAACATCAGTACAGAGTTGCCAAAAGCTGAAAGTGAAACCATAATCTGTGGGTTACATGCAGTACTGCCTGCTGTCTAGCAGTCCAGTGCCATTTCTTCTGACTGGAAAAAGGGTCTGGTCATCCCTACCTGGAAGGGGAGAGGGGACCAACAGGAATGCAACAACTACCATGGCATTACACTATTCAGTGTGCCAGGTAAGATGCTTATCAGTTGCTGACATAGTTTAATTCACATCTAATAAAATTTGCGAGGCCAGAACAGTCTGGCTTCACACCAGGTAAGTCAACTGATTGATTGATTTATGGAATTTTTGGCTCGAAGGCCAAGTGCAAGTCAACAACTGATCAGATCCTAGTGCTTTGTATTTTTGTGGAGCACCAATGTGAGTTTCAATAGGGTTTTTATGTAGCTTATGTTGATCTCAAGAAGGCATTTGACTTGGTGCATCATGGAGTGCTGGATTATTGACTTGATATCTGACTTATACTCTGAGACAGAGTGCTGTAGATATGGAGGAGGCATGTCTAGCTTTTCTGTTAATTCAAAAGTGAGACAAGGATCTGTTCTCCCTCAATACTTTTCAACCCCAGCATTGATTTGGTATTAGATAGAATTGTCTATCAATATCGTGACAGAGCACCTATTGGCAATGCCAAGGTCATTGAACTTGTCTTTACTAGTGATGCTGTCCTTCTTGTGGAGTCACTGGAGGTCCTGGTTGTAGCCATTGAGTCACTGCACTGGGAGGCAAGACTACTTGGACTCGTGGTCTCCTGGACCAAGGCCAAGGTTCAGGAGTTTGGGGGCTTACTGTATGACACAGTTCAGTCTGTCCATGCATGTGGCAAGGACATTATGGTCTTGGAAAGCTTCACATACTATGGTAGTGTAGATTGTAGGTAAAGATAAGATAGGTATAAGAAACTACCAACTCGTTTTATATAAGAAGTTCCATAAAAAAAAAAATAATGGATCACTTCTTAGTATGGGTGACTCCAGATCTTCATCAAATCTTCATACCACTCAGTAAAAGTAGAAACAAAGGAATTCTGAGACGAAATGGATGAAAGGAAATGAAAGAGGAAAAGAAGAAGAGAAAAGGTCGACTTGTATGACATGGTGGGAGGTGGACAGACATGGGAGTATTTCTGAACACAGATAGGAAACTAATATTTTTTTTTTTCTATTATTATTTTGCTTTTCGAAGTTCGAGTCCCCAAAGTGAATGCTATAACTATATTTACCTAATCATGGCCCTTGACCTCTGGGTGATGGTGGTCTAATCAGAACAATCTGTTCCATTTGTTAACCACTCAATTGGTAATACAGATCTTGCCTAGTATACCTAAATTTGTCCAATTCAAACCTATTACTACGAGTTCTGCCCTGTTGTCTTAATATAATTACCTTGTTTACACCACCCTTGTTAAAGCCCTTAATCCATTTTAATACCTTTATTGGATCACCCTGCACTACATCTTTCCAGAGACTGTAACTTAAGGTACCCAAGCCTATCTTCGTAAAGTAAATTTCTAAGCCCATGTATCATTTTGGCCATTCTCTTCAATATTGATTCTAGTGAATCAATACCCATTCTATACAACGAAGACCAAAACTGTACCGCACAGTCAAGGATGGGTCTATCATCAGAGTTTAATAATTACACCTTCATTTTTGTTTGTAACCGTTCTAGAAATGAATCCTCCTAATGCCCTGTTAGCTCTATTTTTGGGACAGATGAGCTATTTCCTAGATTTAAGGTCAGGACTCACTAACACTCCCAAGTCTTTTTCACATTTTCTCTAAATTAGTCTTATCTAAGCTAACCTGTTTTCTGGGTTAAGCCTTCGTTTAACACAATACACCTTGAGATATTGAACTCCATTTGCCATCTCACCAACCATGCAAACATAAGGTTAAGATTTTCCTACAGTATCCCGGCGTCTTCTCCTGACCCAATATGACGTCCTATTTTAGAGTCACACTTAAACTTGCTAACATCAGTATTAATTCCATTGTCAAGTACTTTATATACATAATGAACAATAAGGGATCCAAAAGTGAGCCCTGGGGAACTCCACTATTAGCACCATCCCATTCTGATTTTACAACGTTAATGTTGACCCGTTGTTTTCTGTCTATGTTGCGATGACTCCCCCGTGCTTAGTCATCATTGCCAGATCCGGATTTAGGTTCGCTCGAGCTTTCTTCAGTGGCGTTGATGTGTTCCTTAACCCTATGGTGAAGGAAAGAATGACTTTGTACGATTGTTGTTTGAAATTTGGGAATATAGATTCCTACAGGCTTATATTTCAGCCCATTTGAAGGGTGATTCAGTGTATGAGCGTGTATGGCCACGGCCATATACACTCATACACACATCGGATATGCATACATATGAAAGATATGTATGCATATCATGCTGAATACACCCTTTCTAACTCTAACAGAGAATAATGCATATATAACAATATAAAATTAAATAAAAATCAACTGGGGTCTGACATCCCACCAGCCGACGCAGTTCACACTGGCTTAACTGGCTGCAGAGTCGACGCACAAGACCCTCAGAAAAGCAGTTGCAGGCCAATTTAGGAATTAATGCTCAAAAGTAGCTTCTGGGTGGCTGCAATGGTAACATCTTCCTCTGGTGTCGGTTGTTGCTTGATCTGCCAGAAACAACGATCCTTCAGTCTCAGACTGAAGAGCGAAGAAGTACAAGAGGTGACTGACTTGTGCCACCTCGTTCGCTCTGACACCTCTGCCTACAGTCTGTGCCGGGGGAATCGTTGTACTGGCTAAGAGCCTTGGTACGTAGACGCAACTGGTTTCTGCTAAGAGAGACGACAACATCGACTTCGGGTCTTTAGCGCGCCGCCTTTGCTGCCGCGTCGGCTAACTCACTTCCTGGCTCGGCACCCAGTTGAGCGTGACACCCCTGCCTTGCTAGCGGAGCTTCAACAGGAGTGCCAGGATGGAGGTCAGTAGTTGTACATTGTCGCTGAGCTACCTAGTTTCTAATCTGCTTAATAGAGACTGAATCCGTGTGGGCCACCACAGAACAAGATCATGATATTTGAGCATGCTCTAACACTCTTTGGGCCGCCATGGCCTCGGCTTGGAGAGTATACTCATTATCAGATACTCTCCTGCCAAAGGTTAAACAATCCGTCACGAAGGCAGACCCCGCAATTCGAGGCCTGTTGGAGACAACGGAACCATCCGTATAATAGACCGCCGTCCCAGGTCTCGACAGTGCGCGTATGCCCATTAAGGCCCACGCTCGTATTCTTTCCTGGTCACATAACTTCTTACTGGGAATCTTAGTGACCACGAAACTGCAGGTATCGAAAGCCATGGAGGTGGGAACTTGAACGCCGGATGAGGAGAGTCCCTTCCCTTCTCAAGGCCTTGAATGGTGAGGTGCTCCACCTCTCTCTAAAGTCAGAACGACACGGCTTTCGATTTGTTAGGCAAAAGCAACTTTGACCAGTAGCACTCGTTCGCCACAGTGTTTAAGCAGTGCTGGGCCCTGCGGTGTACCATTTTCCAGCATTCTGACCTCTGATATGTGATCCTGTAAGCGTACTTTCGCATATATATGACTGAGATAGTCAGTAATCCAAAGAGCACCCAACAATCAAGATGTGATGCTTCTTGCCACAGTTAGGGTAATTTGCCTCAGTTTCTGAGCCAGCCTTGAATTTCTTCAAGCACTGTTCATTATCATAATGCTGGCTACAGATCCCGCATTTTGGCTTAGTGGCCCTGCACCGCGGAGAGGATCAGGAGTGTACGTACGGACGACATACCAGCTCCAGATATCCAACTCAATCATGTTAAAGGGTCCCCTTTAACCATAATGTAAATCTGTTGGGTGGAGGTCTTATTCCACCTGCATAGCCTCCTTGCTCCAACCACCTGTTATTTTCTTTGTTTTGTTTGCCGCTGCCGTTACTGTACAAGTTATTAATAATCTTTGATGTCTGACATCTAATATAATTTTCACTGAAGCCACTATTAATCAATACTTGGGTCAAGCGTTCCATTTTATTAGGTACCTGTTGCCAGGAGCTACAGTGTGTGTCAAGGCTCTTCTATTGTGGGCACCAATGGTGGTGTCCTTGTAGCGCTGCGGGCATTCATTATTCCCGTTGAGGCAGTGTCTGTTGATTGTAGGTTTGGTGCAGACGTTGGCATTGAAAGGCTCTTCTTTTTGTTTAATAAGTACATCCTGGAATGTTATGGCTCCTTCGATGCAGTCTTCTATGATAAAGTTAAGGCCTAATGCATTCTGGAGACGAAATCGGAGTTGTTCTGCTTCTCCTCTTATCTTAGTCTTGATGAAAATGTCGTCTGTATATTGGCAGCATTTGTCTGTTTTTTCGGTTTCCTTAAAGGCACTGAACAAGCCACCATATTCAACGACGAGAGACTGGCACAGCCAAGCTGAGTATTAGCCGGGCGAGCGCCGGTCCCAGCCATTCAGGAATAAGGACGAACGCCAGTGTTCCCACTAAATCAGTATATAAACCGACCCAACTCTGCAGAGATATTCAACACAGGTTCAGCAGAGGTCAGACGTCTATCCTAGCTCCAGCTCCCGCATTCACCTCCCACCGCTTTTCGCCGCCCGGTCGTGACAGAGGAGATTTTTCTCTCTGCTGCTGACAGGTCCGGCACACGCCTGACCTCTTCGTTGACGCTGGCAAGCGGACTTACATTTTAGACAAATACACACGTTTCCCGAGTCACGTAATTCTCTGTTTTCAGAGTTGTGCTCGGAAGAAAAGAGACTCACACAAATCTACACTCGCCCGCTTGCCCACCGCACTGCCCATCGGATTTAGTCTTTAGACTACGCTCCAGTTATCGCCCGTTGCCTCGCTAGAGATCAATCTTTTTTTTTTTTTTTTTTTTTTTTGGGGGGGGGGAGGGATCGCCCGCCGCTGACTCGTCAGCACCGCTCTGCCTCGCTTGGGCCAACCAGCACTGTTCTGTCTCGTTTGGGGCCAATCAACACCGCTCTGCCTCGTTTTGAACCAATCAGCACCGCTCTGTCTCCCTTGGGGCCAATCACCACCGCTCTGCTTCGCTTGGGGCCAGTCAGCACCGCTCTGCCTCACTTGGGGCCAATCAGCACCGCCCAGCCCCGGTAGGGGCCAATCTCCTTCGGGAGCACCTGCGGGTAATACTACTCGCTTCTCGTAAGATATGTACACACACTTCTCACGAACATTACCACGCCCCATGCGCGAACATCTACACGTACTTGTTTTCTTCGAATAAAATTAGTTTCCTTTCTAACTTTCTGCCATACTACATCTTCTCATTTTAGTTTACCTCCCACTAAAGATTTTTCCGTTTATCAACATTTTCTCGGGTTTTGGTGTATCTATATGCAGGCGTCAGCGTCGCCGTCCAAGTTACGTGTCTATTCCTCCCGCCCCACGATCATCATCACCCTTTCGGGAATCGCCCTGACATTACTCTTATTGGCAATAGACGACTTTTATACACTACTATCTTTTCATTTTCTTACAGGCATCTCTTCCCCTCCCACACACAACAATCCCGCGCGAACGGGTAGTCCTTCCTAGGTATTCCATAGTCCATTCATGAATATATAAGTCGACAGGAAGACCTCGTAGAGTGAAGACGCGCCTCTGGATTCTCCGGTACCACCCGCCGACGAACGAAACTAACTCTCCACCTACGTTGAATATACCCGACGACTAAAAGCCATCACCCGACCTAAGGCCGCTCTCACCCCTCTCGCTCTGTTGGCGTATTACCCTAATAACCCCCCCCCCCTTCGACCAGGCATAGCCCTTGCGGTCTTAAAACTTGCTTGGTCGACTGGCGGGGAAGGGGAAACCTCCCGGTCCTCTGCTCCTTAAGTAGAACCGGCATAGGACTCGTAGATCCCGGCGACTGAGCCGCTCCGTGCGCGATGCGAATAGACACTCGGGCACCCGCTGACCCAGCCGCTTTCCCCTGACCACCACCAACCAACAAATACACACTTCCCCACACACGGAACCCGTTCAATTATTTCCCCCCTCCCCTCATTCTTTCTCTATTTCTAACAAACACACAATCCTATAAATACACAGACACGAACACACAAGCCTAACGCGCTCGGGCGCAATGGGCAGAATAAAGATTAGGGAAAACTAGCCTTCGGCCGGCCTTTTACTTAGACCAACAATTTAGAAGATACTAACGGCACTGGAAATACCTATACAAAAACTGATAACCACAAAAAATATATATTTACCAATCGCCGACGACACCCAGATTGAACAAATAGTAAAGAAAACCACGAAGACAGCATTTGTAAAGGGGGATTCGACATCATAGACCCACCAGAACTCAACGCCAAGAGGCCTCTGTAGTATACGTATGGTCGTTGGCGGGTAATCTACGAGTATGTACAGGATGTGTATGTACATATATGGTTTGTTCAGGGCTCTTCCAACTGCCCTATTCCATGACAACCCGTTTCCCAACCTGTGACGTGTGTCACGAGTTCATACATTGGTCGTTAGCTGTTGGTCGGGTTTCGAAGCTTCGGAACAGACCTGACGTCGCGCCCTGCTGAGTGTAAATAAAAGAGCCAGAGTTAAGCAGCCAAAAACCTTCGGTTGTGTTTTTTCAACCTCTGCTTCTACAAGTTTATCTAGGCTCTCTACAGCAGTAACGCAATGAAGGTAGAACTCGCGGCCAGCGTAGACAAACTCGCCATGGACCTTCGTTTGATACCGGAGTTTGACGGCGCGACGCAATCGGAGGCGGAGTGGTCAGAGAAGTTATAATTGGTGTGCCGGCTCAGTGGGGCTACCGATCTACATAACATCTACCACTTCGTCTCACCGGAAGCGCGTCCTCCATCTATCAGCAGCTCAGTAGCGCCGACAAAGAAACCTACAAGATAGAGACCGCCCTCATCTCGGCATTTGCCGTAGACAAGTTCATTGCCTACGGGCAATTTGTAGCCCGCAAGCTGCACAACGGTGAGTCGATCGGCGTGTATTTGGCTGACCTGCGCCGCCTGGCCGTGCTATTCGGAGGGCTACCAGACGCCGGCTTGAGTTGTGCCTTTGTAGCCGGCCCTCCCGAATCCACTCACCAAGTCCTGAGAGTTGGGTAGCGCCTTGAACACATGGATCTCAATCAATTTATGGCTCGCGCACGAGCTGTCCTGGCGGAAGAGAACATTGCTACGGCGGCGTCAGTCTCTAGTTGGCAACGACACCGGGCAGCCCCGACATTTGGTGTTCTGTGTCGGGCCTCTAATCAGTAGAACCATTAAGCTCGCGACTGTCTGGCACGACGCGGCCGGCGCTTGGGAAGACGCGCCGACGTGTGATGTTATAGATGCAGGAAGCCAGGCCACATAGCCTCGTCATGCCCGCGAAACGGATTGGGAGGGGAGGGACTAGCGCAAGCCTCCTCTCTAAATTATTAATGAATGAGCTGCCAAGACCGCGAATACTGAACGGTAAGAACTATAACGCCCTTATTGACACCGGACGTATCAAATGCATTGTGCATGCCCCCTTCTGTTCGCGTTGGACAAAAGAGAATGTCCACGTGGCCACGGTGAGCGTTGAATATGATTGTATGGAAACGGTCGAGGTACAGATACAATTGTTTTCAGGAGCATCTGTGACTATGAGTGCGTTTGTAGTGCCTTTTAAACCCCTTAACTATGATTTCATTCTAGGCATGAACTGCGTAAGACCCTTACATGGAATGACGGTGCGTTCGTCAAATGATGTGCGGTTTGGTATCGAGGACTGTGAGGCTTCGGTTGCATCGATGACTGGGAAAATTGGAGACATTAACAAAAAGAACTTTCAAGTGACATAACTCGGAAGCAAACACGTGGTGTCGTGCAAGTGGTGCGGGGATGTAGGGCCGCCGTGGCTCCAAAACACTACCTCGGAGTATTCAGTGCCACGGAAGGCTCGGCATGAGTACGAATGACCTGGCCAGTGGACTGAGAACGGCTGGTTGGTCCCGTTCGATGAGGGTGTTCACGGGCCGGTGGAAGGAACCATTCCTCTGATGGCGGTTGTGCAGCAAAACAAGAAAAAGTGCGTCCAGAACTAGACTTCCGGGAACTTCACACTTATGCTGATGTAAATACAGCTGAAGCAGACGTTTATGCAGAGAAACTCAGAGAGTGGCGCAGGCGTGATCAGAAGGTCGCTCTCATAGGTTTACGCAAGGCATATTTACAGATCCATGTTCATCCCTCACTGTGGTCGTATCAGACGGTAGTATTTAGAGGGCGACGGTACTGCCTGACGAGACTGGGCTTCGGATTGAATATTGCGCCGTTTGTCCTGAAAAAGGTCCTAAGCACCGTACTGAGCTTGGACGAGAAGTTCAATCACGCCACTTTGCCATACTTGGATGACATTTGGTGGACGAGAGTATCGCGTCTGCGGAGAAGTCGAAGTCCATCTACGCCGCTACGGTTTCGCCTGCAAACCGGCTGAGCGGCTGTCTGAAAGCGCTCGCGTGCTCGGCATCAGAGTCTGGGAGGAACACAGTGGTCTGTTTTAGAAGCGCGACAACGCGGTCTGCGTGATACCAGAGAAGCTGACAAGACGCGGTGTTGTTTTGGCTTACAACATATGTGTAGATTAACTGTAGCTGGTAGCGATTACGTATATGGTAGTAGTGGAAGCTAGGGAATGAAACGCAACTGTCTTCGTGCCTGGATTGCTCGGATTGTCCTCCAGTTTTATTGATGAAAGGACATATATACAAGTAGTGTGGCGAGGTTGCCAAAGAGATATTATTTAGACAATACGCTGTTTTACCAGCGAAGGAGATTATTTACAGGAGTCTGTTTTATATACAGAGAGAAAAAGGAGAGGAAAGAAATGGTGAGATTTATAATAGGTGGACATTTGTACAAAGTATTTTATATGACATTGTGGAAAAAATATAAGATTACCGGCGATAAAGGCAATCGTTCTGAGCGCAGCTGTGTGAGGTTCTTTCTCCTAGACAATGGCGATTTGACCCTTCTTAATCCTCTGGGGATGCCAGGTGGCCTGAGGAGACAATGCGACTGGGCCGACTGTGAGGTCGCCTCCACACTCACTCGCTTGCTCGGTCGAAGGGAGAAGCTGATCTACTGGTAGTAGATATGTTGTCTAGTCAGCTGTAGAAGTTCAACAGGTGCTCGGATTCACGCTATCCTGTGTCCGTCCGCGAGACACCTTCTTGAGCTTACGTATCCACATATGCTTGGTGCACGAACTGTTTAGAGATGAGAGAGATGTGCCTAGGTGAAGGGGTAACCTTCCCTGAATGGCAAAGGTGATCTGCACAGGTAGGAGGGAGATACTGGTCATGAACTGATGTGATGAGCATGAATGATAATTATTTGTTCAAATAGATACCTTGATTTTGTTTTGGGGCTATCGAGTGACTTATACCAATCTATTCCTGAGGCTATACCGAGGTGTGGGGATCGGTTGAGTGATTGAGGTGTTCGTGTCTAGGGTCTCGGTCGTGTGTGTTGGTTGTTCTATGGGCGGGGAGGGAATGTCATCCATATCGAGACCTCTGGGAACTAGTTTTATATTATCTAAATGTAGGATAGCCTCTGTGAGTTCGCGTAAGTTCAGAACTTTGATCTTATTGTGCGGAAGTATGTCGGTGACCCTGAATGGACCATGGAATTTGGGTGCCAGTTTTGATGTGGGTTGGTGGTTGTTGTATATAATGTCACCTACAGAAACATTGCAACCTCTGGAGTGTGCGTTCTTCAACCTAATCATGTCTGCTTTTGAGAGAGTCAGTGACTCATGTACTCTCTTGAAAAGTGTGTTGAAATTATTGAGTTACCTTGACAAAATCGTTGAAATCATACACAGGGGGGGTGGGGGTTCTGAAGTGTGTAGGTCGTACGGCATTTTATTATCAGACCCGAACAAAATAAAATGGGGTGATTCCAAGATTGATCTATTGATTGCGCTGTTGATGCAGGCTTGTATCATGGGTATGTGTTCGTCCCAAGATGCGTGTATATCTGTGGCAAGGTGTCTGAGAATGTTGAGTATTTTCCGATTTTGACGTTCAACGAGTCCATTTGAGCTATGGTGGTAAGGTGTAGTGTTACATTTGGTAATGTTGAAATATTGGCAGATATTGGTGAGAATGTCGTTATTGAATTCAGTGCCGTTGCCTGAGATGAGTGTTTTTAGTGTGGTGTAGGGGCAGATGACGTTGTTGATAATTGTCTGAGCTACACTTTTTGCTGTCTTGTCCGCTAAAGGAGAGAGGGTGCAGAACCGAGAGAAATGGTCGATGCATACGAAAAGGTACTGGTTTCCATTGAGTGTGATTGGAATTTTGAGTAAGTCAATGGCAATGGTTTCAAAGGGTCTGGAAGGTGTTGGGTAATTGTGTATTGGTACTTGACCGCTAATGTGACCTTTATGAGTAATACATGAGTAGCATGCGTCTATGTATGTGTGTATGTCTTTACGCATGGTGGGCCAAAAGTACTTTAACCTTGCTTGCGAGAGGCACTTGTCCTTCCCGCAGTGTCCTGCTAATGGAGAATCATGTAGTATTTTGAGAACTTCCGGAACAAGACTTGTGGGAACTACTAATTGTGTAACCATGCGGTTTGGTTCGCTTTTGTTTGTGAGCAGTGTGGTGTGGTAGAGAACCTGGTCTATGAGAGAGTAGTTGTCTATGTTGGGAGGAAAATCGTCTGTGTTTGTGGTGTCACCTGAATTTAGATAGTGTATGATTCTTTTCCATAGGGGGTCTGTCACTTGCGCGGCAATGATGCGTTCTCGCGTAATGTCAAGTGGCTCTGCTGCTTGACGTATTGTTGCTACGTTTCTACTAAGGGCGTCGGCGACAGAGTTTGCACGGCCCTGGACGTAGTGGAAGGTAGGCATAAATTCCTGAATAGTGAGGAACCATCTGGCTAGTTTTCCAGTTAGGTTCTTGCCTTTGAAGAGGTGGAGAATGGGTTGATGATCTGTGTGTACATGTATTTCATAGCCTAGAATGATGTCTTTAAAATGTTTGAGGGCATATATGATTGCGAACGCTTCGATTTCAGTGACCGAGTAGTTTTGTTCGTGCTTGTTTAATTCGCGGCTGGCGTATGCTATAGGTCTAAGTTTGGAGTCGTGTTGTTGCATTAGTACTGCGCCAAGGCCTTTGTATGAAGCATCTGTACATAGTGTGAAGGGTTGAGAAGTTTGGAAATGCCAGAACCGGGGCTGTTGTGAGTGCTTGTGGAAAGCGGTGTTGTGTTCAGACGTCCAGTTAAAAGGAGTATCTTTCTTGAGATGGGCTGTTAATGGAGCTGCCATGTGAGCATAGCCTTCGATAAAACGTCTGTAAAACCCTGACAGTCCTAGAAATTATTTTACGGGTTCTGTAGTTAGGGGTTGGAAATTCTAGAACAGCCTTAACCTTGTCCTGAGAAGTGATGACACCTTGTGAGTTTATGACGTGTCCTAGGAACCTTATTTCCTTTTTGAGGAAGGAGCACTTTTTGAGTTTGAGTTTGAGGTCTGCCGCGGCTAATCTTGAGAGGACAGTTTGAAGTGTGGAAAGGTGTTCTGTGAGTGACCTTGAAGCAATGATAATGTCGTCTAAGTATATGAAAACTGTCTTTCCTATAAGACCTTCTAGGACCTTGAACATAAGTCTTATGAAAACAGAGGGAGCAGAGACGAGTCCCATGGCCAACCTTTTGAAGTGGTAATGGCTCGTATTGGTTCTAAAGGTTGTTAGTGGTTTGATTCGTCATCTAGAGGTATTTGAAAATACCTTGACTTATAGTCGAGAGTCGAGAAGACCGTGTTGTGTTAGCCTATGGAGTAGATGGTGTCTTGGGGATGAGGAATCGGGTGCCTTTCAGGAATGGTGAGTTTATTTAGTTCACGGAAATCAACAACAGGGCGAAAGGAGCCGTCGTGTTTTGTAACAACAAAGAGAGGAAAATTCCAGGGTGATAGACTGTGTTCTATAATGCCTTGGTCGAGCATGTCTGCAATGATGTTGTCAACAATGTTTCTTTTACTGTGAGGAAGACGGTAAGCGGGTATGTACCGTGGTTTTGCATTCTGTTGAAGTGGTATATGATGTTCTATTATGTCTGTGAGACCTAATAGTTCGCCTGGGAGTGCAATCGCGTGCCTGTACGTGTTCATGAGCGTTAGGAGGTCTGTTTGTGCTTCTGGGAAATCTACATCGTTAATGTGTGTTGCTTGGATGGTTTCCTGTGTGTTCTGTTCTCCGTTGTTGATAGTGCATACGTGTTGTATGTTGTCATGCTCGATTACGTGTACTGGGGCGGGATACACTGTAAAATCACAAACGTTTGTTCCTTTGTTCATCTGAAGAGGTGCATTGGTGTTGTTTGCCACTACAATTGCTGTGTGGTCTTTGTTGGATGTGTGAGATAGGGTGGATAAGAGAGATAACCAGATACACGGCAAGTGTCTGTGATGCAAAGAACATCTGAGTCTGGAGCTTTGAAGATACGCACTTTGAGTTTCGTGTACTCGCGTGGATAGTGTTTTGTCAGTGATTACAACTGCGTGAGAGTTCGTGAGAGAGATCTGTGAGACAGTAGTGTATTGTGGTGATATTTCCTGGATGTTAGTGAAAACGTCGTGTTTCTTGTGTTCGCGAGTTGACTTTGTCATGCGCGCTGACAGTTTACGCCTATTCCGTTTGTGTTTTGAGTTACGAGGGTGAGCGGATGGGGTGGGCGTGTCTGTTACACTAGTGGGCGTGTCTGTTATAAGTGTCACCTTTTCTGTTTCGTCAATGTTTTGTTTAGTTGTTGTTGTATGCTGTCGCTCGATCATGTGCAAGTGTTTGACGTGCGTGTTTGCTGTGTTTGCATGCGTGTCGGCTGTATTTAGAGCAGGTATGAAGTGATTATTGAAACCAATGCCGTTTTGAGCAGGATAGATGATGATGCGATTTCTCTGCATCCATGTCAAACCTATAAAAATATCTGCGGGAAACACTACTTCCGCTACGTATATTGTCGTTGTAATGAGAGGACAGTTTGCATGCAGGGAGAGGTCTTGTTCGGTTTTTCCTATGATGGGAAAGAGAACTCCGTCTACATTTTGTAACGTGATATCCGTTGGTTCTAGAACTGTTACTCTACGGTGTTTGAACCGAAATTGGTAGAAAAGAAACCTTGGACATTATATCAACTGGGGATCCTGTGTCCTGAAAGAGTAGTTGTGGAAGGTTGTTGACCGTGGCCTTAAATGTCATAGCAGACGGGGATGGTCGAGAGTCAGTCATCGTGAGAATCGGTAGTGGGGGGGTTGATTCTGTCTCGTGAGGTCGTGTGTTTTGTTCACCGTGAGACGATAGTCATACCGTGTTTTGTTTGTTTGTGTTCCCACCAGTCGGGTGTTGGGGAGACGCGTATGAAGTATAGGTTTGTGATTGTAAGACGCGACATTATGTTGTGTCGTGAAAAGCTGGTCCGTGATATGAACAGTAGCTAGTTGGTTGTCTGTAATAACACCTGTTTGTGCTATGTCCTGGTATGTTGCAGATTTTGCAAAAGAATGGTCTCCTAAATTGCGAACGCTGTCGTGCTCGTGTGCGTGACATTAGTGTGATGTTCTTGTGAGATTTTTGCTACTGTGGGAGTGGGTGGGGGTGGGAGTGTGTGTGTGAGGGGGATTTGTTGTTGTTGAATTTGTGTTTTTGTCGTTGACGTGTCCAAAAATTTTCTAGGGAAGTCAACGAGTGTTGTGTCTGGATCAAAAGGAATGTTTTCTATTTTCTTCAGTGTTTCTGGGTGAAGGCGCGAGATCAGTTTAATGTAACCGAATAATGAGAGTACGTGATCTAGGCTGACTGTGTTATTTGTAACCCAAGGTGAAGTAATGAGTGCGTCTTTTAGTTCTTCCTTGAACTGACTCGCCTCCCTGACTGCTCTTTCTTTGGTGAGATAAGGTGGTGTGTTAAAGATTGTTCCGAGTGTGTAGAAGGGAGAAAGAGAGCCTAACTTCATATGGGGCGAAGGATTTCTTGAACTCATCAACGAAATTTTGGAAGGTCTGTGGCTGTTTGAACTCGTCTGACTGTATTATGTCGCTTGCTAAGGTGTCGTTGAAATCAATGCGACTTTTAAGGACCGCGATTTTAGTCATATTGCCTTGCACCTATGTGCGCTGTATCTCAGATCGTACGTCATCTAACAGAGTGTGGATGGCGATGTTTGTCCCGTTGAACTTTGGAAGAGTGTTGTCATGCTAAAGGAGTGTTAGTAGATTTGTTGCAGAACGTTGCATGTGTGGTTGAGCGATTGTTGGGCTTGTGTTTTGATTTGGCGTGGACTGTATGGTATTTTCGTTTGGTGCTGCCATTTTGGAACGAGTGTTGTAATGGTGTGAGACGTTGGATTGTGAATGGGTCATGCACACTTTCGTATAAAAGAAAAAAAATCACTTGAAAAAATTAAGGCTTTGCAAAAAAATATGAAAAAAATTCACTGGATAGCCTTCACTCGAACTCACACAACAATTTAGAGCTACCTAGCCCCAAGGCAAAACTGAGGTACCTAGTTACGGTGGTGACGGTTGTGATGCGTTGGTGAAGGATGGTTTCGGGAGGTGGTTTTTGCAGACATATGGAATGTGATGTGAATCTGAAAGAATATGAGAAGAAATAGGGAAAAATGGGTGGGTGGGGTAGTTCGTATTTAACTTCAGTTTTTAGCTGCAGGCAGAAAGGGTGGACGACACTTCCTTTGGTGGTTAACCGATGCTGCTGGGTGCTCTGGGCTGCTCAGACCGTGAGGGAGATGTGCTTGGGCTGCTGCGCTGGCTGCTCCGACCGCGAGGGAGATTCCTTGGTTTGGACCGATGCTCTAGGCTGCTGCGCTGGCTGCTGGGCTGCTTTGTGGCTTGTGGGCTTGTTTCCGTCGCTGGGTAGGGCTCACAGCGAGTTTGAGTTGATGGGCTGTGAGATTTTGATTGATGGGCTTGATGGCGCTGGGTAGGTTGCACAGCGTTACTGTGATATTTTGGTTGATGGGCTTGAAGGTTCTGGGTAGGTTGCACAGCGTTCCTGCTCTGGGATCTTGTGCTTGCTGATTCCACTTGCTGATTCCACTTATGTTGGATCCCATGCTGTCACCAGATATGTTGTTTTGACTTACAAAATATGTGTAGATTAACTGTAGCTTGTAGCGATTACATATATGGCAGTAATGGAAGCAAGGGAATGAAACGCAACTGTCTTCGTGCCCGGATTGCTCGGATTGTCCTCCGGCTTTATTGATGAAAGGACATATATACAAGTAGTGTGGCGAGGTTGCCAAAGAGATATTATTTAGACAATACGCTGTTTTACCAGCGAAGGAGATTATTTACAGGAGTCTGTTTTATATAGAGAGAGAAAAAAAGGAGAGGAAAGAAATGGTGAGATTTACAATAGGTGGACATTTGTACAGAAGTATTTTATATGACATTGTGGAAAAATATAATATTGCCAGCGATAAAGGCAATCGTTCTGAGCGCAGCTGTGTGAGGTTCTTTCTCCTAGACAATGGCGATTTGACCCTTCTTAATCCTCTGGGGATGCCAGGTGGCCTGAGGAGACAACGCGACTGGGCCGACTGTGAAGTCGCCTCCACACTCACTCGCTTGCTAGACCGAAGGGAGAAGCTGATCTACTGGTAGTAGATATGTTGTCTAGTCGGCTGTAGAAGTTCAACAGCGGAGTTTTCTATGTTTGTGGGCAGCTGAAGAGTCATCTGCCAGTGGGCGGGTGGTTGAGAGTGGCGGCGTCATACATGAAAAGTCGCGCCAATGCAGCCACTAATTCGTGGGACGACGAGGTTACCGACCCCGAGATACGTAACATGCTCGTTCAGACGCTGAAGCGCGTAGAGGAGTCAGACCCTGCTCAAGGACGCTGGGATGTGGTAGGAGACGAAGCCACGGTGTGGGTGGACCCGAGCTCTCTTGCACTGGGGGGCCGCCATAAAAGTGAATGGTGACATCATAGAAGACGCAAGTTGGCTACGAAAGAACGAATGCTCCCACATCAACTTCGTCGAGTTGGATGTTGTTGTCAAGGGACTAAAATTCGCTGTCTCCTGGAAGATGAAAAACCTCACCATGACTACAGACTCGCGAACAACGTAAAATTGTGTTACGGACACTGTCGAGAGAAAAGGGAGTGAAAACCAAAACCGCCGCCGAAATGTTGATTCGTAGACGCCTAGACAAGCCAAGATTCATCATCGATGAATATGGCCTGTGTCTCGACGTGAAAATTGTGCCCTCTGCCGCAAACAAAGCAGATGCATTGACCAGAGTATCGACAAAGTGGCTTCACCCCCAAGAACACGCCGGAGGCATGTGGAGCGACAACGGTTAGTTCTGAGCAAGACATTACTAAAATCCATGAAACCACTGGGCATCCAGACATTAAGCGCACGTTGTATTTCTGCAGACGAATCAGTCCTACTCTTCAGCAGCGGCATGTTGAAAGAGTCGCGCGAGTATGTCAAATGTAGTCCATCGACCTGGCGGCCGAGAGATGGAAGGGAAACTGGGGGTTCCTGATATCCGGAATAGGGTAAGTATGGACATACGCCACCTCAAAAACCAACACTACTTAACCCTCATCGACTGTGGCCCCAGTCGTCACGCTATCTGAGGAGAATCAAGCATCAAGACACGGCTAGCATCATAGAGAAGCTAGAGTCCGTGCTTTTTGAACGGGGGGCACCAAAAAGCTGCTGACTGATAATGCAGCCAACTTCCGCAATTCTATGCTTTGCAAGTTTGCCAGTCCCTGGGGCATGGCAGTGAGATACCGCTGTGTAAACGTGCCTTCGGAAAGGGTGTTCCACGGCAGAGGCAGTTTTCCGATACAATATTATGCCGAAAGGTAGCGAGCCTCCGCCCCTGCAAACAAGATTTTTCGGTGCGAGATCAGGTTGCTCGGCATAGGTGAAGTGAACAAGGAGCATTGGTCTAAGGTCGAAAACGACCGCTTCAATGTTGGGGATCGCGTGTGGATTCAGCATTCTGGCCGGCGCTGTGACGCAAGGAGCTCACTGGGCACGGTAACGAAAGTGGTGTCGGCTCAGAACGTGGAAGTGGACGGGATGTCTCGCCACGTGCGCGACCTTCGGCTGAGTACATCACCGCCGCCTCTCACCCACGAGCCTTCGGCCGAGGAGAGGTCGGATGTACGGCCGAGGACGATAAGCTGCTGATCAACCTTCAGGTTCCGGTGAGGGTCCCTGAGCAAAGCACCAACGAACGTTCGGATGGCGACGACAGCCCAGGAAGACCGCTGCCCCGTCGCGGGTCGAGAGAACGCCAAACAACCTGATCGTTCCAATGTAGTGATCTTCCGTAGGATCAGGGGGCGTGTAGTGTACGTATGGCCGTTGGCGGGTACGTATCTATGTATGTATAGGATGTGTATACACATGGTTTGCTCAGGGCTCTCCCAACTGCCCTATTCCATGACAACCTATTTCCCAACCTGTGACGTGTGTCACAAGTTCATACATTGGTCGTTAGCTGTTGGTCGTAACTACTCGTTTGTTCGTGTCGGGTTTCAAAGCTTCTGAACCGACCTGACGTCGCGGCCAGCTGAGTGTAAATAAAAGAGTCAGAGTAAAGCAGCCAAAAGCTTCGGTTGTGTTTTTTCAACCCCTGCTTCTACATCCTCGTCATAAAGCAGGCTGACGAACACATTAATGAAAAGGACATAACTGATATCAAAGAAATGGAAAGATTGATTAGCTATATGAAAATCACAAACATCTTCAAACTACCTAACACAAAGCCAATAATAAAGGTCAAAATGGGAAAACTCCACTATGGTTAAGAGCTTGGAAAATGGCGTCCTGATATTCAGCCAATCACCCCCCAACACACACACACACTCAGTCAAGAAATATACGTACACTTACCCCAATACACAGCCTGCTACTCTTAAGAACACACAATTAGACACTGCACAAACTCAACTACTTACCCAATCTGCTCAGCATGCTGCTCCACAGAACACAAAGTATCTTACTGCGCCAACGCCCTCAAGAAACGTATCGCCTGCGGACAAGACCACCCAACCTATACAGCAAGATCCCCCAAAAGAAAATAACTAATCAAAAAGATCCAAGAAACAAAAGAATAACGCCCACCCACGTACACAAACACAAGAAACACATCATATGTAAGCATAACTTCAGGAAACGCTGTTCAGACAACTTCCACACCGACATCCAACCCTGCATCACTGAAAGACTTGACAGTCATAAATACCGCCATTATATACACAAACACAATGGAAGCTGCTACACCGGGAACATTCCAAAATACCCTGAATGAAATATACAAAGCAAACAGACTCCACTATCACGATCCCACCCACCGTCATCAACGCTACAGCAATACAGAACGTGCTGAACAACACTCCCCACTCCCAAACACAAACTGAGGCAATGGAAACAGAACACAGACAGAAAAGACCATGTAATACAGAACGCACAACAGAAACAGAACCCACAAAACAAAGAAAAAGAAACACAAAACAGTACCATTTCAAATCATAACATCAGACACCACAGACATGACCGATAATACAATACACCAAAACGCACACACACTTCTCTATACAGGAAAAATCAAATGTATACATACGAAGGAAATGCCAGATGACACAATACAATCCATGATAGGAGGACTAATTGACTTTACAAAAGCACCAATACAAAGACTACCAGAACCAAGATACAAGAAAACACAAGGATATTACGAACTACGCAAACAAAAACCAACAGACACACCACACTGGACAGTCAACTGCCAATAATACATACCCACAAGGACACGATTCACATAATACAACACAACATAGGATCCTGGACCTTTCATAGATGCCAAGAACTAACCAACTACTACATAACACACACCAGACATCATACTACTCAACTCCATAGGAAAACACAAAGTCAAGATATTTAACTACAACACACAAAGCATGAACACTTACAACGAAGACAACGCAGGAATAGTCACAGCCATAAGGAACAACATAAAATACAGGTCCTGGAGCTGCAGGGTCTACGTCGTGGGACCACCCCCCAGCCCCAAGAGTTGGGGGCCAAACGGCAGCAACTACCCCTGGCCACCGGCTCTACGCAGGTGGCACCGATCCCCAAGAGGAGCTACGCTTACCTTGGGGAGTACCACAATCCTTTTTCACAACATGCAATATTACGTTTTTTCTGCACTGAGGGGTGATTTTCCGGCGATCACCCCTCTTCTTCTACTTTTAGCCGGAGATGTAGAGAGCAATCCTGGGCCCACCACAAAATACACATGCCCAACATGCTCTAAACCCATTACTTCGAGCAGACAGACAAAGGGCTCAGTTCAGTGCAATATGTGCAAAAACTGGGCCCACCTCACTTGTACAACACTTGCTGACACAAACCAATACACAAACACTTGGACATGTTCTACCTGCCCTCCAGTAACTCCACTCCCACCTCCCCAACCACAGCCAGCACCCTCACCCACTCACAATTTCCCTCTGCCCTTACCCCCGATTAGTACTCCCCTTCCTTTGTCCCCGATCTCTCCTTTCCCCCTCTGACCCAGATCCTACACCTTCCCCACTACCACCCCAACCTCAACCCCAAACGGCAACATACAAAACACACAACATCAACATATTACAACACAACATTGACGGTATTAACACGAAAAAACATGAACTTGAACACTTTCTTAAACAACACAACATACACATTGCGATTTTACAAGAAACAAAACTAAGACACTCACACAAAACGCCATCATTTCATAATTACACCACCATCAGACAAGACCGGACTGACGGCTATGGCGGTGGACTCATCACCCTGATCCACCACTCCATCTGTTTTGTGGACACGAATGCCACAACCAAAATTCTCCTCCCTACCACAGATAACACAACAGAAATCCAATCCATTCGAATCCCCACAGGCAACAAATCAACACTGACAATAGTTAACATGTACATTCCCCCCCAATCATCCCCCACAGTTCCAGACACCTTCAGGCCTCATTTTAGCCAACTAGCCTCAATCCCCAACCTGATCATGGGTGGAGACTTCAACGCCAAGTCGTCTGCCTGGTATGTCGACAACCCTGACACAGAGGGCTTGATATACAGACTCAGTTTGACTCATTGACTATCATGAACAACACACATAATCATACACATATCCCACACCAAGCCCTCTACACTCCCTCCTCTCCTGATATCACCTTTTGCTCCCCCTGCCTAACCCCAACAACATCATGGAGAGTGGTCGGAACCCTTGGCTCTGACCACCTTCCAATCATCATCACCACCAAAACAAGATGCACCCCAGTCGGCCACAGACACACTTACACCAATTACAAGAGAGCTGACTGGGAAGCTTTTACTGAAGAGACAGAACAACATTTTGAAACACTTAACAGTACACCAATCACAAACATAAACAATGCTGTGCACACTTTCAATACAATCATACAAAACGCAGACAAGAGATACATCCCTAGAGGCAACAGAAAATCACACAACCCCAACTTCACACCAGAAATCCAAAGCCTCATCAGACAACGTGACACACTTAAACACGGTACCCCCACACCTATCCCTCAAAACATAGCAGACCAAATACAAACACTAAACACTGTGATTGCCAATAAAATACATGAACAAAAAACACAAAATTGGCAAAACTTTGTCAATACACTTGATCACAAAACAAACACCAGCAAATTGTACAAAACACTCAACAGCATTACACTATCCAACAGTAACACTACACGCTCTCACGCAGCAATAATCACAACAACAGATAATCTACCCTCAAACAGACAACAAGCAAACGCACTCATACGTCATTTTGCACAGACAAGCCATCTCACTTCTCACCCTGACGACCGACGCACCATTCGACGTAAGAAAGACTTTCCCACAGACTCAGACTATATACCCTTCATAGACAGTCAGACAAAACTCATAATACATAGTCTCAAGCACTCATCTGCCTGTGGCCCTGATAACATAAGCAACATCCACCTAAAACACATTGGACCACAAGGTATACACGCACTCACAAACATTGCAAACTACAGCTATTCACACAACACTATACCCGACATCTGGAAGCATGGTAAAATAATCACCATGCCAAAACCGAACAAAGACCCAACAATCCCAACATCGCACCGTCCAATCACACTTCTCTGCACCCCCTCTAAAGTCATTGAACGCCTAATACTTAAACTTGTCACACCACATATTCCCCTTGCTGACTCACAACACGGTTTTAGGCCACTACACTCCACAAACACTCTTCTGACAAACCTCACACAAAGAATTTTAGATGGCATCAATTCAGATAGGCCCCACCAAAGAACACTTCTTATAACATTAGACATTAGTAAAGCTTTTGATGCTATCCCCCGCCACAACCTAACAAATAAAATATATAACACAGACATGCACAATAACACCAAAAGATGGCTGGCCAATTATCTGGCAGGTAGGAATGCTTACGTGTCATATAATGGCCAATCATCGCACATCAGAAACATTAAGAACGGAGTACCACAGGGCTCGGTTCTATCCCCCACACTATTTAATCTATACATGCATGACTTACCCACGCCAGACACCTCAGAAATACAAATCTCTTCCTACGCAGACGACATAACAATCACATGCACACATCGTAACACAGACAAAGCTGCAGAAATAATCCAGCCATACCTTGACACACTCAACACATGGTTCATCAAAGACTCAAAATAGCTCCCACCAAATCTACAGCAACACTTCTCACCAACTGGACAAAAGAACACAAATACATACCTCATCTCTACATCAACAACACTCTAATACCACACACAAACACACCGAAAATTCTTGGTGTAACATACGATACATCCATGTCTTTCAAACAACACATCACAAACATAAAAAACAAATGCACACCCAGACTTAACGCACTGAAGTCAATCACTGGAACTACATTTGGACAAAACAAAGAAACTAATATAACAATATACAAACAATGCATACGCTCAGTGTTGAATTATGCGAGTCCTGCATGGGCTCCTAATCTCAGTGAGACACACCACAACACCCTTCAAATCATACAAAACAAAGCCCTAAAAACAATTACAGGCTGCACAAATACAACACCTACAGACCATTTACACCATGAAACAAAAGTCCTCAAAGTCAAGGACCACCTCGACATGAGAGGCACACAAACACTTGCCGCAGCCACCACAGACACATTACACCCGCTACACTACATAGCAGAACACCCACACACACCAAGAAACATTAAAACAACACCCAAAGACCTTTATCACGCACAGATACTCTCTTCTCTTCCTCCACAACCACCAAATACCAGCCTTCGGAAACATATTCATAATCATATCACTCACCGCTCCATTAACACACTGAAAGACAACACACTGCTGCATGCCAGACCCCCTGATATCCACCCTTCTGAATCCTCTCTCCCACGAAAGGACAGAGTCCACTTGGCCAGACTGCGGTGCGGTCACCACCCAGCACTTCTAAGCTACCAGAAGAGGCTGGATGACCGCGTTGTGAACAGCTGCCCAGGATGTAACACTTCACCCCATACCATACAACACATAATGGAAGACTGCATTATACACAATCATGCACGCAAACAACACAACATACGCTCTATAAAGGATTTGTGGGAAAACCCAGTTTCAGCTATGGCATTCCTTGGGGAGACGGGACTGCTCGGACAGACAGTCTAGGGAACGACAACAACAACAACATAAAATACAAATTCTTAGACGACTTCGACGAAGACTTTTTAGCAATAGAGATCTACACATGGGACCCATAATCATAACCACATTATATCTCCCACCACGAAGACCACCAACACAAGACATCAAATATCACACAAAAACCACAACCGACGTATATCATAGGAGACTTGAACGCAAAACGCTGAAACACAGCTACAATAACCAAACAGGAAAGTCCATACACCAACTCATAACACAACCACCTCACCTTATTCTGCCTAGGTTACTCCCCACAACGCTTCAAAAGTCTATAGTCACATCCATACCAAAACAAGGCAAAGATAATACACGAATACAGAACTACAGACCCATATCAATTCTCGAAACACCAGCTAAAATATACGAAAGACTTATCACAGACTAATGGCACATCTACACGACCGTGATATGATTAACCCAAACCAACACGGATTCACCTCTGGCAAAGGAACGCAAAGACACAAACAAGCATGCAACACAGCATTACGAGATGTATCGAAGGCACAAAGTGTGGCACAAAGGCCTCAAATACAAAATACTAAAAACACACCTTCCAGACACCATCACAAGAACACTATGTAGCTTCCTAGACAACAGAAGAGCAAAGATAAAAATAAATGGAACTTTCCTGTTATTGCCCCACCACCAAAATGTAACGAAACAAATGTATTGAACAACATAAATGTATTGAAATCAAGAACACCTTTTCTAGAAAAATATACTGAAAACAAAAAGAACTAAGAAAAATAATCTGTAGATGGATAAAATGCAACCATATCAGAAAGAATTGCATTAAACATATCACCACCAAATGTAATTGAAGACGAGTGACGCCAAAGAAACTTGGCTAAATATCCAGGTAGCATCTCTCGATGAGTTCCACATTGCCTCTTGTTTCTGACCTTATCAGAACGCCACAGACATTCAATATGTTGGGTATGGGCTCCACTGTCAGGATCCACAAAATTGTGGCTGTGATTTACTGTCAAATGTTGGTACTTGGACACTCCTTGAAGATGTTGATCCTGAATTGTACGATATGCACGCCATTCATCAGAGATTATTGTGGTTCCAAGATGTATGTATTTATTGATGAGTGGAATGGGTTAGATTTGGTTTGGTTAGGTTAGGTTAGGTTAGGTTAGGTTAGGTTAGGTTAGAACCGAACCGAACCGAACCCAACCTAACCTATCCTAACCTAAGATAAACAAAATCAAAGACAACAGAAAAAAAAAATAGTGGTGGGGCAATAACAGGAAAGCTCCAAATAAATCACCACATCAGACCAGCTTTCCCACTCCAAAGCGGAGTTCCACAAGGGAGTGTACTCACATCAACACTTTTTAACTTATACACGGCGGACATCCCACCACAGAAGCTATGCAGACGACATTACACAAATCATCACATACCCAAACAATAGAGGAAAACAAATGCTTGCCAGAAAAATAGAACAAAAGATCAACAAAATAAATACATACGAAAAACAAAGGAAAATATCTACAAACACTACTAAATTCCAACTCCTAGCCATATCAGCACGACAACCACCACAAATAAAGATAAACAACATATCATACAACAAATCACATATACTAGGCCTCACCATATAAATGCAAGGGATGTATGTCATACATACATACATATATATATATATATATATATATATATATATATATATATATACATATATATATATATATACATATATACATATATATAATATATATACATATACATATATATATATACACATATACATATATATATATATAATATATATACATATATATATATATATATGTATGTATATACATATATATATATATATATTGCACACACACACATACACACACACCAAGGCTTTTCCCCCTTACAAGGGAAGTAGCAAAGTCAACTATATATGTATAATTTCCCTCGTTTCTTATTACTGTAATTATAAAATACCTATCATACTTGTGCTGTACCGGCTATAGCCCGACCGAAGCCCAAGGATCCTCTTTCCCCTACTGCTGGAGGTCTTCCTCCTGACAATGTGGAGCAGCGTCCTCCCTTGGCCGAGCCGTGGGGCGGCGCGGCCGTTACATCGCTTTCTCCTCCTCCAGGAAGCCTCTGCGTCGATTTCTCTTGCTTCGCCGCTCCTCCTCCTTCATCTTTTTCCATCTCGTCTCCCCACCCCCTCCAACTCCCCCGCAGCGAGTTGCCGCGTCTATGATTTTTCTATTTTTTTCGTATTACTATTCAAACTAACGTGACTTTTTTTTCTTTAGTTATTTTGACTTATTCGTTTATCCATATATCTATTAATTTTATTCATTTATTTATTTGATTGTTAATTAAATTATCTATTTGTTCATCTGTTTCTTTATTCACATGTTTGCTTTTATTTAGAAACAATGGAACGATATTGACAGTTGATGCGCTTTTGTCATGTTTTAAATATGACCCTCCTCAACACAAGATCTTGTTCTAAGCTAAACAAAATAACCAGGACAGAATCTATAAAGTCCTCATTATTGCATCTGACACCTACAGCAGATCCCACCTTGACTGAACAGATTAGTCTACCAAAAGAAAATGTTGTAGAAAGGTTAAATCGGATAAACATTTTCTATGTTAGATTACTTATTGTTTCATTATGGATGCCGCCACACTATTTGAGTTAGTTGTGTATCCCTTTCGATTCTATTCCAGTATCACGCAAACACATCTTTAACTTCTTTCTTTTTCTATATTTGAAATATACATTTTTTCTATGGAATGGTTACGTTAGATTAGGAGCTATTGGACAACGCAAGTTTCATGATATACATCCGTGCTTGCGTGATTCTGGAATTTTACCTCGCTTTCTGTTATGTGTATCCCTTTATGTTTTTTTCAGTATTGCACGAACACACTTTTTACTTCTTTCTTTTTCTGCACTAGATTTTTTCTTTTGTTTTATTTTTCCTACGGAATGATTACGTTAGGTAGCTATTGAAAAACGTCAGAGTTTGCGTGATTCTGGAATTTTACCTCCCTATTACAAAGGAGTTATTTTCTGATTTACACCCTATTTAGAACTCATTTTAATGTACAGGCACACTTAAATGAAAGTTACTTCCATTCCCATTAGTAATCTTTGTGTGCACATGATTTATCTAAGTTGAAATACATGAGTTCTTTACATCACGGTCTGTTAACTTAAATTTGGCGAAGATTTGCCAGGAAACAAATATTTGCTAAGCAAAATGGATATGTTAGCACGAAGAGAAATTAGGAATCGATTATATATATATATATATATATATATATATATATATATATATATATATATATATATATATATATATATATATAATATTAGGCAACGGTCTTATCTACAAGTCTTACCAATGAATGTGGTCAAAAAATATTACATGCAAATAAAACGAACCGCCAACATTACCATTGGATGGGAGTCTGGATTTAGTAAACAAACTGTTAAGCAGAAATATAGTACAATTTAGTTTCATTTATTCATTCCATGACTAATTCTGCATAACAAAAGCAAAAATATTTTTGAAGCAATACTTTTAACTTTAAGAGAAAATCAATAAAATTCCCAAGTCGTATATCTTTTGCTATACAGTTACAAACCGTAACACTAATACAGTAGTCATGCTCACAAGAAAAATGTAAATATCAAATGCAGAATTCTACAGGCTATCAGTGTTACAATTGTAAAATTTAAACGAGCCAACCGTGGAACAATGAATAAAACAATAAGGAAATGAAACACAATTGAACTGTATCACTGACTTTGTATAGAGTTGCAGATACCTGTACCCAACACGGCCTGTACTTCAACTGTTGTTTAATGTGGTTAGTGGATTACTTCGCATGCATATTGTCGACATAATCGCGCCGCAGTTATCATATATTTCACATGTTGATCTCGTTAATAAGCAAATGTATTTATAGTTTGGTTGGGAATAATTGATTTTTTTCAATAAAAAATCCTTGGTGTTTTATTATACTTTATTTACTTTTTCCAATAAATAGTGTAGTGATGATTGAGGTATAAGTGTTTTATCACCCAAAATTTGATGTAGTGAGATTATTTTGAGAGGGCAAATGGGAGATTGTTGAGGGAATACCTGATTTACACTATCGGGTATTCCACTAATTATACATACAAATATATATATATATATATATATATATATATATATATATATATATATATATATATATATATATATATATACTGATGTGCATGCGTGCGTACACATTCCGTAGGGAGAGATTAAGTCCGTTATGTAGAGACAGAGAAATACTAAGAGAGAAATGAGAAAAACCAGATGAGTGTTATGTGTTGCCAGAGAACTGAGAAAGCGAACGAAAGGGCCAGAAGCTAATCTTAGGAACCAAGGATCGAGAGGAGAGTTCTACATCTAAGTCGCTCCGCCGGGAGGCTTGGTCGACCGGCCCAGATGCTCAGAAGAGCGACGCGATTACCCTGAAGGCGGAGCAGGTCTTCTTCTGACACTCATCCGTCCAGGGGAGTATTCTCACCTCGGCACGCGTCAGGAAAGGGAATTATGCAAGCAATGTGGGGCTTGTGTTACTGGTGTCTATCCTCGTTGTTTTTTCACATGACACGGGAACTGTTGTAATACTAATAAATTACATAAGCTCCTTCATGAAACGTGTACATATTTGTATAGTAGCTAGTCAATTATTATAGAGTAATTTACACGCTTCATCTTCATGTCAACTCCTCCTTTTTTTTTAACCAATCACTGATCCTTGAGGGACTCCGCTAGTCATTTCCCTTCATTGCAGAACATTCTTTACCACATTACGGCCACCGATTTCGTCTTTGCTGACAATGTTCCGTAAGACTCAGTTAAGGCCGGGGTCACCAAACTTTTTAGACCACTGACCACCTTCATGGGATCCTTGATCACTCATCGACCTCCAGGCATGTTCATAAAACAGTCAAGTAAAGGTCCATTTTCAATATGCATTAGAGGGGAACTGCACAGTAAATCTTGTTTTCTATGTACACCAATAAGGGAACTTACATCCCAAGTCCTTAAAAACTGTTGATCTGCTTCCCCAATTATATCTCTCATGAAATATAAGTACACAAAAAGGGAAAAAAATTATTATTGTTGTTGAAATGATAAGAAATGTACAATATATTGAATTTAATGCTAGGATTCAACATAAAAATGTTCCAATATGTCGAAGTATGTGAAAACACAGAATAAATGCATATATCGCATGAAATGCTGGGAACGAAACAGAAGAGAATATGTTTGTTGTCATTTGGCACACATGGCATAACTATTATATCACCCAACTCTCTCTTACCAATTATATCACCCAACTCTCTCTTACCAAATGCTCTCCAACTCTTCTAGCAAACAGAAAAAAGAGAAATCAGAGTTTGATTGCTGTCATTTGGAAACAGTTCCCCTCCGAATTCTTAGGTTAGATTAGGTTAGGTTAGGTATTTATTGATCCCTTTTTGGAACCCTGGCGTATATCGACCACTTTGGAGACCCTGCATTTAAGGCATATTACAAGCATAATGCGTGAACATGAACTCTGGCGATGTGGCACGTTTCCCTGATGTTGCTCATACTCATAGTGTTGTCTCGACGAGAGACAACCCTTGATAGAGGAAACGAAGAAGCCAACCCCCACCCACCCTCCTACTGATGACCTCATGGCCGGGCAGCAAGTCGACAGATCCTGCCGAGAGCTGTTTGCGATGGGAATGGTGGTTGCATGGGAGCTTGCTCATGGATGATGTCAAACTCAGTGAAGTGACGCGCCTTCCACCGTAATATTACTTTTTTTTTTCTTTTCTATCGTTGTTTTCAGTGTCACTTTTCTTCTGGAGTATGTAGCTCCATACCCTACCTTCTTAGACAACGTAACACTACTGTAGATTTACTTAAATGACTTACACACTTTTTTGTGTGTGCAGTTGCCTTCTGCAAGACTTCAAGACACGAACTTCATGGAATAAACAAAAGGAATATGAGATGTGTGACAGCTTCTTTGGACTAAATAATTTCAAGGTAAAGTGGAGGTACACTATTAGGGATTGTTGATTTATTATGTCTATGTACAACTCAAGAACGAGAGTTCATTATCAAAATCCATCAAAAATCAGACTCCGTGAAGCCATTTTGGATAAATATGAAAACGTGAAACATAAGATCGTTCCATTTGGTCATATCTCTCAAGAGAATTCACACAGAAATACACATATTTAATCATGGACGGACGTACACAGACATATTGAATTCATAAATAAGAACATTTTACAAACAAAAATTAATCCTTTCACACAACTTTATATTAGTTTATATATTAAATAAATTCTGAAGGAGAAAAAATCTAAACAATCGACTGTGCCTGCACAATCGACTAGGGATGAAATACAAAGGTTAGGCTACATGACGCCCGCGTATGTAGCACAAGACTATGCACAATACGTCTATACATTGGAACAAGTACCTCCATTTTTGCGCCAGTTTCTGGATGATCATCTACTGTATACTCAGTTACAGCAACAAATTCCTCTACAGAATACCTGTGTACTGGAGCAAAGAACATTTCTCGCCAATGAACTGAATGATTTCGTTATGCGGGACTGAGCCTTCTTCCACGACGGTGCACACCGCCCGGTAGAATTCCACCGTCTCCAAAGTGAACCGAGAAGGTGTCCTGGTGTTGGCAAACGGAGTGAGCACAATACCGGAGTCGGAGATGACGTCACTGTCATCCAGATTAGTGTCGCTGTCTCCAGCTTGTAAGTTGTAGCCTTTATAGTCACTGTGGCTTTGGGAAGTATAGGTAGGTCTCGTGTAACCTGAATGCAAGGCCGAGTTGTGCATCGGTGGAACAGGTCTTCGTCCAGTGGTCAGATTATCAGGAGTTGTGCGAGACTGGGGAATGTACCGCTGAGTGTGCAGACGAGTGTCCCGTGAGCTGTATCCAGGTAGATAGTGATGAGAGTCCTCGGGGAGGCGAGGTTGAGTATAAGTAAGCCCAGGTCGCCTATTATGGTTATAGGAGTTGCTGTCGTAATATCCCTGGTTGACCGGTGATTGGAAGAGAGACTGGGACTGCCCATTTATTCGCAGAGACTCCTGTATCCTCTCTTGCAAGAGGTTTATGAGCATACGACGGAGTTGGGCGTCCTGCTCCGACTGAGTATTCACTGAAAGGCCTACCGTGGATGGCCGTGGTGGCCGGTACGCCACTGGATCTGTTGTTATTGGAAGTGGTGTTGGCGGCAACAGTGACAAGGTTTCTTTGCTAGATGAAGTATTGTTGACATTGCCAAGGAGTGGCGCAGGTGTCGGTGTGGATAACACGAACTCAGTCACTGGTTCCTCTTGACTATTGCTTAAGCCTTTCGATGCAACCGAGGCAGGAAAGGTGGCATGAGATGTAAGAGGAAGGAGGGTAGTAAGAAGATCCTTCTCTTCTACTGACGTTGGAGGTAATCCTGTGGAAGGATCCTTGTCAGTCATATTTGCCATCGACTGACTTCTGGAGTGAATGGTTTTGATGATATCATCCGGGATTTTTTTATGTTGCACCTGTTCAATTTCACGGATTGTGATGTTTAGAAGTTTGTCTTTGTTACCAATAATGAAACTCTTAACGTGGGCGAGCATCTCTTTCACTTCGTTGTCACCAGGATCGTCAATTGCATGAAAGATATATTCTTCCGTGGGACTCAGGTTTGCTGGCTGGCCGTTGATGTATTGCATGTAATTGGTGACAAAGGTCCTTGCGCTTGCTTGATCGAGAACAAAATAATCCGCCTCTCGCTTACGACGACCGGCAGCGAGTGCAGGTGCAAGAAAGGGTATAGCTAGTGCAGACGTAGTTCCAAGAGCTACAAAGGTTGCGAGGGCAAAGGCGCACCAGGTATTTGTGAGGCAGCTTTGAACGTTACTGTAGGTGACGGTGGCTGGCCGAGGTGATATGTTGGCCTGAGGATCGGTAGCAAAGCTTGAAACTCCTGTGTTACTGGGCCCGCCAAGAATGGACAGCGTTGGGTCTTGGTAAGGTCGGATGGCGGCGCTTTGAGGATCGCTGTTCGCGGGGATGTAGGGTTGGTCTGCCAAAAAGGGACTTGTGTTGCCTGGCTGGAGGGCAGACGGTGTAGGAAGTAGGAGGCTGTCGAAGTTGTTCTGGTTTTGTTGTTGTTGTTGTTGTTGTTGTTGTTGTTGTTGTTGGTACTGAAGGAGCTGTAGTTGCTGCTGCCGCTTGAGGAGAGAATCGGTGGGTTGGTAACTGGAGAACTGAGTAGATCCGGAGGGAAGACCGAGCGAATCGAGGGGCAGATGAGCTGAGCTGGTGGGACGGGCAGCTGAACCGGCGGGATAATTGACGAAACCGGTGGAAAGACCAGTTAAACCGGCAGGTGAGGCAGATGAACCAGCGAGGAGACTCACTAAATCAGTGGATAGTTCAACTGAACTAGGCTGAAAATCAGCTGAACCTGTAGGTTGACCGGTTGTACGAATGGGGCGACTAACTGAACCAGTGTGTAGACCAGCTGAACTGATTGGGCGATTAGCTAAACCTGTAGGGTGACCGGTTGAACCTATGGGGAAGTTAGCTGAGCCACTGGGTAGGCCTGCTGAAACGGTGGGGAGACCAACTGAACTGGTTAGACCACCAGATGAATCCACAAGATTACCACTTGACCCCGTTTGAGATCCCATTCCTGGGAGACTGTCAGTTAAAATTTGTTTCAAGAGCTCAGGATTTGTCTGGAGAATTGAGTAATGAGCTAGTTCGATCAGGAAGTCACGGAGTTGTGGATCAACGGGCTTGCCAGACCTGATGATTTGAAGGATTCTTCTCCATAGCTGAGTTGATTCTTGTTCAGTGAGTGCCTGCTGTATCAGTGGAGCATTAGAGGGCGAGGAAGAATGCGCAATGCCTTGAGAAGCAGTAAGGAACTGGGATGGAGGTGGATTTGGATTTCCATCAAATATAGGTTCCGTGTTTGCATTTTTCTGACCGTTTCCAAGAAAACCGCCTGAAAGGGGAGAATGACGATTGATGGATATGAAATTCCCTTCATTTCTACTCGGTGCAGTTCCACCCAAAGTCACAGAAACTCCTGCTGACGCGTCGTTACTGACACCACCGAAGACAGGCTGCTCCGTCATTGGAGTCTGAGGTTTTGGAACCAGAAAGTTGTTCGAATTTCCCAAGCCGACGGGAACACCATTCAAAGCTGGATTGCCAACTCCACCGAACGAAGACACACCTCCCTGTGCCCTGGCTGATGCAGTAAGTGCTGCTCTATTTTGGAGCTCCTTCTGGTATTGCTGAAGAATTACTTGGTGCGCTTGAAGTAGTTTCTGCTCTAGTGCATTTTCCAGATTAGGACTTCGCTGGTTATGAATAGTCTGGATATTCTCCGATAGAGGTTGACTGTGGGACTGGTTCGTGTCAGGTTCTTTATCAGGAAGAGCTGAAGAAAGTTGCTGGTTACTGCTATCAATTTGAGACAAACTCTGTTCCTTGGGGTTGAATTTTGGGTTAGCTGTTGATGGTTCGGGTAAGGCGTAATGAAGAATTTGCTCAGAACTAGCAGACGACTTCATAGAAGGATGAGATAACCCTGGACGGCCGGCTGGAGGATGGTCGATGGATTCCTGGGCCAGGCGAGTAAGTAGATTGTAGCGATTATTCTGCATCAGGCTCTGGGCTGAGGTCGGTATCCCTCGCAGGTTGTGGAAAGTGGCTAACGATCGTCGAGAGGAAATCAGAGGATGTTCCGTTGGATATGTTCCCCAAGTCCCTTGGTGTGTGGCCAGGTTTTCCAGTGCGGGTTTGTACCTCGTGAGGAGGGGATGTGAGGACTGGGACAAGGAATGCACCGGACTGCTAGGAACACCTTGGTAGTCTCCCAGACGCATCCGCCAGTCAATGTAGTTCTTTCTGTCGACCATTGTGTGACCGACGTGCGGACTCCCACCTGAAATACATTGGTGATAGTTAACATTTTAATACGTGACAAACAATAAGTCATTTTAAGTACACGTTAACTTCTAGATGTACACATTTTGTGTTAAATGTGATGCATGGAGGACATGAGTGGCAGGGTGGTGAGATAAACACAGAAAAATGTTGAGCCATTGTGACAGGTTGATGAAGGTGGGTGAGGAAGACATAAATCTGATTTATGTCTTCCTCGCCCACCTTCACCAAATTGTCACAAACACAGAAAATCAGTTGGAGTTTTATTCACTGACGTTTTGTCCATACCAGGACTTCTTCAGGGTACTTTGAAAAGTCCTGAAGTTCTGGAAAGGACGAAAAGTCTGTGAATAAAACCCCATCTGTCTCATGTGTTTACATCCTCAAAGTAATCTGAAAAGTCCTGGTAAGGACGAAACGTCAGTGAATAAAAATCGATCTATTTTCTGTGTTCACCTTACAACTCTGCCATTCATCTGTAGCAGATACATGGGAGTGCTTGATACTAACCATTTTCCCCACGATTAACAACTCCCTGCACAAGTTGGAGCGAAGGTCCGAACAAGGCAAGAGCAAACAGAACTTGGAACATTATGGTCCTTTTTTTCCCGTTGTTCATGTATCTGTAGGTAAGGAAAAACAAAAATTATTATGTGCACGAAACTAACAAAATGGAATCCTATTTTGTAACGCAAAAGTCAGTGCTATCAATGCATTTTATTAGTGAATGCATCATGCGATTTGTTTCCTAAGAAAGAACTTTAGAATTGTTAAAAACGACAACTTTAGCAGAGAAAACCCCTTTTGATGAGTTCTATAATAACTGTGTGTGTGTGTGTGTGTGTGTGTGTGTGTGTGTGTGTGTGTGTGTGTGTGTGTGTGTGTGTGTGTGTGTGTGTGTGTGTGTGTGTGTGTGTGTGTGTGTGTGTGTGTGTGTGTGTGTGTGTGTGTGTGTGTGTGTGTGTGTGTGTGTGTGTTTACCTAATTATATTTACCTTGTAATATACAGGAAAGGGACTATGCTATGAGGGTTTCGTCTCTTATTCCCATACATCATGATCATCTTTCAATTTGTTTGTGGTTTAAGATTAGGGAATGTCTTCTTTTGCGCTATCCCAGGAGTTGATGCATCTGTACAAAAATTGCTCCTTGATATCCTCTTCTATTTCTTCTCAAGACTTCACGACGCACTCCCATCTCAAAACAAGAGGTTGATCTTGACTCTTTCCAATGAGCTGACCACCATGATCATGTCACCTCTTTCTCTTCTTTTCTTTCCTTTAATGATGGAGGGTCCAGTGAGTCTTATATCTCCTCGTGTAGTTTGCTTCGTCCGCGGCTTGTGTAGCTTGCCGTTTTCTCTACCAGGTCATTTAAGTAAATCAAGAACATTACAGGTTTCAGTAATTACCATTCTGGGTCTCTACTAGTTATTGATTTCCATCCTGACATCTTATTCTTTATCAATGTCCCCATTATTGGTCCTTCAGTAAATCCCTCGCGCGTTTCAAGAATTTCAAAACTCCTCCAACATTTTCCAGGTTCCACAGTAGTCGTTTATGAAGAAACTTATCGAAAGACTCTGGGGTTTAAGACACCAAAGAAGTTTGCAATCTATGGGGTTCTTCTGATTAAAAACACCAAAGAAGTCTGTGATTTACAGGGTTTTTCTACCCATCTCTTTTATGAATTAGAATATTGAAACCACATTAGCTTTCTTCCCATCATGAGTCACTCTTCCTTCTTCTAATGAACATATAACACGGTCGTGAATACGATCCACCGTTTTTTCCGTCATTCCATGGAATTTCAGTTTGAAATCCTGTCAGACATTGAGGCTTTGCTCATGAGTAATATTAACAGTAGATTAAATACTTCTCTAACTTCCACTTTCATATATTTCAATCCAACATTCCTGTTCTCACCTTCCTCCTCTTCCTCTAAAGAGTCCTTTTCTTTGATGCAAGTGTTTCGAAATTGTTATTCATTATTTCAAATTAAATTGATTAACTTTCATAGATTCTCCTCAGACAATCTTCAATTCTTACGTGTCTGACTTAATCGCTGGCAAACTTATCGAATTTTTCAGGTTATTTTTTTACGTTTATCAATAATGTTCTTTGTAGTCTCATTCTCTGTAAGGGTGAAGCTTCGCAAACAAACTGTGATCTCTTTGTTTTCATTATCACATTACAACGTTCGTATCTCTCTCTCTCTCTCTCTCTCTCTCTCTCTCTCTCTCTCTCTCTCTCTCTCTCTCTCTCTCTCTCTGTGACCGCTTTCTTTTTTTACGACATGCTGATGTGCACCTTGCGTCTAACACAACGAGTAAACATACGAAGACTGAGTCCTTTGTGTTGTATTTACCTAGTTGTATTTTACGGAAAGAGGAGCTATGCTCATGGTGTCCCGTCTTCATATCTCGTTTTATCTAGACTGTTTTTAAATTCGTGTATCTTTTTGCACACACCACATTCCCATCTAACTTGTTCCAAACGTCTATTACCCTGTGGGGAAAGCTGTTCTTTTTTAGGTCTCTTCTATAACTGTCTTTCTTGATTTTCTTTCCGTATCCTCTTGTATCTCTACTCTTCCATTTTATTAGATCCTCTCTATCAATAGTTTCTACGCCTTTCATGATTCTATAAATAGTTATCAAGTCTCCTCTCTCTCTTCTTTGCTCTAATGTCTGTAGTTCAAGTTTTGCTAGTCTCTCTTCATATGATAGTTCTGAGAGTGTTGGTGCCAAGTTTGTAATTGCTCTTTGTATTCTTTCAAGTTTTGTTATACATTTTTTTGTACTTAGTGACCACGTCGTCGCTGCATACTCCAATCTTGGCCTTATCAAAGTGACAAGTATTTTCTTCACCATTTCTTCATCCAGGTATGTAAATGCTACTTTGATTGTTCTTATCAAATGATAAGTTTCTCAAAAAAAATTGTTTATATGTTTCTCAGGGGACATATTATTCATAATAATGACGCCCAGGTCCTTCTCATTTTCTCCTTTTTTAATTTCTTCCTCTCCCAGTTTATATGATCCCACTATTCTTTTTTACTTTTTCCAAATTCCATTATACTACACTTCTTGATATTGAATTCCATCTCCCACTTCCTACTCCATTCCCATATTTTATTGAGATTACTCTGTAGCGACTCACTATCTTCTACAGTGTTCACTTTTTCAACAATTTTGCATCATCCGCAAAGAAGCTCATATAACTTTCAATTCCTTTATCCATATCATTAATATATATATAGCAAACATTATTGAGGCCAGAACTGTTCCTTGTGGAACTCCACTAATCACTCCATCTCAATTAGAGTGTTTGTCTCTTATCACCACTCTCATTTTTCTTTCATGCAAGAAGTCTTCCATCCACTTCAGCAGTTTGCCCTGTATTCCTCCTGCAGTTTCTAATCTATTTAGCAATTTCTTATGTGGCACCTTATCAAAAGCTTTTTTCAGGTCTAGAAAGGCACAATCAGCCCATCCATCTCTTTCTTGTATTACATCTATTAGCCTTGAATAGAAACACATTAAGTTTGTGACGCATGATCGTCCTTGTCTAAATCCAAATTACCTTAGATTTAGTACGTTGTTTTTTCCAAATGCCTTACCCATCCACTTTTGATCATTCTTTCACAAATTTTAGCTATCGTACTTGTAAGAGAGACAGGCCTATAGTTAGTAGGGTCTTCCTTGTTTCCCCCATTATATATTGGTACTATATTTGCTCTTTTTCAATCTTCTGGAACTTTTCCTTCTTTCAGTGAACTGCTTATTAGACTATGTATTTTGTCTGTTAGTTCATTCCTGCATTCTCTCAAAATCCAGTTTCCCATTTCATCTGGTCTATGCAATTTTCTGACATCGAGATTACTCAAGTGATTCATTATTTCATTCCTTGTTACTTCTATCTCTTTCATAGGGGGGACTTTCTCCTTCCACTCGATATGTCTAGGTTGTATGTTCTCCCTCGTAAACACCGATTTAAAATGCTTGTTCATAATTTCTGCCATTTCTATTTCCTCTGTGTATTCAATTCCTTGTCGTAATTTCTCTAATTCTTGTTTGTTTTTCCAGTTTATTGTTTACAAATCTGTAAAATAGTTTTAGTTGATCTTTACATTTTTCTATGACATGTTTTTTGTATTTTCTCTTTTCTGCTCTGCACACTTGTACATATTTATTTCTATAACTAGTATATATTTTCCATTTTTCAGGTATTTTGTCTTTTTTCAAATTTATCCAAGCAACACTTTACATATCTTTTTTCTTGTTTTTGTCTTAGAACATGCTTTTCCACTCCTTTATAAATTCTTGTCAGAATATTCCATTTCTCTTCTACTGTTGTTTCCTCCATGTGTATCCTTTCCCAGTCTGCTTTTTGAAAGAATTCTCTTATTTTATATAAAAAAAAATCATACATCAATCTTCCCTTTCTATATTGTTCATTTTTTCTATGTATTTTTCTCATTTCGCTCCAGTTGAACCAATATGTGGTCACTTTTACTTATTGGCGTCTTACATTTAATCTTGTCCACTAATTCGGGTTCTGATGTCATTATTAGGTCCAGTATCGATGGTTCTTCCTCATTTCTATACCTAGTATTCTCTTGTATCCATTGTGTCATTGTATGTTCTATAATCATATCAAGTAGTACGTTTCCCCATAGGTCGTCTCCACCCTCCACTGTCATCTCTTCAAAGCAGATTTCTTTACAAATAAAGTCACCCATTATAACTATTCTTCCTCTATCTTCCATTATCTTATTTAGTGTTATCCTTGTGTCTTCTAACATATTTTTGTGTTCTTTCTCTTCCCACGAAGCCGTTCTAGGAGGCACATAATTTAGTACAAAATTCCTGCTCTTCCCATCCCTGTCCTCCACTTCTATCATAATCACCTCTATTCTTTCCATTTTGACATTCCTCACATTTATATCTTTCTTTGTCAGGAACATAACTCTACTCCCTTGTTTTACCTCTCTGTTTCTAATCCAACAATTATATGCACCATGTCCTACACTGTTGGGTGTAGTCGACCTTTCAATTTTGTCTCTACAATTCCCATTATGTCCGGTTCTTTTTCTTTCAGGTAATCATTCAGGTCGTTCAAGCCTGTTGTTAAGCCATCTATGTTTCTGTAAAACACTTTTAATTTTCTGCTATGCTACTTCCATCGTGTTTTCTGTTTCCTTTCCGTGTTTTTTTTATGAACCATTTCTTCACTTTCATAACCACTACTCTTCAATAGAATTTCTCTTTTTCTGACTCTGTTCTTTCCTCGTTTTTTTCCTTAGCTTTTAGTAATTTTGTTTTCTCATCCTCTTTTTCCTCTTTATTAATTTCTCTTTTTATCCATACCTATTCATATTGATCACTGTTTGCTAGTTTCCCTATTTTTCCTAAGATATTCTTTGCTGTCTTATCTGTATTGTATTTCCCTATTCTATATATTTCTTCAATTTCTTTCCCTGTTTCTTGTCCATCCTCTTGAACTACTTCTAATATTTTGTTTACCTTTTCCTTCTCCTCTTTTACTCTTGTGGTCCTATTTGGATTATGCTTCTCTTCCATCCCTAATATAATTATACATTTCTTTTTGTCCGCTAAGTCTCTTACTATATTCTCCTTTCCTCTCATCATTTTAATAACTGTATCCTTAGTTTGTTCCTTCATCTGTTGTGTCACTATATCTCTAAATGCAATTTTGTTGTTCTCATGGACTTTTCTCCAACCCTGTGCTTCTTTTGCTATGGATTCTTTATTCTCTTTATTACTATTCTTTAATTCCTCATTCTCATCTTTTACTTCTTTTAACTGTCTTTTTAATTCTTCTATTTCTTTAGTTATGGTTTGATTCTCCTTCTTTAGTTCTTCAAGTTTATCAACTCTTTGGGTAACTAGTGTTAGTTGGTTAAACCTAACCTCCCATGCCACCTTTTTTTTTTTTTTTTTTTTTTTTTTTTTTAGTTTCTCCTCTAGATTTACTAGTCGGGGAAGGTTGTCACCTCCTCCCTCCTTAAATCCATAAAAGCAGTTATCTTCTTTTTCCATTGATCTGATATTATCTATATTTCTGCTTTTGACACTTCTGCTTCCTTGTTGTTCCTCGTCTGTGTGTTCTGCACCTCTTTTGTTTACACCCCTTCTAACATCCGGGGCCCGTTCGTCCCCTTCCTCATTTCCTTCCATTTTCCTCAGTAATCCCTCTCTTTCTCCCTTTTTCTTCACCCTCTCACTACACCACGAGCTTCCCCTTCCCTACTAATACAACAAAGGTACTCCCTCCTTCTTGAGATCGATGAAACGTGAAGTTTTCCTGGAGTTCCAAACTTCGTTGTCACTTCGACCGACGTGTGTGTGTGTGTGTGTGTGTGTGTGTGTGTGTGTGTGTGTGTGTGTGTGTGTGTGTGTGTGTGTGTGTGTGTGTGTGTGTGTGTGTGTGTGTGTGTGTGTGTGTGTGTGTGTGTGTGTGTGTGTGTGTGTGTGTGTGTGTGTGGTGTGTGTGTGTGTGTGTGTGTGTGTGTGTGTGTGTGTGTGTGTGTGTGTGTGTGTGTGTGTGT
>NC_134780.1:23353996-23378996 GCF_046742065.1 Oratosquilla oratoria | reverse complement strand
TTAGATTCTGGAAAATCCCTAACGTAGACAAAATAGAACATCTTTCTTTTATGAAAATCGTTACCTTATTTTCCGGTACGTTACCCGCCTTAACAACGTCACAAACTGTCTTTAGAAGACTTATGTCTTCTTGTAACAAACCCTGAGCTGATTGGCCAGTGGAGGAAATATTGACCTGGCCACTTTCGTTTACCCTGTGTATAGACTGATCTGGAGGCAAAGCGTTGGCATTATCTGACGATTCACTATGAACAACCTCGAAGGTTCTATTCTTTCGATCATGAGTTTTTGTCATCGATGGTGAAACATCTTCATTCACTGATGTCAGATTGTGTGACGACTCGCCTCGGTTATGCGCGGTTATGTTAAAGAGGTATTGTTGATCGCTGAGACCATGATCGACAGACAGGATCGTCCGAACCAAGGAGCTGTTGTCGGTCTTCAATCTCGAGTACTCAAAGGACGAGACACTATTGTTTCGATCTTGCAAGGGATAATCCAGACGACGACGACGGCGGCGACCGAATACCGGAGCCACAAATGGTGCTGCTAGAGCTCCTGTAGCGCCAAATCCCATAGCAATAGCCAGGCCCAGCGCACACCACCTGTTCTGTAGGCAGCCTTTCACACCCGAAACAGACCCAGCGCTGGGCTTTGGACTCACGACTGCACTCGTCTCGGGGATTAAGAAGTTGGTGGATAAAGTTGTGGGAGACGATCCTAATATTCCCTGGCTGAGAAACCCCTCATCAACTGTATCATCGGGTCCGAAAGAAAACACGGGAATTTGAGGATTTAGAGGCCTCGAATCACCTTGATCTGTCGAGGAGAGTGATGTGTTACCTTGTGTCACGTTTCCTTTAGTAACATTGGACACCTCTTCGTAGTCGATGGCCAAAGGGTCATTTTGTACTAAGAAAGCATACAGGTCAAAAAATGCGTCTTCATCAAGGTGTGATGTCACGCTAGATGCGGACTCCTGGCTACCAGTAACGTAGGCACTATTCTCCTGTTCATTATCTTCTTTAAAAACATCCGGGGTGTTGTATTGGGGCACTGGAGGTGATGGCACGTTGGTTGCCTCCTGCGGTTTTGAATCCAGGTTGTGACTTGAGGAGAGAAGTGATTGGAGAGCCAATGACTGGAGAAGTTCAATGACTTCCGGGTCGCCTTTTTCAATGTATTTTAGTACGTTATCGAATCCCTGAAGCCCCTGCAACTTTGATACGAATATATCGATGAATGAATGACTAATTTCGCTGACCCCTGAGGTAGATGGCTTCAACGGTAAGTTGTTCATGTTGTTTGAAGACACGTTCATATGGGTTTGAGTTTCTGTTACTGATTGGAAGTGATTGTAGTTGTTGTGAGCTCCATAGCCATCACCGAAGGTGTTTTCAGAATTAGCCCCAGGGTCTACAGGGTAGTTTAAAAGACCACTGTTACCTACCCCTCCAAAAATCTGTCCCGAATTCCCATCTGTTGTGATCACTGGATGTGGGGCTGTGTTACTTTCCGTTACTCCAATTGGAGTACCTATCAAACTGGGATTGTTTGTCCCACCAAAGACCACAGAAGATGGAGGAACGTAGGGATTCACGCTTGTTGTGATTTGTGGTCTGACATCGCTTTGTTGTTTGGGTTTTTCATCAGGGAAATATATTCCATGGTGCTGTCCCTTTATAGATGATAAATTGTCGACATTTTCAGGATAGGGGCTGTGGAAAGTGTGGGAAATTGAAAGGTGGGGATTAGAAGTCTTTCCTGTGACACCAGTTTGAAGTGACTCATAACTTAAGTAAGAAGAAGTGTAGGAGTGATCTTTGGCTAACGTAGTCGTAGGCGGTGCTGATGTACTTGGAGGAAGGTTGTATGAAGTAGCCCCGCTTGGTGTTATCAACTGAGGTCTTGACTTATTGACATCTTTTCCAGGGCCTTGAACAGGACCCTTTTGGGAAGAATTCTTAAACGAGGGATTATGGGAATTTAGTTCCTGGACCTGATGATTCAAGAAATCAAGTAGACTTTCCAAGTAAGCAGAATCGGTGTAGTTTTGTTTAGGAGCATGTGTGTTCGTTTGATAGGATGATGCACCCTCAAGATCAAGTGCCCCGGGTCCTTGATGCACGGAATGCAATGGCTGGGGAGGGTTTTGTGGAGGAGTTTGTACATAACGCTGCCCTTCATTACCCTGTGGGTCTAGGATAGAATAAGAGTCTCCAGTGTTGTAATTAACCTTATCAAACTCAAATGGAAGCTGCTGGACTCCTGCATGTGCTGTGTTACCCGCAGAACCCTGAGAAAAGGTATATTGTGAATCTCTCTCAGTGTTTAGGTGTTGAGGGATGAGAGTGTCTTTCTGAAGGAAAGGACGAGTTATAGACAAGTCTGACAAAACATACCCTTGTGAATTTGGACCTGTCTTTTGTGAAACAGCAGAAGAGGCAGGTCTTGAGAGGCTTTGATGTGATTGCTCCCGATGAGTGTTAGGATAACCTAATAGCTGCATAAACTCTTGTAACGTTAAGAAACTTTGTACTTCTCCATCCTGGCCAGAATTATGGTGAGAGGAATGTGAAAAGTCTGGAGAACTCGCCGGTTTTTGCACAGGAGGTGGGGGCAATTTGAAATCCTCAAGATCAACAACTTGTTCAAGTGGTCTTGGTGTTGGCGTAGCTGGGTTTCCTGGTGTATCGTATTGCAAGTATGAAGAAGTTGTAACTCGAATGAAAGGAGTTTCTTTTGTTGCGAATGCTTCTTCAGGTAGTAGGTCAGGAGGTAAAGACGCACCATTAATCAAATTGAGAACGTTAGGCGTAACCTGCAATTCATCCTCACCTGAATCAACTACCACAAATCCCTGTGTCGATAGTGTATTGAAACCGTCGTTTAGAGAACTCCTTTCAATTTGCTTTGAACTGTTGAGCTGTAACCCCCCGTCCACGTAATGCCAGACATTGATCACGACATACTTCTTTTCGCCCTGTGTGTGCATTCCTTGTTGACTGCTGTGTTCTTTATGGTGGATGTGAGAATAGTTTTGTTGGCTGTAAAGGGGTGTCTCAGGACCATGATGGCTATGCTGATGATATGAGGTATCGTCCTGGTTTGTACCACTGTAGTGATGCTTAGGATATTCATAATGAACATGATGACCGAGTTCTTCGGGAGGAGGGGACAATTGTTGATTGAGAGGTTCTTGGTGTTGACTTGTGTGGTGCTGTAGATGGCCAACAACCTGATGTGTTTGAGTTTCCTGATATTGAGGGCGCTTATTAGTGTGCTGATAACTTTCTTGGTGAAAATGTCCATGATGATAGTGTTGCTCTTTATTCAGGTCCTGGGGAGACTTATCTCTTTGTGGAAAACCATCTGAAGGGAGTTTCTGAGTTACTGCAGGAAGGAACAACTCGTTGATAGGTGTGGCGGCCTGTGGATCACCTGTCAAAAGAAAATCTAAATAAGTATTCTGTTCTGAAGAAATTCGGGACTTCTTTGTCACTATCATGACAACAAAACTAAATCCTTATACAATGCATCAATGCTAGCATCAATTCTCTTTCGATATGGAGACAAATATGGTCCATCTTCATGCCGGCTAAAGGACTGAAAGGGATGTGGAATTAGCAGAAGTATCACATATCAGATAGAAATCTACACAGACACCTTTACAGGAACGAAGGTCGTATTCGACGGCGTGAATACATGTACATTAGTTCACATGCACTTGCTCTCTTTCTTTTTACATTTACATTACTGCTTCAAGTTTAACACACGTCCACTTTCTCTCCTGAAAATTATATTATTTTATTACAGCTGAAGCATATTAAGGGAGCTTGTCCTGAACATCTGGACAGATGGTCTTATTTGTTTGTGTATTTACCTAAATATTATATAGAGAATAGGATTATATTGATCCCACCTCTATATCTCCACCTATCAAACTTCACTTTAAAATCAATGTGTATGATCACGTTCTGGACTCGTGATAGACACTCATTACCCTTCCGGATGAGAGCTCAAAATTCATAGACCGATATATGGATAATAATTACCCGAGAGCTCGCAAATTGACGCTGGTGGATAGGTTTGGGTACCTTGATGACTATAAGACCTACGTCAATTATGAGATTATTTTTACTTTATTTATTTGTTTGTTTATTTTTAGGGTCACACGTATCGAATATTTCTTGCACAAGAAATAAAAGGATCAGCTAATACATACACTCATATTCGCAAGATCCACATTTGGCTCTAGGAACATATATTGTCTAGAACTTTGGTCATTACTTGCACCGTTCCTCATCATTTCTCCCTCTCATTACTTTAAACATCATTTATAAATACGCTAATGTAGCTTGTCATACTCTACATCATATCATATACTTGGATCAAGAACAATACGGGCGTCAACGCTGATCCTTGTGGGACTACGCCATTCACTGCCTTCCATCCTGATATCTTATCCTTCACTAACTTTTTTCATGAGACAATCTTTCAAGAAACAATTTATCGAATCAAGGATATTTACTCCAAGTTCTCCAAACTGTTCCAATTTTAATAGAAGTCGATTGTGAAGTACTTCGTCAAAGGTCTTCCCTAGATCTAGGTACAAACAATCCACCCATACTAGAACATCAACCGTTCTCGAGTATAAAACGTTTGAGACACATGATCTAAAACCAATCTGATTCTCTACTAGAATATATTCGCATGTACGTGCGCCTGTGTTTGTGATTCACCATGGTCTTGGATCACGTGTTGGACTTGTGGTCGACAGTTATTTCCCTCCCGGAAGAGAGCTCAGAGCTCGTATATGACCGATCTGTGGGTAATGCACACACACGACTCCCCACGAGAGTTGGAGTAACGACTCGCAGCGCAGTGGTACTGAAATTATTTCAGCCCTGGGTGGAATTCGAACTAGGACCGCCGTAGTGGCGGCCGGGAACTCTAGCCACTGCGCTACGGTGTGTGTGTGTGTGTGTGTGTGTGTGTGTGTGTGTGTGTGTGTGTGTGTGTGTGTGTGTGTGTGTGTGTGTGTGTGTGTGTGTGTGTGTGTGTGTGTGTGTGTGTATGTTGGTGAAGAGTTGGACATCACCAGTACCTCCACCAACATGTCATCGAAAGGAGAGAAAAAAAAAACTAATTTTACCAGAATTTACTAAACAATTAACAATACTTCGTAACAATAAGATGCGAACAAGATGCTTTGTGTACTATAAAAACATTTACAATCTAAATGAAAGTTACCAGAGAAATACAGATAATCTTATGTTAATATTCCTCTTAATGTATTTAATTCACATTATTATATTGACTTCATTATTTTTTTCATGTTGATACTCGAATTTTTCTTCAATTCGCATTTTTGTGTGAATCCTTTACCTCAATATTTTTCCTTCCTTTATTTTCATTATTTTTTATTTTTTTATTCTTCGGCCCACAGAATAATGTAATGATAAAAATATAAGCATAGATAAAATAGACAATTTTAATTCAATATGGAAGACGTCTTTGAAATCTCACTTTATCTCTCATTTGAAGATTTCCTTTCACTTTGTGTTTTAAATCATAGGGTTCATACAGAGGATTTTTGCTCTCTAGATCCAACAGAAATTCATTTTCCTATAATTTTAGGAAGCTTTGCTCACCATTCTTAACCTAAAGAACCTTCCAGAACCTCGCCGACACAAGAAAATTTTCTCAATGTTCTTTTCTTCATAGGAATTATGACGTAATCAAACAATCTCCCCCGATGAAAAGTAAATAAATAGATAAGCAAACAAATAAATAAAAACGCATAATACGCCAGCCAACATGTCGACGTTTGAGCTCTGTTCTTTACTGAAACCCAACTCTTATCAACCGCCTTTTCAAAATAAATAAGTAAATAAATAAATAAAAATAAAATAATGGTAACAATAATAATAATATATAGAAAAAATCTCGCCCAAGTATAAAAAAAAAAAAAAAAAAAAAAAAAACACTAGACGACGTTGCTGCAAAAGTACTCCATCAATATAACTAGGAAACATCTTCCCAGCAGTAGAACCGACCAGATTTCTGGACTTGATCGTCAACATTACTCTCAAGGGGTTATCACACTGGGCTATTTTTCCTCCCACATCCTTCCTCCAACTTCTATTTGAATAACTAGAAAATGACTTCGCTTACAGAAATCTAGACTTTTCTAAGAACATTTCAGCAGTATGCCTAATATTCGTATAGGTATATAATATCTTGGATCCTCCTTCCCTTTTGTTATATATGACGGAAAGATAATTTGATATTTGGAGATTTTAAAAATGTAATATTTTAACCGAAGTCGTTTTCACTCAAACGAACTCTCAACTGTCGGCGCTAGTGAAGAGGCCCAGTGTGATAACCCTTTAAGGACGTAAATTTTCTCCAACTTCTTCTCAAACAACATCTACAACTTCCTCGGTCTGCGCCTTGTACCGGGATGGCCAATGAAACCAAATCAACAATGCAATATACTGTATTAATCACAATGTAATAAATCACTACAAAAACAAGCGTGCGATCGCTTTGTATGCAGAACCAAGATTGAATCCGACGCCAAGCGACGCCAACAAGCTCAGACTTGGCGGGAAAAACATACTCGCTTAACATTAATATGCACTTGGTTCTCACAATAATACATTAAATATATTATGATAAATAAACAATATTGCAAATATGTATGTACAACACACAAGGAATATTATGTCATCATTACAGCCCCAGTACAGGCGCCTTCCTCAATATCCCACTAAAAAAAAACGTGTACAAAGAAAACGATTATCTAGCGCCCCCCCCCTTCGCACCCACCCCCCACCGCACACGCACACCGATGCCGTCTTCAGGAAGAAGGAATATTTCAATCGAGAAGTACTACGCGTTTTTCCAAGTGTCATTTATTCCCTTATATATATATATATGTATATATATATATATATATATATATATATATATATATATATATATATATATACATATATATATATATATATATATATATCTTTTTTACATAAATTTATGTGACAATTAAATTCAACCTCCTATTTGTAAAGACAATCTCTCGATCTCTACGCACACTAATTGTAACTTCTAATCTGATTTCTTATGTGCTTCATCCTTAGTCTGTCAGAACATTATGCCGGGCATACATACACACGAATTTAGTTTTTTTGTTTCTTCATAAATCTTTAACAATTTATTCGTCCGCACTTTTCGTCTGAATACATCTTTCTCCTATACATTTGATTGTTTAATTTTGACTTTATCTTAAAAAACGGAATATATCTTAGATAATCTTTCTTCTAAAGCAGTATAAGTCTACACTAAGAGTTAGTGTATAAAACATTTTTTTTTTCAAAAGAACCGAAACTAATAGACGCAACAAAAGGAAAGCATGTTTGTCAGATAAGGCTTCAAATTCTTGACATGGGATCAAAATCAAAGAGAATTATATATGTTTCAGTAAAGGCAATTAAATATTAACAAAGGCATATGCGTTATCAGAATCAATAATTACTGTTTTCTAGTATTTTTATTTTACTTTTTTCTATATGTCATGTGACAAACGTGTTCAACAAAATACTCTAAAATATTGTCACACTGTTTCCCTGGCATCTCGATTTTCTTGTAACAAGTTACAAGGTGCATAATCGTATGACTAAATTTTTTTCTCATTTTAATGTTATTATATAGACATTATAATTAGGTCAGGTTTATGCGTCAGTTGTAGTACGAGTGCGCTGTGACGTCATGTCTTGGGTTTGGGTTGATCGACATGACGTCATAACTGCAAGGTTGTTGTGTTTTTATTCACGTATGGTTAGATAATGAACATTTTAATGTTTCTTCTGTTTATTTGTACAGTCCACAGGTACCAACACTATTATAAATACAGGTTCGACTGAGATAGATATATAACGTGAAAAAATAAATACAAACTATTTACATATTCTTCAAAAAGATATTTACAATTTGTATGTGAAATATATAATATTACATTCCTCAATGTCAGTAGATCATCCAACAAAAGAGTGGGATTATGATTTTACAATCAACATTTCTTCTGGTTGCATTTTGAATGATTCGTATTACCAAAGGCCAATATAGAAACTCACTTAAAATTCAATCAGTTATTTTAAAAAATGAATAACGAATGTTTGTAAATAATACAACTCAGAAGGATGTCTGAAAAAATACACAAACCAGAGAAAAAAAGTGTCACAGAATAAAAGAATATTGGAGAAATGAACAGAGTAAGAAAATAGATTTACGCGCTGTGAATTATTGGAACATTCAGGATGAATACTCTCAGGATCAGAGTGAAAGTATGAATATAACTTTTCCAAAACAAACATGGCTCCCACTATCACTCGCCCCCCACTCGCACCTCGCCTTTGCTACGAGGAAGAACTGTATAGATTTGATCAAAGGATTAAAAGAGCTGCCTCTTAAAGCATACACGTTTTTTTATATAGATTGTAGTTTGTATACGACATTCAGTGAATTTGTTTGTATAATTTGATAGCTTTTATACCTGATAAATTAAAACCGATCAAGATATAATATATACATACATACATACATACATATATATATATATATATATATATATATATGTATGTATATATATATATATGTATATACAGTATATATATATATATATATATATATATATATATATATATATATATACACGTGTGTGTGTGTGTGTGGAGGTGGCTGAGACAGTACATGTACTCCCAGGTGTACATTAGTACTTCTCATTGTGTACATTGGTACTTTTTGATGATATACATATGGGCCTGAGAATATCTGCTACTGTAAAATACATATTTTTCTAAACGCAGCCTACACGTGGATATCTTATGATGAAATTATATAAAAATTCATACGAGTTAATCGATCTTTTCATGTTTTATTTTAACAATATGCGGGAACTTACAGAATGCCCAAAGAGAAATGAGAAAGGTTGGGACCCTATTTAATAATAATAAAAAAAAAATGCACCACAATCCTTGGATCAAAAACAATGCAGCGAGTCACAGTTTCCCCACATTAGGGTCCGACAGCTAGACCCGGTTTACCATACGTTGGCTCCCTCTTCCTTCCCCATTCTCACTCCTCATGTACACAAAATAAATCATGAAACATATAGAACATCTCTTCAGGTCTCGTCACTCCTTTATCCATCAATTCAATCTCTCTTCATTCAAATCCTTCTTTAGCACACTTTCCTTCCTACTCGACAGGCATTCCACATGCATCCAAAGCATCCTTTCACCCCATCCACCCACCTTATTCTCGGTTTCCAGTTGATCTCACTCCAGACATTTTTCATTCCCATGCTCTACTTGTTAGATCACTTTATGGATAAAGATGAAAGGAGGTATGGGACAGGTACTGGCTAGTGTGGGCCTTATGGTCTCTTGTAGTCTCTTCCATTCTTATGTTTATAACACTAAACTATGGCCAGGACTCTTTCAAAAAGGAAATATCAAGATTTATTCTAAATTGTTGTACTGTGCGAGCATTCTGTTCAAGTATTTCTTAAATGTTCTGAAGTGTACAAAGGAAGAAATCCACCGGAACACACATTAAACAATCTCACCAGCTACTCCACTACTACTATTCCGCCTCTTGCCAAACATCTTACATGAAAACCATCCAACTCAGGTGCCTTCCCAGCTTTCCTTTATTTCGATGTTATTTGTACCAACTCTTAGGCAATAACCTTGTTATTCTCATCTCCTGTTACAGCCAGTCTTCTAGTATTCCTCACCGCTACATTCAAAGACTCTCTCGTTCTTTACATTCAACAATCTAATAAAATATGCCCATCTCCTTCTCACTACTTTTTTCCTATCAACTGTTGTCTATCAGTTCCCTTTAACCTCTCCTCTCTACCCAATTTTTCCTTTTCTTTCAAAACATATTTTTATTGTTTTCAAAATTTTCAAACACCTATCAACTTTACATCCACTATTCTCTTGGTCTCTCTCACTACGATTCCACTCTATAGTTCTCCTGTGCTTCTTCCTTCCTTTCTTTGTCATTCCTCATGGACAGGTCTCTTTTCAGTCAGCAGCGTCCTCAGCTCTTCATCCTACTCTCTATTTCCCTTCCTCCTGTTCCCACTCACTCTCCTCATCTTATACATTTGAATTCATCCTATTTGAAACACATCCACTACTTTTCTATCCCCACTACATTTTCTTTCGCTACATTTCATATCTCAATTTCTCTAAGTATCCGTTGTCTTTCCTTTTCTCGTTCATTTCATTTACTTTCAGCACTCCCATGTCTCAATCTCTCTTCCATTAGATGATGATCAGAAATTTCCACACTCTTCCCTCCTAACACTTTAGCGGTTCAAACTCCTCCAGGCATCCTCTTGAATTGCACTACATACTACGTCAAGGAGTGAAATCAGTGGGGAAAGGAATAAGTGAGGATGAAAATAATAAAGGGCGCTGGTGACTTGAAAAAAGTGAAACTGGTAAATATTGGATAAAACAAAACACATATATAACTGAATAAACTGGAAAATAAGTACCTATTATAATAAAAGAAAATGTGAAATGCATTGAACGTTGAGTTCCAAGAATACTGATCTTATCAATAAAATTACGTCGAAAAGAATAACGAACAGAAGGGAAATACAACCGTATGTTGTAGAGGAACAGCCATTTTCCTGCGTTATTTTATGAAATGTTCCAGAACACATATTACGTTGAGATTCAGTCGGGCATCAGAAGCCCAAATCACACAAAAAAAGTGGTTGCATAGAAAAAGAACAGAAGAAATGCAATATAATTCGATTACAAATGATATATTTTGTCTTCCACGGAAATAGAAGGCGAGGTGTTGAAATGAATACCTTGAACACGAACTTGAACTAGAAGAAGTGCAATTACAGTTTAGACATATTGTCACAAAGAAATAAGATGCCTATGACTGAAGAACTACGATGAAAACCCTGAATGCTTGGGAGTTAATAGGATGAATCTGAAGATAATTGGAACTGTGAACTAAAATCAATGAACTGCATTTAGCTTTGAAAGCAACACAACAAACGGGATGAGGATCAAAGAGTATAGCAAGTATGCGTGATGTCACCAGACTTGGACAACATTAATGAAAAAACTCAAAGTTACCATTTATAACTTTTGGACAGTTTACAAGAAGATTGAGGTGGTATAAGTAACTAATTGTAGTACTTTTAGAGTTTAGAAGCAGAATCTTCTAGGCGACTCACTTTTTTTTTTTTACTGAGAATTGAAATTAATTTTTAAGTCTGCATACTCTGGACTTTTTATCTATAGGGATGCTTATTCGAAAAACAGTTTAACTATATGATATGAATAAATGACTGAAGAAAATATTAAAATATTAAAGATCTGTGGTCAGCGAAACGCTAAGGACGACCAAATTTGACATAATACATCAAATTGCATCATATTAGAATAGTCATTGAAATCGTTAGTACACACACAGGTAATATTTAGAAAGAAAATGGAAACTTCAAATAAATCCCACTGAGAATAAGTAAGACCAAATGAATATTTCAAAAATCACAGGCATATCGACAAAGGGGACTATTGAAAGTATAAAGAAACAATATTTGTACGGTGGTGATGCTGGTGGTGATGGTGTTAGTGATGTTGGTGAAGACGACAGAAGTGGTGATATTACTTCCAGAGCAAACTAACTAACTCTATCCTACAGACCTCCTACCACAGCTCAGCATCTTTCCTCAAACACATAACAACGACCAAGTCTTCAGAGTGGGGCTGTCTGAAGCTGCCATAATGTAAAATCACTATACAGAGCAACTACACCGACTATAGTGATGGGGGAAAACCGACCACTCGAAACAGTAGATAAAGCTTTTTTCATGAGACAAACTTCTGACCCATCCAGAGTATTTCATGCTACAAAATTCAAATTCTTTGTCAGATGTTTTTATCTGTCTAAGAAATATATAACCTACTCGACAAAGGAATCATATTAACGTTGTGAGAACTGTAATGTGTGTCAACAATTTTGGTCATGGCTGTACAACCTCATCTTAGTAGGACTGCATCCTACTTCTGACGGGAAAAAGGCCAATACAGTCATATAACCATCAACCATCCATATAAAATAGCTGATGTTTTAATTAATATTCAAAATTATTCATGCTTATTGATGTAAATGACCATGGAATATGCTTTATCGAAGTACTCCACTTATGTACTAACGTTCCTTGCGACACTTGCAAAAATATATAATAAATAAAGTAAAACAAAATCAAACAAAACATATTAAAATACCAAATAGATAAATAAGAAATTACCCTGTTGAGTGGTTGATATTCATAATGTTGATGGGTCACGCGATAGTGTGGAGTGACGTTGATTTGGATCAAGAATTTGGACGACAATGCTATTATATTATGTCGTCGTACGCGACCGCCTCCATGACGACTCATCGCGCCCGTCACGTCGATGTGTCCTACTTTCACATATACTCGTAATTGAGAAACGTTTTGGAATCGGCTTGCCTTTGCGGTTATTTTTTCGCATTACTGTCCCATAAATTCACTCGATAACGACCAGAAAGATATGAAAGAGAGAAAAAGTAGAAAGTTCAAGTTAATATTTTGGACACAAAATAATATCGTGTTTGTTTCTGCTAGATATAAGATTCATTTGTTTTTCTTGTTTTCTAAATATGCTGTCTTACTTTTACTATTGCTTCGAATTGAATAGCATACAAAATATAATTTTCCTCAATTTCCTGTATCAAAAAAAGGTGTTAAAAGATATTTTGGTTCATGGAAATGTCGAATGTTGGATAACAAATAGATTACAATGATTGGGCAAGGCATTACAATATGTTTACAAATTTATCCGAATAAGTCTTAAAATTTAGAATTGCACTACATATAATGCCACTCAAGAAAGTCTATTTATTTATAATTTCGTCGTTGAAGTTGTTTCTACCTACGTATAAGAGTGTATACGAGTGTTTCAGTGTCATTTATATTTAGACTGAAAATATTTGCAAGATCTGTTTCTTTCTCTTTAATAGATTCAAATCATTTAAGCCGGTTTTCTTATGATTTGCTTTCGTCGTTTTGTATCTAGTGATTCGTCACTACCTTTCCCAACCATCATCATCTGTTATGATTTTGAGAATCTGTGATTTTGTAATTTGCTATCACTTCCAAAAACAAATATTACTTTCTCTTCGTCATCAATGTGATGCTAAGACAATTTTACATAATTATTGATAAGAACACTGAAATTTTACTCGCGCTTCACCTTATCTGAGTATTTTTCAAATAACTTGCCTTATGGTGAAAATAATACGACTGAAAAGTGCACAGGACAAGGTGACCAGGCGATCGACAACAGACAAGTAGACACACGAAAGGGATCAATGGAGTAAACCTGATGAGAAACGACGATAATCTTTTACTATAAAGGTTATCACATTGGGCCATTTTTCCTTCAACATCCTAACATCTGAATAACTAGAATAGGACTTCGGTTACAGAAATCTAGAATTCTCTAAGAACGTTTCGACAGTATGTCTAATATCCGTATAGGTTTACAAACCCTAAGTTTATTATTCAGCTTTGTTATATATGACGGAAAGATAATTTGATATTTGGAGGTTCGAAAAATGAAATATTGGAACCGAAGTCGTTTTCACTCAAAACGAGCTTTCAACCGTCGGCGTTGGTGAAACCCGTGGAAACCCAGTGTGATCAACCTTTACCCTCCCCGCCCCCGTCCCTTTTGTAGTTTCAGACAAGGAAACATGTTCTAATATATATAAAAAAATCTTCATTATCATGCAAATTGGTTTACAAATAAAGATTCACAAGTAAAATGCGTGATGGACATTCCCTAACACAAATAGAGGGCGGGGCTTCAGAAACAGTCTATCACGTGACCCGTAAACAAGAGAAGATCGTAAGGGTCGCTACACAATAGCGCTGACTACAATATCCTTTAATATTCAGATCGTCTTGAAAATTTCTGCGACAAACCAATCGTTCTTTCCCCAAGCTGCCCACAATAACATCCCGAAGTGTCTAGTAGTGCATGTCGTCTGTAAGATCAAGAACGATTTTGGGGCTGAAATTACAAATTGAGAATGGACATTATCGTACGTGATCACTTGCACTACGTCATTGGAAGTCTTACGCAAGGTAAAACGAATACTACAGTATAAGGTACGTTAGCGGGGGGGAGGTGAGGGGGAGCCAGAAAACCTCTCCACTGCGCAGGTAGATGATGACGTCAACGGAAATATCGAGACCAGGGTTCCGCGGGTCGAGAGCTGTCAGTCACTCACACACCAGTGTGTGGAGCGAAGCTCCATCTTCTGATTAAAGGGGTAGCTAAGGCAGACAAATAACATATAAAAATGCCAACAGTTTGTATAGTGCAGAAGTGCAATGCCGTTAGACTGAAAGTTGATAAAAAAAAATACATTTCTTTTCACTACCCAAAGATAAAGAACTTAGAAAGAAATGGATTGAATTATGTGGCACACACAATACTCGGTCATCTGGATATGTATGCAGCCGTCATTTTGAAAGTAACTATTAGCAACATTTCCTGAAATTTTCATTCAATTGCAAATAAACAGACTAAAGAATCCGGTTAACACATAACTGAGCTTGGTTCCAAAATGTAATATAATAAAAACCATATGATGCTTTTATGTGTAATTACTACTGGGTTTATATTCAGCTAGTTAGTGTGCATCAACAGTATAAAATCTTCCTCATCTAGGCTACCTAATAACTCGTCATATAATCCACCTAATGTGAAAGCATGGAAAACATTTTTATAACTTTTCTGGCGGTCATATCTCAGATACTGATAATTTAAGGATAAGAAAGTGATACTGAGTAATTTCAGTATTATGTGAACATCATAGTGTAATTTTAAAGTTTACCATACATACAGATGGTTTTCTTTAATGTTTACATTTTCTTCCACCTCTCACTCTCTCCCCCTCTGAATTTCCTATGACGTCACGGTGGAGGTGCGCGGAGGGGGGGGGGCTCAACGTACCTTATAGTATTTGTTTTACCTTGGTCTTACGAGTTTATTAGCTACGCCTTACTGGTAACCGACGCGACCCGACAAGAGACAAATGGTGAACGATCAATGAGATAGCAAAAACTGACTATTTTCATACCAGAGAATCCTGAAGTGGACATGGAAGTATGGAATTCTATTTTTTCCCAGGACAAGGATGAGGTAAATCAGATTACTATTAAACTCCTGACTGAGAGGAATGTTCCATAAGAAAATCAAAGAACTCTCAAAACGTAGGGCTGCCTAGATTTACAAACCCGATCCACTGCAATAGGTCTTACACTATTCGTCTGTCAAACTCATCATAAATATGGTAGTTTGATCTCACGTTGTTTTGTCATAACAGATATATTACAACATTCTGTCGCAAGAAGTGGAGATCGTCTGACTTTTTTTTACTGATCTCCAAAAATAGTTTTAAAAGTTGTGATTTTATGGGTCTGATTTGTTTCAGTTCAAGCCTTGAGAGGTTTGTTGTAGAAGCTTCAGGACGAAGTGTTTTATAATGCCTTGACAACACCATCATTTCTTATATATGAATAGGTATTACACAAAATAATCATGAGACTAATTATTTCTACTCAATTAAATAGCTATGTACAAGTGAAATATCAATACAGCATGTTAAATAGATTAATGTATAAACGCGAACAGGAGAATCTATGAATGATCCGAACACATGACAAAACCCCAATAGGAAAATTGGGGGGAGGACATAACCTAACCTGTTCACTGATTGGGGTTTTGTCCGTTGGGGGTATTGTCCGTTCACCGAATGATCTATCCACATGATCGATGATTCCATGCAATAGGCCACTTCTTGTTTTGGTCAGCGTTGACGACTGGAGACTGTCTCATACAACTCCACCAGACCGCAAAATGGCACATTTTTGTCTAATAAAATAAATTATATCATTACTAATCAACTCTTCCGTTATCACATCACAGATGGTTTTTATAAGGTGAAGTGTATCATTTCTCAAAGGAAATTTATTATTTATTTCATTGTCGGGAGTGATATTACTGACGTATAAAACGCCATCACTGCTTAAAGTCTTAGCATCTGATTCTCTTCCCTTCCTTTGATTATTTATGTCAGTCTTACCAGACACTTCTTGATCCTCTTTGGTAACCTTGTCTTCACCGTCCCTATCATGATCTTCTTTGGTCCTATCTTGGTCTCTCCCTTCCAAAGACCCACTCTTAGTCCAAATCAACGGTCGACTATTCGCCACCTGGGTAATGGACCAATTGTTGTCATTTTGCCTTTCTAAGTATTTCTTTGCTCTAATGTCAGCAATTTTCCCATTTGTCTTCTTGGCATGCCAATACGGGTACATTTGGCTGCTGTCAACGATATTTTGTGTGTTCTTTTTGTTAATATATTGCGTTTTTCTTCGTTTCAAGTAGCGTGAAAGAACTTCAGACTTATGGTCCTGGTCCATTGGTGAAACAGAGTCTTTGTTTCCAATATTTAGAATGTACGATGAGACAGCTGGTGGAGAGGTATGAATACCTGGATTTTGTGAAGGAGATGCATACCATGCATCCTTGATAATGGGTAGACGGGATCGTCCATCTGCTAAATTACTTGATCTTAAAATCGTTTTATCTTTTTGTGGATTACCACGAAATCCTGATTTAGGAGAGCTAGAAGACAGAGTCGTCAACGTGTCTGAGGATTTGTCTTGAGTTGCCAAGAAAAAGTAAGGGTCAGTAATATGATTCCCATTGGCAGTGGATCTCAGAAAGATATATGGTGTCTGAAACACCACGGAAGGAGACTGAAAAGATCTACTACTCTGAAAAGAAGCCAGTACTGACAACCGATCGGTCAAAGGACTTTTCCATTTATTTCTTTGCGCTTGCATGTGTGCGTTTGTTTGTTGGATAAAGTTACTTGCACGAAGCGAAGTTTGATGGTACGGGAGTGCAAATGGTCTTCGTAGCATGAGAGGAGATGAAACAGTGTTGTAGTCCACTGACGGCTCATGAGTGTCTGAGTTGCGTTCAGAACCACCCACACGAGGTGATTTATTGTTTGTTGTTGACATATGAGATGGTGGTTCCACTAAGGTTTGCAAACCAACCTGAAAGATATGACCATCCTGTCTGTTTGGCTGAAAAAGTGAACGAGGTAGAGATGGGTCACTTTGCACATGGGTGTCAACCAGGAAGGAAAGAGATCCTTTTGATTTGGGAGTCTTCTTGATGGCATCTTCATTTTCAAAGAGGTCGTCAGCGCTAGCCGCTGTGAAACCACTTAAGTAATTTTGCATATGTCTTACTGGCAGGCCATTTGTTAAGGTTTGTTTAAATTTGTAAAATTCAGGATTATGTATTGTATGGAAGTTCAAGTCTATGCCCACTTGCTTGCCTTCCAATTCCTTTGGTGGGACAACTTCCCGAGAAAGCCCCTTGAGTTCCTGAATGGTAATGTCCAAAAGTTCGTCCTCATGAGTGAGAATAAACTGTTTGATTTTGTCTAAAAGATACTTGGAAGAAATATCTGATATGCTGTCAACGCCTCCTGCCAGGTCTTCACTAGACAAATTTCTTAGCAAATGAGTCACAAAGCTCACTGCATTGTTTTGCGTGAGCTCCAGGTGACCAACTCCTCGCTTTCTTCTTTTTCCAGCCAAGGCAGGACCAAGGATGGGAACCATCAGCGCCGAAGAAATGCCAAGTGCCATAAAGGTAGCCAGGCCAAGTGCACACCATGAGCTTTTCGCACATTCTTTTATATTGTCCCTACTGAATGTAGCTGGCTCAGGTGATATGGGTTCTTCTGGTAAAGAACTACCCAAAAGAGAGGAATCGTGCTGAGGAGCACTAGCCTCTGGAGAGGCATTTGGTCTTGAAGAAATGAGTTCAGGAGTTCCAGGTACGACTGGTAGGCTATTCCGAAGGCTATTGCTATTAGCTAAATCAAGAATAGATAGGAGGGAAGTTCTGTTTACTTGTGGTGGGAGACCTCCATCTGCAGAATAAAAAGAAGTTCGAATAGCATTTGGCACTCGCAAAGGAAGTTGTGAATTCTCCTGGTGCTGTTGCACTGCACTATACGGAAAGTAAGGAGTATTGGTCGCAAATGGCGGAGGCGAACGATCATAATCATTTACGAAATCAGAACGGTCCGTTGTATACAGATCCAGTAAATTGAGAGTTCCAGGAAAAGGCGACGGCGTAGTTCTTTGGTCGAACTCAACAGGTCTTAAGTTACCGGTTTGTGAATTCTGAGCGGCGTAGTTGTTGGCGTCGAGGAGTCCCAGATTCCCCACGTGACCCCCAAAAGTGTTGGTACCAGTGATTGATACGAGTTCGTTCCTGAGTCTTTCCTGTTCCAGTGTTGCAACGGAGGGTAACGATGAAAGGACTGATCGAAGGTTGACGGGATCTTCAACAGGATCACCTTGAGGAAGAAGAGGGTTGACATGAGGGAGGTCATTGGGAAGCAGCTCTAAAACTGATTTATGTTTCGTTGGAGTTACACGATTGTTATCCACAGAAAAATGAAACGAGCTCGGACTCTGGTCCTGCTCTGGGGTCCTCAATGGAGTTCGAAGAGAACTGAACCGATTATTATCATTAGGGTTTTGATTTTGTAGAATTTTATTCGTCGAGACATTTGGCCTTTGTGGTAAGAAGGAAAGTTCGCCTCGATTTCTCAGACCGTTCACATCAGTCTTCTGGCCGAGTGTCTCGTGAAGGCGAGAAGTTAAACGGGACAAAGTTTGGAGGTAAGCTAAGTTGTTTTCCTCTAAGCTTGTCCCGACACTGAGTGGTAGATTTTTGTTTTCATAGTTTCCAACACCTCCAAAGATTAAATCTTGTGGTACTTGATTCCCTCCGTTTAGAGAAGGTCTTCCCTCAAAGGTATTACGCGATCCAAATTTTGTACTTGCTTGTACAGGTGCATCACTCTTTACGTCATATCCCAAAACTTTAATCCCCGATAACTCAGGGTTTCCTATTCCACCAACAGAAGGCAAGTTGGGAATGGAAGTGTGAGAGGGTGAAGTCTGGGATTCATCTCTTGTCCTGATGGTTGTGATTCTATTATTGGCACTATCTCTGTGTTCAACTTGATAGCCTTGATTTTTCTGTATCTCTTCCGGGTCAGGCAAAACCAAGTGAATCTGAGGCGGATTCGCAGATCTAGCTGTCTTTGTAGGTGATTCACCAAAAGTCTCCTCTTCAAGGTTCTCTGACTTTCTAAGACAAGAGTGTAGCTGTGATTGGTCATCTTGATTACAATGTTTAAGTATAGGGAAAGGTCTGGGGTTTTCCACATCAATTTCTCTAAATCTCTTTCTGCGATGATGACCGTGCTGACGTTGATTAGAATTTCTGTGAATGGCTTTCTTGATGTGTTCTTGTCCATTCGTCACGATGGTGCCATTTTGTCGCAGAAGGGAGTTCACGGATGGATGTTCATCAAGTTGAAGCTTTTCTGAAAGAATTCTCATGACATCTAAGGGTAACCCTTCAGGATTGATTACAGCCCCGTTCTGCAACTCAAAACCGTTGAACATGGATACAGGGACGGGCTGCTGTCCAGCCAAAACAAGTTGTCCATTCTCCATATTCCAGACATTGACCAAAACTACTTGTGGGACTTCTGGGTGGACCGTGTGGGGAAGTTGGTGAGAAGATGTCTCAGACTGTTCTTTGTTTTGTTGGTTCTCTTTAGAAACCGTTCCATTTCGCTCTGACTGAAAAGAAGAAATGAGGGAAGTTTGCTGGTTAGGTTTTCTATCAAGAGGAGACGACGTGCTCGTCTCTGAGGTCTGGAAGGAAAACTCAGTTGTAGTAATAAAAGATGTCGTAAGAAGAATATCAGCGGTGGTGCTTGTGTTGTCATGCACATGCTCTTTGTCGATTAAAGACTGTTGCGTTGGGATAATTAGAGAGGTGTTCAAAGGGTACGATGACTCTTTGGAAATGGAGAAAGAGGCTGATGAACTGTTCAAATGGTGAGAAATTTCCTCGTCCTTTTTGTTGTCGGATGGGACGGTGTTTACATTTTGGGTTTCAGAATCTTGTGACATCGGGCGAAATGAAGATGTACTAAGTGAAGATCGATTCTGATCACTCACTTCGCTGGAGCTCAATTCCACAGTCTCTCTATTCTGAGCATTCTCATTCTGGGATTTATTGCTGTGGTAAACTTGAGAAATGTCATCATCTATAGAAAATGAATCATTTTGGACATTCAGTTTCTGTGGCTGTGATGCTAAATAAGCGTTCTTTCCCGGATCATCTTGAAAGTTTGAAGGTGGACGTGCGACATGATTGCTAGCATTTGAAGCCGCTTTGGTCCTCAGTGGCTTTAAAAATTGTGTTCTCTTCAGAGAAGTTGATTTCAAAGGCCTAAGGGGATTCAGTTCAATAAATGTATCAAATCCAGTTGAGACTGGAGGTTCCCGTTCCTCCTTTAGTGGCACAGTATTTCTAACATCGCCAGCATAGCCTGGTCTATAGACAGAAGGTGATGGACGAGGGGTGGAAGGTGCTATCGTAGTCGGTATGGAAGTATACGATGGTCCTACGTGTCCTACACGAACTGCATGAAGCGGACCAGTTTCAGGCTTCAGCAGTATTTCTTGTAATTTCTCGACATAGACCTTCAGAGGAAACGGGTCAAGGCTCAGTGGTGCAGAATCCGTGTCGAGGTTATCTGTGGAAGTATGTCTAAGGTCATCATTGCTAAGTATTGAAGAATGATTCTTCCAATAGTCATGAAAGTTATCATCAAAGTCAAGTCTTTCTGAAGAGGTTGAGTTTGGAGGGTTTAAGTACAAATCTTTTGATGGAGCTCTTACATAAACTGGGTTAGAACTGTTATCGGAGGGAATATCAAGCTCTTCTGGAGTGGTATTTACTGAAATAGGGTCTTCGGGTACGTCCAAATAATAGTAGTAGTAATCGTTATAGTCTGCATAAGAAAAAACACCGTAGGGATAGTTGGAGTCGTCAACTCCCTCATCTTCCTCAGAGAAAATGTCTGTGGTATTTCCAACAGCAGGGTGCAAGGAGGGACGTGGTGAGGAGAAATCCTTATGTTCTGTAGTGGTTTGTGGACGAAGAATTTCTTCAGGATTGTTATAACTGGGAGAAGGTGCATCTTCTGGAAAATGAAGAGGAGATCCAGGAGTAGATAGGGGATCATCAGACACGGAAAGATGGTGGTTGGGAGTGAATGAAGAATGGACAACGCCAGGAGCAGGAATGTGGCCAGAAATTGGACAGGGGTGGTCTAGTTTGAGTAAAGGAGGCTTGGGAGTTGTAAAAAGACGATCGTTAGTTGTGTAGGTGATGGAATGATGCTGAGAATCACTCGATGATGGTGAAGGACCGACCTGCGTTTTTAGCGGATGAGAGTTTGCTGACTGAATTGATTGGTCAGAGAGGGGCACTGGAGAATTGGAGTATTGAGAAAAAGTGTTTGTTTGGGAGGAAGTAGGAGTAAGTGTCTCACTGTCAAGAAGAAAAGGCCAAGGAGTTAGGGGATCTGTAACTAAAGGTCTACGAGAAGTGGGAGCTGATGTATAGGGCCAAGTGACTGTCTCAAGATTTGGGCCAGAAAAAGGTATATGGAAATCGTTAGTATAATCACCAAGAACCCCCTGGCCATAGGCTTCATAGTACTCACTTAAGTCATCCGAGTCCGAGTAGTCAAAGAAGTCATATTCGCTCGAAAGATCTTCAGCTTCGTGAAACTGCAGACTGTAGTCAATGCTGATCAGGGATGGAGAAGATGTAGAGAACGGTTTCGAGACCGAAGTTGGGGACTCGGTTACGGTCTCGGTGCTGTAGCGTTCCAGCACACTCGGTTTCGTCAACGGTTGGAGCACTGGTCTCCTTGAAAACTTTTCCCCGTCCTCTGATACTGGTGCTAGCTTCTGGGGGTATTTACTTAAGTGTGATGAAATAAGATCAAGAGGGACTTCGGTGGTGGTCGTGGGTCTTGTCGCCCAGAGGTTCAAGGATGATTTCGTGGTTTGTGCAGTTGATGTCGGTATTGTGGGTTTAGCAGAACTTGAAACCTGGGCTGGAGTAACTCTCTTATTTTCGTCTCTGTTATAATTCTTTGTAGTAAACACCCAAACTATATCTGAGTTTGTTGGGTCCTTTGAGATAGGAGTTGTTTTTGTGTTAACCGGGAAATGTATTTCCTGATGAGGTTGTTTAACACTTGTTTGAGGCAAATTCCCCAGACCAACTTCCCCCGGAGTTTCAATGAGAGAAACACTTTCATCTGACAGGTGAGCTGCCGATTCAGTTGAGCCTTTGATCACCGAATGGGATAAAAGAATTCTGCTCGGCGTAGAAGCCTGAGACAATTGATTCGCAAGCTTAGTTATGGACTCTGACGTTTTCTGATCCAGCCCTGGACTAACTGGGCGCTTACTAGTTGATTCTCCTTCCCATAAATGGCCCGTTTCCAGATCGACTAATGTTTCGAATGATTCAGTAAAATCAAAATCGCCAATAGAATCAACAGGTGTGTTTCCTTCTCCATACCACTTGGTTGTTGTTGAGAACGAAGGCAGTGGATCGGGTTTTGTATCTGGATTTGCTGTGATGTAAGGTCTTGTTGTCGTGCTAGAGGGTCTTCCTCTTACTAATGGCCTGTAACTAAAGTGTTGCTTTTGCGTAGTGTCCAAAGGCACCGTCGTATACGGTCTTCTTGTTATCTTTTTAGGTGTGGTTGGCCTTTGTTTCTCTGTTGTCGTTGTTGTTGGATAAGAGAATGCTGTTGTTGGTCTGAGATATGCGTGTGGCGGTCTTCTATTCGCAGGTCCAGGTCGTCTCTCGTTGTGGTTGCTGCCCAAGGTTACCGGTGTCCTATTGATAACAGTATGCCCTATGTGTCCAGCGGATGATAGTCTACTGATTATTGTGTATTTACTCTGTGCTGGACCTGGTGTCGATTCTTTAGATGTTGCAGATGTTTCCACGCCAGGGAAAGGCCGAACATAGCCAGCTAGCTTGCTACTCTCGATTTTTTCTTTTAAAGCCTCTGAGTCACTCCAGTCTCCATTACCATACGGTGCAGACAAAGTAAGACTGTTGAAAGGGATGTAAGGCCTGCGACTGTTGGTACTTCGGCGATCTGAACGTGGAGGAAACCGATCGATATTTATCTTCGGAACCGCATCTTCAGCATTCGATCTGAGGTGCGACGTTTCTGGTTGACGATCTTCTTCGTGTTCTTCTATCACGATGTCTTGCCCTCTCGTGTGTCTACGATGGACGGGGATAGCCGCGATTTCGGCGAGGGTCCGAGCTTCGTGAAGGAGGCATAGCTGCACCAGAAGAAGCATCAGCCTCCGGGCCCACGTCATGTTGAGAGTAGTTGCCAGTCAACTGACGCTCCTCGAACCTGCGGCCAGACAGCACCTTATTAGATGAAGTAAAAATCTCATAAAGGTTGGGTACCGTATGGGACCTTTCCCGTGCATATAAACAATAAAAATACTACATATCACTTGGCCTCAATAAAGGATTCTTCTGCTACTGGGATAGTATTGTATTTTTGTTTAAGAAACTAAGCTAAGGATTTGTTTAAACGAGAATATAGGTATTTTGAAATGAGCAGACAACTGAGATGTCGTGGCACTTTGGATAAATGAGCAGTAACAGAATAGCCTGAATTTCTATGCCGCAATGAGTTCACGGGAAAACGTTTTAATGTTCCTACCATCCAATATGACCTAGAATCAATCTTCGAATATTAACAACCTTTACAATACTGACACCCCCTACAGTTGAGTACAATTGTTTAGTGTTAGCCAGATTAAAACCTATTTAGTGTCAATGTGCAACAGGTATTGGTATAGATTTTGAACCCATGGAGCATCATTTCTTCATTCTCATAAATGTAAAAATACGTTTTAGAATAAGAACTATTTTTAATTATTGCACTGCTGTTAACGATGAGTGCTCACAGGCAAAAAAGTGAGCAACTTCTCTTTATTCTTATAAATATTAAACTGCCTTAAAGTAAGAACTAATTATAATTCTTTCACTGCTGATAAGGTAGAGTACAGACAAAAATCGATCTTATCTTGTCTTTGGTAATATTCTTGGCTGTCCCCCAGTACTGGATAAACAAAACAAAAGTATACTGAAGCAAACTCCGTTCTGGTCATCCCATCACTTTCAGGACATACCAACAAAGGCAAGACAACACAACATGCGACACGTGTCCACTATCCAAGGAAGTCTCGCAGTCAAACGCGTCACAACCTGAACTCAAACTGAGACACAGGCAGTCGACGCAGTATTTAGCAAAGGGAGAATTGCTGTTCCTGAATTGAATTACAGTTTGAACTTCTCTCTCTCTTGAAATGCTTCTAGGTGTTCTACCTCAGCATTTCAAGTGAGACAGAAGTTCTAACTGTACTTAAGGTCAGCAATGAGAAATCTGCCTTTGCTCTGTGCTGCGTTGCCTGCGTCTCAGCTTGAGCTTAGGCTCATACTGTGTAGCACAGGGAGAACACACGGACACAAAGCCTACATATCTGGGGTGGAGGACCTCAAGAGGGTGATAGGTTTCCCTCCGTAACTCCACTCACGCCGTGGCGTGGCAACCCAAGAGCAACTATCACTGACGATTTACTAATTTGTTCAGAGTGTCACCAGACGGTTTTATTCAAACAAAGGAAGTCCCCTACACAGCGAAAGGATTAGACAAGTTTCAGCAGTGTTTCAGCAAGACAAGACAAGTTTCAGCAGTGAATAGGAAAACCAGTATATGCATGAAATAGTGTCGCTTTCTTCCAAAGCAACAGAAACTAAAGATGATGACTCATCAACCATTTCGACAAAGTTCAAAAATGTTGTTGTGTATTCAGTCGAACAAAGGA
>NC_134780.1:23341496-23348996 GCF_046742065.1 Oratosquilla oratoria | reverse complement strand
CCCCCCCGCCCCCTTTTCCTCAATTCTGTAATCTGTGTTTTTCAACAGGGGGCTCCTGGACCCCCATAGGGGGGGGCACGGACCCCTAAGGGGGGGGCGCGGGAAGCCACCAAGGGGGTTCTTAAGATGGGGGAATACAACAAACGAAATTTAATGTATTTTCTACTTCGTAAACAGAACCATATTTCTTTTCTTTTATTTTTGTTTCATGTTTGCACAATGAAAACAATTTGATAATAAACAACAATTCTTGCGAAAAGATTCTTTTTTATTGGCAATTCTTATATACAAATTCAAAATGACTTTATTCTACCTAAATCAGTATCAAGGAGTTCCTCGGATGTTTAAGTCGACGTAAAGAGTCCACAACGCTTGCAAGGCTGAGATACACCCTTGCAGACCTAACGCCAAAAACAATTGTAATTTTCAAACTATCTCTATCCAGTTACGAATTCTACCCCTTCCCCCTCACGCCGTGATGACGTTCTCTGTGAGATACGTGAGAGCTCACGTCATGAAAAGCTCCGCAGGGACACCATGTATTTAGAGAAAGCACCGGGTATAGGAAGTATATATGAAACTGCGTTTGTCATTCACCTACATTGTTATTGGTTATTAGCAAATCTAAGCTCACACGCACACACACTGGAACAAATTGGACGAAACAGTAGTGTGTGTGTGTAAACACCATACAAGAATTTAAGAACTAGATATTGCGAGATACAAAGACGAGTCTCTACGAGTATAGCTCCCCTTCCCGTATAATACAACTAGGTAAACACACACACACACACACACACACACACACACACACACACACACACACACACACACACACACACACACACACACAAGCACGCGCGCACACACACACACACACACACACACACACACACACACACACACACACACACACACACACACACACACACACACACACACACACACACACACACACACACACACAGGAGCGTATCTCACATCCTGGATACATCAACTTGGTAAATATAGTTAAGTAAAAGCAAACACATATGACTTGCAAATTTGGTGGTTAGTGTCGCGGGCTACCTCGCTACATTACCGAGTACGCACCCCGCTGATATCATGAAAGCTTTCACTAATACTGCAAATCATCACTGCGCTTTCTCAACAAAAGGTGGGTGTGTAGTGTATATAAGCCTTATCACAGCATCATCCTTAAATCAGGCCGTATCTTTGAGATCTCGTCCGGGATGGGACCACGAGTCCAGCACGTGATCCAATACTATGGTGAATCACACACGACCCTATTAGTTTTTGATATATGTAAATGACATGATGAAGACATGCTACACTAATATGTTTGCAAACTATGCAAAGATTATGAGAAGTATAAAACGTGAGGAAGACTGCAAATTGTTACAATATCTAGACAAAATGTATGCATGGAGACAATTATATAAAAAAATAATAATAATTATAATAAATTTAGTACCAAAAATGTAGAGTACTGGAAATGATTAACGGATAACAATGAACATCAGTAAATTACTCAATAGGAAATGAATTTATCATAAAATGTTAATAAGAAAAAGATGTGAATCTGATACTTTGTCACCAGATGACACATATATAAGTAGCTTTGCACAGCATGGATAAGATGAAAAAATAGAAATACAAATACATACATGCATATACCAAAGGCCTTTTCCCCCCTTACACGCGAGGTAGCCAAAAGACAAAGGCATAGAAACCACTCCCACCCATTCCATCCCCAACATACTCCACTCCCCTCCAGCCTCCTCCCTCCCTCTTATCTTGGCACCTCCTGGATGACGGGTCATCCCTGTATCTTGTCCACTGTCCTGGGTCAGAAGCAGTGTCCCATCCGCCCGAGATTAAAATATGTAGCAATGGTGTAATATTCACATAATCTGAAGGATATAGACAAGATTGAGAAAACACAAAGAACAATTACAGAACAGGTTCTAATCCATTCAAGAAAAAAGTACGAGTGATTATAAACACTGGATCTACCATAACTGGAAGAAAGAAGAGAAAGAGGTGACCTAATAATAATGTTTCGATGGTTAAAGGGGAGTATCTTTGAGTGTTTTAAGTTATTCCGTCATTATTGACGAAGTTGAAATATGACGGCGTGGACCATTGGGCACCCTATAGATATATAGGGCTTCACTGAATATAATGAATAAGGTGACACCAGAGAAATATCTCACCAGAAACTAGTTGGCAGGGAGGTGAGATTACTGCCAAAAAAAGCCCTTCATAGCAACCATGAAAAGTACAAACAAAACAAAACCGGGCGTTTCTGTTGGATCATCGTCTCCCAAAGGTCCAACCGCATTGTCTCATGTGCTTACGGGCAGTATGCCACCGAATGTGAGTAAGCACTGTCCAAGCAGATCCAAGCCTTGGACATTAAACGTAAGAACTCTTTTAGAAGACCACAGGCTGGAGAGTCTAGTGGAACAACTAGACAACATCAAGTGGGACATCGTAGGACTGAGCGAAGTCCGAAGAACGGAAGAAAAGCTGATACAATTACAAGATGGTCACCACCTGTTCTACTATAGAGGTAAGGACAAAGAAAGATCTAGTGGAGTAGGATTCTTGATCAACCGAGAAGTTGCTGGTAACGTAGTCAAGTTCAGTAGTTTATCAGACAGGGTAGCTTGGATTGTGATTAGGCTATGTAAAAGGTACACTCTAAAAATAGTTCAGGTTTATGCACCAACTTCACAGAGTACAGACGATGAAATTGAATCCTTCTATGATGATTTAAGTCAGGTAATGGATCAAGAAAAAAGTAAGTACACGTTGGTAATAGGCGACTTTAATGCTAAAGTTGGAATGAAGATGGAAGACGAGTCGTGCATTGGGAAGTTTGGAGTAGGCGAAAGAAATGACAGAGGCGAGATGTTAGTCAATTTTGCAGAGAACTACAACATGAGGATAATGAACACTTTCTTCCAAAAGCGCGTAGGTCGTAAATGAACCTGGAGAAGTCCAAATGGAACAACAAAGAACGAAGTAGACTTCATACTAGGAGATGAGAACAAGAGCGTTAGCAATGTTACGGTCATAAATAAAGTCAACATAGGTAGTGATCATAGAATGGTAGGTTGCACAGCTAAATTCAATTTCAGAGCCGAGAGAAAGAAACTAGTTTTAAAAAAGAAAATCAGCCTAGCAAAGGTTAAGGATAATAAGAAGGAATTTCAGTTAGAAATTAAAAATAAATTCGAAGCTCTAAGAAACAAACGAGGACACAGACGAGGATATGAATTTGAATTTAGTGACTATCACTCGGCAGAGAAAGTAAGAAGTACAAAAAGTATTAGAGAAAACAAATATTCCAAAGCTACAAATGACCTAATTAAAAGAAGGAGGACAATGCAGGAGAGACGAAATAGAAAGAGTAGAACTAAATAAACTTATCAACAAAAGGCAGAGATCAGAAAAAAGAAAGAAAAACATGGATGAAATAGAGGAAATTATTCGGAAAGGAAAAAGTATTAAACGGACTGAGCGCAGATATGCTTTAGGAAGACAGCAAATGATATGTTTGAAAGATAGAAATGGAGAAATCATTAACTGCAGAGACAGAATGGTAAAAAGAGTAGAGGAAATTTAACAAGAGTTTTACTGATCGAAGACGGTAGTTGAATCAGTAAGTTCATCTGTAGACGTTAGTAGTGTACCAGAGACTACAAAGGAAGAAGTAGAATTTGCCCTAAAGAATATGAAACGAGGAAAAGCACCTGGGGAAGATGGTATATCGATAGATCTGTTGAAAGACGCAGGGAGAGTTCATATTAAGCTAGCTCAGTTGTACACCCAGTGCTTACGTCAAGAAAGCGTTCCTGAATCGTGGTGCAATGCTATAGTGATTTTGCTTCATAAAAAAGGAGACCAGAAGGACCTTAGTAACTATAGACCGATTAGCTTACTATCTAATATATATAAAGTATTCTCCATGATCCTTACAAATAGACTTAGTCAAGTTTTAGATAGAAACCAACCGAGAGAACAAGCAGGTTTTAGGAGCGGATACTTAACTCTAGACCATTTGCAGGCGATTAACCAACTAATCGAGAAAACGACAGAATACAATATACCTCTGTGTTTAGCTTTTGTAGATTACGAGAAGGCATTTGACTTGGTAGAACAAATAGCAATTCCAAACTCGCTACGCAATCAGGGTACGAACGAATAGATCGTAAGGGTTTTAGAAAAGGTTTATGCGAATGGTATCGCTATAATTCGACTACATAAATATTCAGAAAAGATCAAGATTGAGAAAGCAGTACGGCAAGGCCATACCATTTCACCCAAATTATTTACAGCTTGCTTGGAAGATATTTTCAGAAGATTGAATTGGGAAGAGAAAGGTTTGAAGATTAATGGCGAATATTTGAACCACCTAAGATTTTCGGATGACATTATCTTTTTATTTCAGAAAGAGCAGAAGATTTGCAAGAGATACTGAGTGATCTAAACAAGGAAAGTCTCAAAGTAGGTTTAAGAATGAATAAGGCCAAAACTAAAGTAATGTTCAACACGAAAGTTCAAAGAGATTGTAATTGATGGTGAGAGTCTTGAAGAAGTTGAGGAGTATAATTATTTAGGCCAGGCGGTGAAAGTGACAAAAGATCATGATAATGAAATAAAAAGACGTTATAATTGGTTGGAAAGTGTTTGGTAAGTATATTAAAATCCTGAGGGGCTCTCTACCTTTATGTCTGAAACGCAAAGTTTACAATCAATGCATTCTACCAGCAATGATCTACGGGTGTGAGACTTGGAAACTGACGAAGGCAATGGAAACAAAGCTAAGGACTGCACAGAGGAGAATGGAGAGATCAATGATGGGAATAACGCTGAGAGACCAAAAGAGAGCAAGTTGGGTGAGAGAGCAGACTAGAGTGAAAGATATTGTGGAGGCGGTGAAAGAGAGGAAGTGGAATTGGGCAGGTAAGTTAGTGCGAACGACTGATGAGCGATGGAGCAAATGTACCTCATCACTGTAGCTTAATCCTACTTGATAAGGTTAATTGTATAATGAGAAGTACATGTGAGTTTATTTTTTTCGGTGTTTTGGACTGGCTGTGAATGAAGTTGGAAATTAGTGTAATCAGCTCGACCATACTGATGAGGTGATAGCATATACATACGACGCTGACCAACCGCCCCTCTAATGTCCGACGTTATGGAGAGGAGTTGGAAAGCCATGAAAGTATTTTTGGACTTACCGGGGATCGAACCCGGGCCGTACGCTGTCCGAGGCAGGAACGTTATCCACTGCTCCATGTAAGAAGGGTAGATAAAAAGTGAGGGGTTTCTTAATGTGAGGTGGGAAAGAGTCACAAGGTAATGAGGGAAAAAGTCCTCATAGATGCATGATCTCTTTCAAATAGTTTAAAAGATTTAATGTAGTTCCTTTCCTACATATTACAATCAGATAAATTAGGTAAACACACACATACACATACAAGCATACAGCAGACTGCTTGGCTGAAGAAAATCGCCTGGCGTCAGCCAGAATGAGCATAATAAACAACACTATTCTATAAATTCTCTGGGATTGTGACGCCCTTTTCAGTGACAGTGCAACGTTGAAATTTATGCCAACCTGTGATTTCGTGAGAATATTGCTACGAAAAACCAACTGTGTCATCTTCATCACACTTCTAGTGTGGTTTTAGCGAAAGCACAGTGCATTAACAATGGAAAAGACAGACGAAATGAAGGAGGTCAGTGGACAGTGAAAGACTGCTGGGCATTGACGCGTCCTCTCGCGACAATGGCGGGAAAGTAGCACAGGGAATGGGGGTCGTGGATTCGACGAAAACAACAGGTGAAGACAAACTCATCGTTTTATATCATTATTATTATTATTATTTTTCTTTCGTGATATGTCGAATTGTGAGGTGAATTTTCGTTGACTTTTTGAATAAGAGGTAGGGCCGGAGGGAAGGAAAGGTGCGAATTCTCTGCTTTCGTTGCATGACGGGACTGAGGGAGTGGTAATATGAAAAGCGTGTCGTCTGCTCCGTTAACTGTAGGTGGCGGACGGGAATGTCTGGTTGCATTGATGCCGTCAGATATTACACACACGCACGCACACACACACACACACACACACACACACACACACACACACACACACACACACACACACACACACACACACACACACACACACACACACACACACACACACACACACACACACACACACACACACACACACACACACACACACACGAGCTCTCTTCCAGGAGGGAAATAGCTGTCGATCACGAGTCCAACACGTGATCCAAAGACCAAGTGAACACACACACACACACACACACACTTAACACACACACACACACACATATATATATATATATATATATATATATATTTATATATATATATGTATATATATATATATATATATATATATATATATATATATATATATATATATATATATTAGACTAGGTCATGCAGTGTTAGATTGTTAGGTAAGGTTAAGTATCTACGTTTCTTTACACGCCAAGGAAAATATGTTGTGAACGATAAGATTGCGTCGATTTAATTACTCTGTCGGTAATGACTGTATCGAAGGAAGTTTGTTAAATAATATGTGTTGAGTATAAATGATGACCTGAACTCAGTGAAACTAGTGTAAATGATGTTTTGATCTGATGTACAATTACTGACAGCTTCATTTTCCTTTGAAGTGAGATTCCTATCAACTGAATAAAGTCGTCTGATGCAAGTATTGATATCGTAGCGTGCGTGTGTGTGTGTGTGCGTGTGTGTGTGTGTGTGTGTGTGTGTGTGTGTGTGTGTGTGTGTGTGTGTGTGTGTGTGTGTGTGTGTGTGTGTGTGTGTGTGTGTGTGTGTGTGTGTGTGTGTGTGTGTGTGTGTGTGTGTGTGTGTGTGTGTGTGTGTGTGTGTGTGTGCGCGCGCGCGCATCAGTGATCCACATCCATAAGCCTTAACCATATTTGTATATATATATTTAGATCCCTCTACCTTTTTTCGCCATTCTTATTGCATTTGAAATCAGCAATATTGTACGTGAAACTTGACGTTTGTGTGTTTGTCTAGGGACGTTGTTGGCTTGACGTAAGATTGTTGGTTTCTATGCAACAGTGTATCGTCATCATCATCATCATCATCAAGAGAGAGTATACGCCAGGGGATGCGTCGCTTCACTCACACGCCATCGTCATTCCCTACCATATGCCCGAGCAAGCTTCCATGCGGCCACCCTTCCCATCCCAAACAGCTTTTGACAGGATCGGTCGACTTGCTGCCCGGCCATATGAGTGGATTCAACACCATCACTTAAATTGTTTCCCGTTTTCTTTACCTCCTCATAGAAGAAGGGACCATCCCTGTTCCCCACCCACTGCCTGGGTCAGAAGCAATGCAACAAGACACAGCATATCCACAGCATCACTTCCCACTGCTTCATTTATATGGTGACCCTCCCATTTTATC
>NC_134780.1:23328996-23336496 GCF_046742065.1 Oratosquilla oratoria | reverse complement strand
CATAATTTCCTCGTCAATGAAACAAAATTGAAAATGTTAACACTTCCGATGAACTACTAATAAAACACGAAAATTTAGAATAAAAACACACGTCCTTAATATTTGTCTATAAGGTCTTAAATTATCTGATTGACAATCGATTTCATTCTAATTGACTTTGCCTAAAATATTAAAGTTTTAGTGAATTCTTGTGACTGCCAAGGAATGTACATAATGTGATATTATTTAAAACAGTGGAAGAGTATTGTTATCGACGTTAACTTGTTCATGTCTATCGTTCTGTTTGTTGAACAAAAACGCCGGTACGTATGGGGTGCTGTTCATTACATTTCCACGCGTATCTTCTTTAATAAATTTGTTCTTGTGGCTGTGTCTTAGTGGCTGTACAATTGCAATTAGCAGTTGTACCGATCAGGAACAATGAAATCTTTTGCTAAATTTTCGTAACAGCCACATTAACATGTACCTACAAATACTATTTTGTTGTGGAATATACTAATTTATCATTCCTGCTACAAAAAATATATTTTTATTTTCACTGCAGCGATAAGCATATCTTTTGTATCAGTTGACTTAAGAGAATTTATTTTTAGAAGTTTGTTTAATGAGTGGAATAGAAAATATAATCTAAATCTAATTACAATAAACTTGCCTAATAGTTACAAAACAAATCAATTAATTGGTTGATAAGTGGGAAAATATTACTTCACACCAATGTATCAGTTTCCAAACAGCACTACATAAGTATGGCTCTCTTATTATAGATTTTTCCACACTTTCCCAAAAATATGTGTCAGTTTTTTTTTAAGCCTTTTGCTGCACTACACAGTCGTGGAAAGATTCTTCTTTTAAAAGAAGAAAGATTTATGTTTTGATCTTGAGCCTATTCATCTTCGTGGTAATATTTTGCCCGCTTTGACGTTTAACAAAACCGCGAACTTGATACAATTCGTGAAAAACTATTAAACGACAAAATCGATTTATTCAGTATCATGCAAGGTATCCACGTTTGAAATAAATAACGACCAAATTCTAAATATAAAATTGATGTAGTCCATAATAAAAACCCTAGTAAATATTAAGATAATAATTACCTAGTTATTAGTTATATGTCAATTCATTATTGTTTACTATTTACCTGTTTGTTTATTACTTAACTATACCTATGCATTTATTTATGTATTTTGTTATTTACATTATTATAGTTTTTATTTCTCAATTTATTATTATTTTTTCGCATCCGACCTAGATATGGACCAAAAGGTCTCCTGTCTGCATGCTCCGCCTTTGTAATCCTTTGTAATCCTTAGTACGTGACGTCACATTATTGCTATTATAATTGTTGAAATTCTATAATAATATTTAAATCTATCTCCATGTTGATCTGTTGATGAACAAAATGTAATATAAATATTTTCATAAAAATATGAATTACCATACATCCCTTCGATACTATTCACGGCATTTATTTGTTATTTTCCCGCCCGGCAATTTTATTCAGCTGAGGGAAAACTCTTCCCAGCAAAGAATTGAGATTATTGACCATGTCACTACTTGTGGCTGGGAGAAGGCATCAATGCACTTCTAAAAAATATAACCACTGCGACAATGTCCTACTTCCAGTAGCGAGCGGTAGAGAGAGAAAGAAAAAGAGGAAAAGAGAGAGAGTTGTTCATTTTACGCTTAGTAATTGTATAAATAGACCGTATGATCTTGAAGATTTGGTTCCGGTATCTCCCCAGGAATTTTGTGAACTGAGGTATACCTTCTCACCTAAAAGATTATTGGAACAGCCCGATTCTCGTCGAGTATGATCCATGAGTCTTTAGAATATTTTACACATATTTTTTTCACTAGTAACACAAATTCGAGATACAGTATTTTTTATCCTGCTTTTTCGATTATAATCCCATATGTAAAGTCAACATTATATTAGTGTTTAATTGTTCTACTTTCGTAGTATTAATTATAAGGGAATTATACTTCAATTACCTATAAAATTATATGAATGTTTTCTTTACTGTTTTTCTAATGTTAGGTTTGTAATCCTCGAAATACATTGAATTACATTTTACATTTTATTTTTCCTTTTTATGAAGACCGATCTTATAAATCCATTATCAAAACATCGTATTGTAACCGGAGAAATTCTTAGATAATTAGTGAAAAAAAATCATGAAAACATAATTATCTGTTCATAAAAATATGGATTATCATTTATTTTACACAAATAATCGTCAGCAAGAAACCTTAATTTCCAAATTACTATGTAGGGCAATTGCAAAATTTAGCAACATTTTAAAACATTATAACCTCGATAATTGCAAAGTGGAACAGACACTGCATTCTTTTGTCAAAACTTTTTATGAAAATCTGTCTTCACGGCGTGGCATCACTGAGGACGTAATGCTGTTTTTTATTTCGTTTTCATTTTATTTCGTCTTTTTTATTGGTCATCTTTACCCTCACTTTAATATACTCTATTAAAGAAAAGGTCTTTCGTTGCAACGGACTTCTGTTTCTGTGACGTATTGATGACGTCATGTCGTTTGACTTATTTAAAAAATGAGGGTTTCAAACGGTCGTTTATTCTGGTTGTCGCTACATTTTATTCAGTTGTGGAACCGTATCAATCCCATATTGACTTTACTTTTATTCCAAGCTGAATAAAATTGTTAGACATTAGCAAAAAAAAAATTGAATGTAGCAAATTCGTCTTAACTGATTAAATCATTCGCATTCATATGATTGAAAAACTAGAAATTATCATATATATATTATATATATATATGTATATATGTATATATATATATATATATATATATATATATATATATATATATATATACACAAATACATGCATATATCAACGCTTGAAATCACAAAAACGAAAATTAGACTTCAATGCAGCATTAGATAGGGTGACGGTAATCCAGTACAATCTTAGCGTAGGTCGAAATGCACATCGCCCTTATAAACAAATAAAATAGAATTAGATTAGATTAATAAAAAATAATAAGTATTAAACACACGCGCATATATGTACATCAGGCAAAGCTACATATTAGCTACTTGAATATAAGATAAAGTTAAATAAAGTAAAAATAAGATTAAATATTTGAGGAACGACACTGGCCAATGTGCTGATGACATAGTTCATTCATGCAGTATGATGTCGGTGAATACGTTTTGAAACTTACATCTGCCTTTACGACAAAAGACAATAGACACTAAGGTGACACTGGAATGGAAATTAGTTTTCGAAACACGGCGGTATAGAACGAAATGCCCTGGGCGTGTTTGGTGAAATTTGATAAAATGCCAAGTCAGTGTTTGCAGAGTCCGTTTTCTCTCGTTGACATATACCATCGAAACTACAACTTAACCTCCTTTTTGCATTCTATTTTCGTAACCCAAACACATTTCTGTCATCTTTTCTTTTGTTTTTTACTTGGTGATCCATGGCATTAATTCGCCCCATCGTTTTTTCTAACAAGATATGCAAAATAATAACTATTCTGATCGATGTAGGCAACATTCTTGATGCTGTCGTTGTTCAGCAACGTTTAAAATATAAATTTCGCACATAATGTTCAATTGAATAACACTTCATTCTATTTGTTCGTTACAACAAAATACACAAAAATACCTCCAACATGAAAAATATTCAACGCTATATTTTCAATTCACAATATAATCGCTATTATAAATCATAAACGTTATGCGCAGTAGCTCTTCATCCGTTAATATTTTCGGCGTAAAAATGGAGGCATGATTTCGTCTACATTGTTCACTTTCTTCAGTGTTTCATTGGATCCTAAACAACAACTCACGGATAGGGCGCAAGGAAATAACAGTCTTGGTTGCAAATGTGGAGAAATCACTCGCTTTTTTCACAATAAAAGTCAAGTGTTTACAAAGTTGTCAGATGCCGCTACAACAACATTAGAAAGCGCCTAAAACTTATATTTCTCAAACAGTACTACCATATTCTATTCACTCTCTCTCTCTCTCTCTCTGTGTGTGTGTGTGTGTGTGTGTGTGTGTGTGTGTGTGTGTGTGTGTGTGTGTGTGTGTGTGTGTGTGTGTGTATTCACTTGGTCTTTGGATGTGTGTGGAGTGTGATAGAGCTCAGAGCTCGTAGGTTGAGAGGTGTGTGTGTGTGTGTGTGTGTGTGTGTGTCTGTGTGTGTATGCGTGTGTGTGTATTAAGAAAGTAAACAAATAAATATAAGGGTATGAGGAAAAGTGTTATGAGAAATAGGTTATTGGGGATGAATGAAAAGGTAACATTATTGACTGTACCTACGGTACTGTATGGAATATTCGGGTGGGGGAATATATAATATCTTTATATTATTTATTTGTCACATGCTATAGCCGTTAAAAAGACAGAAGTGGATTGAGTGAGGTTGAAAGGAAGACCGAGAATAAGGCGGTTGAGTGAAATTAACTTAAGATAGACATGGGATGCCTGTCGAGCAAAGGAGGGAGCATGCAAAGGACAGGTGTGGATGAATGGAAATTTTAAATATCAACCTGAGAATTTGATTAAATCTTATAAATTCGAAACTTAGCAATAACGGTTATTGCCATTAAAATGGTACTTCCAAGCACTAGAAATTTAATCAATGTGCAGTCCATAGGCAAGAGAATGTGTTTAGTGCTCATGCGTGGAGCCAGCGACAAGTGTGCGCTTTCATAACCTTCCCTCGTCTGAATAAACTTGTTTGAAAACAAACAGTTATATATTCCAAGTCACGATCATATAGGGGTTCAAATAGACATAAACCTATATGTGGACCATTTGATGAGTAATCGTGTTGACTCTGTTCACTTCTTGGAAATGTTTGTATAACTTTCCACTGAAATGCTGACCCTAAATATGGCTGCACACTCGCCACGCCTAATTGGACACCTGGTACACCCCTCCCTCTCACATTGCGACTACTAACAAATAGCATTACGCATAAATGCGCAATGTACATATAAACAAACTGCACACAGACACAGACATATTGCACTGGGGCCATTTTCTTTAGTAGGTGTAGAGTAATGATCAATCGCAAAGAAAACGGAATCTAATTCAAACGACGCATCAACCGTTATCACTGGGACAGATTTACATGATTAATGAATTTTCATATCCATTTGAGATGGATGTGGAACGGAGGAGAAACAACAACTCCTTGATTTCATCGTGCAAAGGTACTATCTAGATATTTCTACACTAATGCAATATTATTAACGTAATTCTTTTTTATTTCAAGGCAACTACTGTATAGATTACTTCAATATTCCGCTTAATTTACGATTTGACAACTTGAGATCATGGTTTGAGCTTTGGAAAAAATCGGTGCACTATTGCACATATTACATCAAAACTATGCAAGTATATATCTCATCATTGTTAAATCAATACAACTATATTTACAAAAGACTAGTCATACTTATACAAAAATATCCTTTACAAAAACATTTAAACAGACATCAACAAAAGATAAATTTGCATAGATCAGGTATGTCGTCAGTCAGATTCGGGTGCCAGCCCGCGATTACGTGTAATCAACGGTTGTCGGTAGTTGGGCGCAATTGTCATTCAAATTTCCAGGTTTTTCTAGGTTAAGAATCGCACGTTTGTGTGCAGACATGGTTACATCCTGGGAACACAATTGCACCGTATATAATTTAATGGTAAATATCACGAGCCTCGTCACAGATTCCCCGTCCTAGAAGGGTGTTTTGTTTGATAAGCGTCTACACCGACCCCCAGACAAACTTGAAAATACAACAGCCATAACATGTCTTCGTACTTCCCGATTTTGAGTTCTCAGTGACGCACCCCCCCCCTCCCCGACCCCTATCACCACTTCATCCCTTACAGCTTGTTTTAGCTATTGTCTTGCGAAATAATTAAACGGATTTTAAAAACAGTATTTAATGTCCCTATTGCAAAAAGGATAAAGGAAAAATATTGTATATTCTGCTTATTCTAACGCAAAATTCGTATATCAAGGTAAAATATTCAGGGCTCCTTTGAACTTTTTTTATTATAATTATTTTGTCAGCCTTGTGGGCAGCATGTCCACGCTAGAATTGCCGCCCACCCCCCCCCCTAAATGTGCCGCCCCCCCGGGCATATACCCCCCCTGCCCCCCCATGTGAGGGTCCTGCTCAACATTGATATATTTTTCTATATACTAATCATCTCATTTATTCATTTATTTTGCAAATAAAATTAAATTTATGCATTAGGATCTAGGGGTACTATGAGCGTAATTATTTTCAAGACTAGTAACGACTTTCAAGACTTGGTGTCAATTTCACTAAATTTTCTACATATGAAAAGAACAACAGCGCTCCCGGGCACCAACTCTTTGTAGGCCTAAGTCTGACATAGACGTGATGCTCTCATTGTAAAATTTTCTCATAAGTTAATAACTCGGAAATATTTCCTGACTTGGATAAGGTTCGCTTATAATTATTATGTGGTTCTGTTTCCAATGACCATACAGAAAACAGTTGGCTGCTGTTTAGTACATTAATAAACCTTTATATATATTTATCTCTTACTGTACATTACTGTTATTGGACAAGGGAAGTGTGAGTTTAGAAGAGCAGGAGGGCATTTGTGGTGAGACAAAATATGCAAGAAGTTCTTGGCAAAAGGAAGGGATTTTTTTTTTTATCCTGGAGAATGCGTATGTCAGAGTTAATAGGTATTGTGAGGTGCACTGTGGATGTATATTCAAGGCGTTCAAAACAATTCAGATGTGTAATAGAGCATGTGTAAAGGCACGTGTACACTGTAGATTAAAATCTAGTTAGACCTGGCCTTGTCTAGTGAGGCTAATCTAAATTGCGTGTACACTACACTAAAATTTGCTCTTCTTAGAGTTTCGATAGAGTAGTGGTAGATTAAAAGTAGCAAGATTGCTCTACCGTTAGTGTGCACTGGAGTTTGACGAAAAAGTCTCGATATTTTTGTATGGAGAAATATTACGATCCAGGCATCTAGTTACTGCTGTAATAGCATTAGTCATAATGAAGGATTTGAAAAATATTATATTCCCATTCACGATGTTGACAAAATTCTCACGATATGACAGTTTGTTTTATAGATTATAAAATCGTTCGTCGTTCTCACGCATATGTTTAAATTCGTTCTGGTTCTCACATAGATATCGCCACAGGCCTCACCTACTTGCCTTCCATCGTAGGCATGATGATAAACATTAAAAAAATATATATTTCCCTTAAAACACACAGCGATCGGTACCTTTTACACTCTGGCAGTGTAACCACATGATTTCATTGGTATAACATCCTCGATGATGTTCAGGGTAAAAACAAATATTTTTTTCGTTCCAATATAGACAATGAATAAATAAATAGATAAACAATAAATTAATAACAAACTAGTAAACAAAGTAGCAAATGAATTAATTAATAAACAAGAAGAAAAATAAGAAAATATATCAAACAAAAATAAACAAATAAA
>NC_134780.1:23306496-23321496 GCF_046742065.1 Oratosquilla oratoria | reverse complement strand
AATCACCTGTGATACAAAACAGACAAGATATTTTCGTCTTCAATCTCATTTTTTTTGACAATCCGCTATTTTTAAGTGTTACGATTTTGTTAATATAACGGACGAATGTTATCATTATTATCATATTTTTGTTGATCTTCGTTAATCAAGTTAAGTAAAATTGAAAACGTAGATAACGCAGGTCCAGTAGCACATGTTATATATAATATTGTGTCAGTATAAACCCATTTTCATGGACAGTATCCTCAAGTACTCTAGCTTTTCTAAATTAAAGTAATATCTTATTTTGGATATCTTAAGCTTGGTGCATGTTATCATATATTAAGTGAAAAGTTATTTTCAAAAAGCTATATTTAGTTAAATTATGTTCATTTTAATTTAGACGAATACCATACACGTGTTCATATACACAATCCATGAGCGTCGATCACTGTTCATGACAGACACTTCCTCGACACCATAATTAGCTAAGGAATTGAATACTATATATCTGTTTCATCGCTAATTCTGTGATCCTCGATTCCATATACAACTCCACCAGACTCATTCATATCTTTAGTGACATCCCTACGAACCCAGTCAATATATATATACTGTATATATATATATATATATATATATATATATATATATATATATATATATATATATATATATATATATATATATATATATATATATATATGTATGTATGTATATATTCTTTATTTACTTATCATTGGAAACTAATTGCTGAAACAATATCACTTTCAACTGATATCTTTCCAGTCTGTCACCTGATTTAAATATCTTTTAACACTAGTGTGACTATGTCCATTCTTACGGTGCAACATTGCCCCCAGGGATACAAATGCTAATTATTCAGTTCTGACATGAAATTTAAAAAACATATAGTTTAACCAATAAAAGAAATTTGCACTTATAGCAGCTCCGAAGCCTTCGAACCGGTAATAAATAATACTAATATGCAACGTATCATATCGTTTCAGGACGCCTATTGTAAATATTTTACTCTTGTCGATTTGGGTAAACTGACGATATTCACCCTGTCAGTCAACATAACAGTCATTGGGGCCACGATGAATTAAATGAGTAACCTAACCACACTAACCTCTAGAATCCTGTGGTTGATGCAAGTTTCTTTGAGAAGCGAATCAGTCGCTAGTTTGTACTAGCTAGGCTGGTACTAGACACTACAGAAGATGCGCACCGGGCCACTGGCCCCACTCACTATCAACAAATCAGTTTCTTGCCTTCGTCCTCTAACTAAAGATACGTTTACTCGATGTCATTCTAACTATTACCCATGGGTAGCGATCAACTTGGGCATATGAAAACACTTCGTCTGTTCAAAATTGCAGGTCACACGACGCAGTACGCATCTGGACGTTGTCGGCACGAGCGGGTGAGTGACCAATACAAGTCGACTACATCGGCAACGCGGTAAACTTCCCGCCAAGGTACATCTCGACGCGCGTGTTTATGCTGGCGTACACTTTACCCATCCACTCTGTCCAGCGTCCATGGACGGGGAGGGGTGCATTGCCCCTAACCTAGAAATCCAGGGTATGTTTGAAACTTTGCCGGTTGTCACGTATAATGCTTTACAAGTCAAAATATGAATTATGTAGATCATGTAAGGATAAGCCTATGCGGCCAATTTGAAGTGTGCATCTTGATATAACCTTATACAATTAACCATATATGTATAATATATTTAATTTTTGCCCCTACAAAAATTTCCTGCGGATGCACCTGACCAAGTCCATCCAGATTCAGGACTCAGAGATGTTTTTTCGGACGTTAATGAGCATTTTTCTATACTTATGTTTTGCCACTGATCCTATCCTGTTTATAGAGACGCCTGCTAACCACTTTATCAACAGACCGTTTATATTTATGATTCACCATGGTCTTGGATCATGTGCTGGACTCGTGATCGACATCTATTACCCTCCTGAATAAGAATCGGTGATCTAGCCAGTAGATAATATAATCGTTGCGCGCGCGTGTGTGTGTTTGGAGTTTTATTACATGGTTGAGTTTTGAACTGCTTGCAAGTTTTAACAAGACCATATAATTTGCTGTGAGAACATTCGGGCAAAGTATAACTACAATGTCATTCTTGATTTATTGGATTAAATCTCGACACTATAGACACCAGCCTTAACTTTGGAGAGCCCAGAGCGTTCTATAGCGTCCTGGCAAGCGCCACATTCCTCATCCACGTCGCAAAACAGGATTTCACTTTACACCATGCCCCGGGTTGACAAACGCAGTCCAGACGAAAAGAATGATTAAATAAACAACTGCATTACCAGTCACTCTTACGTTATTTCGTATAGTTAGATGGGGCAGTAGTACCATTCGAAGCTGTTAATCCATTAGTCTGAGTTCGATTCCCGCATAGAACTGAATTTATTTCACCATAGCTACACCACGAGCCGGTACTACAACTCACGTGGGCAAGGAGTTGTGTGTATTTGTGTGTAAGGCTACAGCATTAGCCATAGATCGGTCATATATAAACTGTAACCTGTCGATTGTGAGTCCGACACGCGATCCAAAGTCATGATGGTGAATCGCATGACCACAGACACCTTGACTGTGGCTTTCAAGACACAGAATCCTTTTGCCTTCGACTCCTCATCTATTGATCTGGGTGCATGATTTTAGAACATCCAGAAGTTCTGCAGGGATTGCAGCGTCATTGGCTAGGTCGATCATCCAACCATTTCCGTGACTCTCCCCTTAGCCTCATTACATATTCCTTTCCATTAACAAAGAACCTAAAACCTGGCAATGAGGTATAAAAAATCATTACCAGATATCGCAGTATCAATTTTATTGCATATTAAAGGAATTACATAGATAATTGGTAAAATCATATAAAATTGCTTGAAGATATATTTTTATGTTTACAAACTGCAGAGGATGATACAAAGGCGTAATAAACTGACATTATGTCATAAACTCACATTTATTCACACCATAATTCTTTAGAATTTCTACTTCATAGCTGCGATTGACTTCGTAATTCACAAATACAGATGTGCTCGTACATATACCAAAAGGCCTTTTTCTCCTTTATATGGGGAGAGGTGACTTAACAAAACCATACACCTACTTTTCACCCAATACACTCTAATCTGATACCCATCTGCTGCACCTTTTCGGGGAGGGCGAGAGTGAAGTGTAATGATAAGAAGGTATCTGGGCCTGAGCGCAAATAAAAGATTGTATTGTTAAGATAAGAAGATGCAAATGAATACGTCCCAACTCCATATGATGTATTTCTTTTTTCCGGAGATGGTAACTGAACACCAAAGACTCCATTCCTGGGGTTCTCAACTTGTGTATCTTATATCTATAAACTGTTGTTGTTTAGCTTCCCGAAGACCACTTTTCAACGCTGACTTTAATCGATAAATATCCACTTAATCCCACTAGTTTTCGGTCTGTGGCCCCCAATAGTGACCCTCCATGGTCCACAGGGTGAGGACCATTTTTCTATTCAGTGCTGGTGAAGCAATTCTCTGTTGCAGAACAGTTGGCTGTGTCGATGGCACACAACACACCTAATTCTCTATCACAGCTAGCGTCACCCCAACCTCCACTTGTATTTACTATTACACAGTTTTCCTCGCGAAGACCATCTGGTTCACTACCTGACCAGTTGGAGTACGTGATGGGTGAACCTGCAGAGAATAAGGATCCAGTTTTGGTTATTGGAAGGAAGGGTTACACTAGTCAACGAGATACTAGAAGTCCAACTTTTGCACTCATTCATCCTATAATAAGTGGTTACACGCGAGTCCAACCTTATCGTTTAGAGAAATTCCCACCAATCACGTAAAATGAGGAACTCTCATTGACAGAGACAATGTCTATACCTGTTTCTCAAATATTTTACTCCTTATACTACAATTAGGCAAGTACACATATACATACACATACATATATTATCGAACACTAGCCTGATGTTTATCATCCATAGAAAATGGTTATTGAAGGGATGACTCAGTGAGAGAGAGATTATATTATCATTATTTATTAATATAATCGGGATCCCTCAGCTCCCAAAGCGCCTCTTGTGGTCGTATCTTCTCTATTAGAGAATGGATAACTTCAATATTCAACTCCATCACGGCGAGAAGTGCATATTAGATACCAAGCAAATGGTGGGAAGAGTTTTCGCGCGTAAAACAATAACAGTTTGACATACGACTGTTTGATTGTTGCCATAATATATATTCCATAAAATTTCTTTTCTATTTCAAGACAATTTCATACTATTGAAAACTTTATCTCCTATAACTGAATAAGTTATATCTATATATTTCAAATACGTCTTAGATATGAATACTGTTGACGTACACAACCATCCCCAAAATCAGGCTTGCCCAAAATGGCTTGATAAAGAAATCGAAAAAAGTATTGCTAAAAAGAGACAGGCTTACAAGAAATATAATTGTTCAGGTGCATCTAATGACTATCAAAATTATGTATTAATACAGAGAGATTTAAAAAGGACAATTAAAAAACGAAAACGACAATACGAAATGAATATCGTTGATAAATCCAAAGAGAATCCCATAGAATTCTATAGTTACACTAGAGATAAAAAGGTTGTTAGGAATCACATTGGTACACTATTATCTGCTGACGGTCAACTTGAATATTCAAATGAAGGGATGTGTGATATTTTAAACAATTATTTTAGCTCAGTATTCGTAAATGAAACACCTCAAAGTGAACTCCAAAATGAAACCTATGAAAAGTCCAGGGTAAACTTACTACGGTAAATATAACAAAAGAAAAAATTAAAAGGTGTATAGAGAAACTCAAAGTTAATAAAACACCAGGGCCTGACGGTTGGCATCTAAGAATCTTAAAGGAAATGAAAAATGAGATTGTTGCTCCATTAGAAATTATTTTCAAGAAATCCATCATATCCGGAACTGTTCTAAGAGAATGAAAGCTAGCTAACATTATTCCCATATTCAAAAAAGATGACAAAAAGAAACCAAATAACTATAGGCCTATAAGTTTGACTTCAATCGTAGGAAAAATTATGGAAAATATCATCAGAGATGCTATCGAGCATAATTTAGAAAGTAACTGTTGGATAAATGATAGCCAGCATGGTTTCAGACGGAAACGTTTTTGCGTGAATAACTTACTCGAATTCTACAACACAGTTATCTCGAATTATGACAAAAGAAACTATATAGATTTAATATATCTAGACTTTGCAAAAGCTTTTGATACCGTCCCCCACGAAAGACTACTTACTAAATTAGCTTCACACGGAATAAATGGCAGCCTATTAAGTTGGACTAGAAATTGGTTGAATGATCGAAAACAGAGAGTTGTTTTAAATGGAAAAACTTCTAGATGGAAAAATATTACAAGTGGAGTTCCTCAGGGTTCCGTTCTTGGGCCACTTCTATTCATAGTATATATAAATGATATAGACAATGAACTAAAGTCTACTGTTTCCAAATTTGCTGATGATACAAAACTGTGCAGAATGGCAAATGATCACTTAAACCAATTAGATATTCAAGAAGATTTAGATAAATTACAGCAACGGTCTGAAAAGTAGCTAATGAAATTTAACACAAGTAAATGCAAGGTATTGTGCATAGGTAAAAATAACAGTAAGTACGATTACAAGTTACTTGGAAATTCGTTAACAAAAGTGGATAATGAAAAGGATCTCGACGTAATTATCAGTAACGATCTCAAATCATCCAAGCAGTGTATTTCGGCCTCTGAGAAAGCAAATAAGATTCTGGGACTGATTGCGCGATCTGTTGACTTCAAAAGTCCATGACTCATTAACAAGCTATATAAATCGTTAGTTCGTTGTCAGATGGGGGCAAAATGTCAGTGTAGGACAAGACAACAGTGCCGGGCAAAATGCCAATGAACGACAAATGGCCACTGTGGAACACAATGACAGAGGGACAAAATGACCATAAGGGACCAAAAGTCCATGAGTGCCCAAATATCTGAAAGACCAAATGACCGTGAGTTACCAAATGTCTATGAAGGACCAAATGAATTGGTCGGAGCAAATGCATTGAAAAATAGTTTAGAAGAGAAAAACAACATAGACAGGGACTGTGAAAATAGTCACATAAACAGGGTGATGAAAGGTGATCTCGATGTTTACTATACGAACACCGTAAGTCACGAATAAAATAGATTTGTTGAGAGGTAAAGCTTGTGTAGGAAGATTTTATATAATAGCTCTTACTGAATCCTGGGTATACATGACGGATAGAGATTTCCTTCTGGGAATCGAAATTCCTTATCAACAACTTTGTTAAGGATGAGGTGAGGACGGTATCAATTTGGGTAGAGATTATTGACGGGAAGGGGAAACTTATTATTGGGGTTCTCTATAGACCTCCTAGTCTGAGAATGAAGACAAATTGTCCCAACAAACTTGCAGGGCGTCACAGCACAAAAATGTTGTGATCATGGGAGATTTTTAACTACGGAAACATTAATTGGGACACTATGGTGGGAGATCGGGAAGCGCAATGTATTTTTTAGATGTGATACAAGATCATTTCTTAAAGCAATCGATTTATCAGGAACAGCAAGGGCCCCAAACGTTGGGTGTCAGAAGTCGGGATAGGCAGTGGCCCCACGTTGGGCACCAGTCGTCGGTTAGGTGGCGATGTGGAGCAGGGCCTAACTGAAAGGCAAACACTGAAAGTGACGTAAAGGTCTATTAAAGTGAGAAGCGTGGTTCAGGAATATTTTTTTTTTCCTAAGTACGCGATTTGTATGTAGCGATTAGCCAGGGGTTGGGCGCCGGGAAGATTCCGCGGAGGAGAACGACTGGTAGCTCCAGGAGCGGAGGGATAGACTGCTGGGCTTGATGTCAATGCGTCGGCAGCTGGGGGAAGAGGGAGATAATTTCCAGGCGATGACTGCGACTCTGGAGAAGTTGTGAGAAAGACGTATGCTTAGAGAGGTGGAGCTACTTTTCTTCGGACTCCGAGGTGGACAGATGTTCTTCGTCGGGTCCGAGGATTTGAATGGACTATGGACTACCTAGGACAAACCACCCGCTCGCACGAGATCGGTAGTTATAGGAGGGGAAGAGATGTCTGTATGAAAATGAAAAGAGGGCTACTGCCACCCGGCGATTCTTAGGGATATCTATTTCGTGGGGTCGTGGCTTTGGATTTGAATGTTTCTGACGGGTACCAACAGCCTTTATGTATCTGGGTCAGAAAGTGTCCTGCTCACTGATTGGCCACTGGTGGGCCGCTCCTTTTGGGTACGTAAGATAGCTCGTCCCAGCCGAATTTGCGTTGTGCACGCTGACCAGCCGGCGATATTGTGCTTTGAGCCGTACCTAGCGGTCGATTCCTTGCTGTACACAAACTCATTCCATAGAAAAACAAACCCAAAATATTCTATAGTGAAATGCAAAATTCTTACGTTTTGCAAACACTCTGGTAGCCGAAGTCAGTGCACTTTGCTGTCAATTGAACACCGATGCCCAATGGGGACGGGGAAGGGCTATCAACTATTTGCAAAATATAAGAATTTTGCATTTCGCTATAGAATATTGCGAGTTAATTTTTCGAGTGAGGATATATTCCTAAAGTTCATGAACACTCTGTATACATATATGTATAAATAAACACACACACACACACACACATGCATATAGTTTTCCCCGAATATTGCTATAGATCAAAGGTTGACATCATATTACATTTCCAATGGGCTTACCATCATAAGCTGAGACATAACTACCCTCCTTTAGGTTGTCATTCACGCTAAGCCATGTATACTCGTTGATCATGGAAGTTATAAACTGGTTCTCCTCGGTACTCTGGAACACAAACAAACCAATCATTATTCTGCTTATGTGTCAGCTGTGCATATGATGATGCATCTAGATTCAGAATATGGAAACCATGTATATCTCAAACCACCAAGTACATTTCACACGGGAGACCTGTGTGAACAAGACAAGCATCTCGTTCATATAGCTCCCGTGTAAAATTTACTCTTGTTTATGTGTTCACAAGATCGATACCGGTTTGCACGTATATTGTATTACACTCTAGTGTATGTTATTGCATTGTATGCTAGTGTTGGGAAAATAGTCTAGCCACGCACTCAGAAATACGGGACCCAGATATGTGAAGAAACCAGTCATATCAGGACTGGTGACAGTTTAGGATAAGCAATGAAGAAAAACAGCTTCGGGAAACACAGAACTCAAAATTCCAAAATCAGAAGTTATAATAGAATTAAATTTAAAGTATACCAAAGGTCAGATAAACAAATCAGAAACAAAATATCATAGTTCATATCATGATAAAGACATTGGTGACAAAATAGAATGTAAAAGTCAGTTAGGAAGTAGAAAGAATAAAAAATATATAGAAATGGGTGACTTAATGAATCTATTTAATCGTAGGTCAGACAGGAAAAACAGATCAGAAACAGAGAAAGAGTGTTGACCCAGGCCTTACGAACTGTTTACGTTGTTGGTGTTTCGGTGTGGTTACATTTGTGTAAGAATATTATGTAATTGAAAGATTTATGTTGGAAATATATAGAAAAACTAAAACAAATTTTAACTTGGCCAGCACGTGCACTTTGTCCACCGTTTTGATGCGGTTGCTCGAATGCTCCAATCCCTTTCTCAAATTTTTGTCTCTATTTTGCTTTTACTGTATGTTTTGTTTTAATCTTATTGTATTTTCCTTGTGAACCACTTTTACTTGTTAAAATTGTAAATGTCTGACAATTTGTCATGATCGATGGAGAGTGATTATCTCCAAGGTCCTCTCCCAGTTTCACCACAGACCATATATACTCGTACTTGTGTGCAGTTCATGTATTCACCACACCTCCTAAATAAAAATCCCCCCGAAAATGAAGGATTCTCTCATCATTAGCAAACCAGACTTCGAAGTCCAGGTCTCCTGAGATATCTAATAGATATCATACAGACTTCTCTTGCCCTCCCACAGACACCGATCCCGCGTAGTTCATATCCTTGAGGACGATTCCCGGACGGAAATCGAGATGTCGGGCACATTAAACCCTTCAAATTGAGTCTGGGAATCGAGATGTCGGGCACATTAAACCCTTCAAATTGAGTCTGGTGTTTACTCTCCACACACACACACACACACACACACACACACACACACACACACACACACACACACACACACACACACACACACACACACACACACACCTGTGTGTGCGTGTGCGTGTGTGTGTGTGTGTGTGTGTGTGTGTGTGTGTGTCTGTGTTTGTGTGTGTGTGTGTGTGTGCGTGTGTGTGTGTGTATTCACCTCGGATCTGCTGCGGCCTCTTTTCGAGACAGCCAGACACCACCCTACGGCAGTGAGCTCAGAGCTCATTATTAGCAGATCTCTGGGTAGGTCTTAGACTACTCACACTCCACACACCGGGAATACAAGGTCACAACTCCTTGACTAACGTCCCGTACCTACTCGCTGCTAGGTGAACAGGGGCTACACGTGAAAGGAGACAAACCCAACTTGTCTCCGCCCGGCCGGGGAATCGAACCCCGGTTCTCCGGCTTGTGAGGCCAGTGCCTTACCAATCCGCCACCGGTGTGTGTGTGTGTGTGTGTGTGTGTGTGTGTGTGTGTGTGTGTGTGTGTGTGTGTGTGTGTGTGTGTGTGTGTGTGTGTGTGTGTGTGTGTGTGTGTGTGTGTGTGTGTGTGCGTGGTATCGCGCTCGACTGCTAACTCGGCGGTTTGTTTTTAAATCCCCCGCCCAGGGCTGAAAAGTAGCACTTCACGCCGACACCCCAACACTAGTGGGCAACACGTTGTCGTCATGTATGTGTGGTGTGTGTGTGTGTGTGTGTGTGTGTGTGTGTGTGTGTGTGTGTGTGTGTGTGTGTGTGTGTGTGTGTGTGTGTGTGTGTGTGTGTGTGTGTGTGTGTGTGTGTGTGTGTGTGTGTGTGTGTCTGTGTGTGTGTGTGTGTGTGTGTGTGTGTGTGTGTGTGTGTGTGTGTGTGTGTGTGTGTGTGTGTGTGTGTGTGTGTGTGTGTGTGTGTGTGTATGTCTGTGGTCACAGCATTGTCCATGAAACAAATCAGCCCACATACAAGCTCCAAACTCTTATCCGAGAGAGTAATAGCTGTCGGTCACGATCCCATCACGTGATCTAAGACCATAGCAAATCACACACACACAATCACATATGCCATTTTACAAATATTTATATAATTACTACCTTGGGAATGGGCAAGGTTCCTCCAATGTCTGTACACATTACCTTGGCATTAGACCAAGTATGACCGCCCTCCATTAGAACGTACTTCTTAGTGAACAGGACACCGTTTTCAGGGTAGTCTGAGTGAAGGAAATAAAAACAGAGCTTAAGATTGCATCTTCCTTAGTCCTAATCTAAGAACACAATTTACAACATCATGGCTTTGTTCTGACTAGCTCCAAACTATGTCACTCAGCGTAGTTACTGTGCATATATGAAGGATGGAGTGATTTGTTGAGTGAAAATTTCCACCAAAGGTTATCGACCACAAGGAGTCTGTGTCTACGGAGACGCAGGAACTTGAAGAACAGAAAACATAAGAATGTAATAGAGGACACTGCAACATAAGGTTCCAGTACTGCCTATCACCCCCATCCATAGAAATGTTTAACCTACTCTTAAAACAACCAATAATTTCAGTGCTCACTACATGATTACTAAGTCTATTCCATTCGTTAACCACTCTATTGGTAAACCAATTCTTGCCTATTTCATTCTTAAATCTAAATTTGTTCAATCTATATCCATAACTACGAGTCCTGCCCTGCCGTAAGTACCTCTCCACATCATTCTGTAGCCGGGGAACTTTTCTGCCACGTTTAGTGCTGAAGCTATAGGCATGTTTGAGAATAGCTTGCACGCCCTATCCTGATCCCCGTAGCAGGCGCCGCTACATTTAGGCATCATGGAGCACCTGGAGACACACATGATGGCACTGAAGCCACCATCTTCGGAGTCCATGAGTTTGGACGCTGGACACTCATCTTGTCGGAAACGACGGAATTGTGTATCCTTCCCAAGAACACACAGTATTGTGGCAACTGTCGATGCCAGAAGGATCTTCAACCAAACGGTCAAGGTCATATCTGCGGTGATCAGAAGAGAAAATGGTCCAAGATTAAGAACATAAAAACATATGAATAAAGGAGACTGCAAGAGACCATAAGGCCTACACAAGAGTAATTTAAAATGGTAAGAGAATTTTGAAGAAAAAAAAAGCGAAATGTTGTACTTTTTAATAAAGGTTTCATCTTCACACGGAATCTGAGAACAATTCTGTGATTTATCTTTTTGGTCTGTCTGTTTTCGTGACCATGTGGTAACACATTTCCTCGATAAGAAGAGGCGAAATTCGACACCACACGCTACCCACCCTCTCCTTTGAGCATACGTCACGCAGCCCGCTTACAAACACCACACGGAATGCAAACAGCTTAATAAATCCCCCAAAAAGTCATGTCACCCATACTATATATAGCCTACTCACCAATAGAATAACTCACCACCCCACTCTCACACAGTGGGAAGTGAGAAACCTATGGAAGGGCAAAACTGTGTCAGTTGCGGTAAGCCGGTTTTTTTTTTTTTTTTTTTTTTTTTTTTTGTTTTTTTTTTTTTTTTTTTTTTTTTTTTTTTTTTTTTTTTGTTTTTTTTTTTTTTTTTTAGGCCGACGATGGGTCACCCCCGCCTATCTAAGGCGGTCGGGAGCCAACATAGCCACAGTAAGTCCCGGGAATTGAACCCATGACCACCTATCTCGAGTTCAGGATGATATCCACAATACTATCGCCTAAACTTATAACTGTTACAGCAGAGTCGCCTCGCCAGACCCGGCTCGGACAGGTAATGTCCTTCTTGCCCTGAAAGGTGGCTTCAACTAAGCAGTGACCTAAACGAGGTCAGTTATTGAGGTCATTCATTTGTAATGCACAATTACAATTCAACTTGTTCAAAGTGTGAAGGTGCATATTGAATATCACCCTACTAGTAACTATAATGTTAAATTAAACTGTATTGTTGCAATTATATTAAAATTCATTCAATTGAACAGTTCACCGCGTTCAAAATAAAGACTGGTAAATTAACTAAGCGATGAAAGAAATGCAAATTTTATATAAGAAAATTATCATCAGGAAATTCTTCTTAGAATAGCGTATATCACCTTCACGTCACATGGAACCACGGTTATGAAAGCTAAACATTGTATAACATCTACGTGAACAGAACTAGCTTTATTATTATTGATACAGATAACTAGTACATATGTATACTATGGATGCTATCACCTCATTTCTGACGAATAATTTTTTTTTATTTGGCATTGAATCAATATACATGAAGTCCAGATATAGAAAGAACACATAGTTCGAAATAACAATTACAAATGCCAAAGATAACACAAAAAAGCATGGAGGCTATTTCCACTGTGGTCCTCAATAGACTGATTTTCTACACTAAGTTACAAAGACAATATACATAGGGGTTAAGGGGACCAGAGACAGTCATGAGTAATACCAATCAGTAACCTCGCCAAGGATAAAGAACATATACGAAAGTATACACTCCTCCCTCTATCTACGAAGTAGTTACGTTCTTGAAAAACCGTTCGTATATCGAATATACTTAAATCGAGCACTTTTTTCCCATATAAACCCATTATATTATGCGAGATAGGTTCTTACAAACAAATTTCATGTCCCTATAAAGTCATCACAACATTAAATATGTATAATCTTGAATACTGTTCTCTGCTAATTACATACAGACACATAGAATATTAATATGCACAGACAACTTAGTATCTAGATATTTTGCTCTCCTAGCCCTCTTAGGCTTGTCACCATCCTTAATAGGGCTTCCTGGACGCTTAGGAGGCATAATGTCACTTGAAATAATGCTAATAATTCACGATTAACCAAGACAGAGTAAGTAGACCGAGCAGTACACGGCGTTGTTTTGAGAACAATAACAAACGTACGTATCTATTTTCACTTTATTTTTGATCTGGACATATGGCAGTTTTTTATATTTATGATGTAAAAATAATTTTCTTTTTAATATTTATGATTTAGAAATACAGTAATTTTTTTCAACCTGATTTTATTCGATATGGCGAATTTTTAGTTCGTATTTCGATTTTTGGGACAAAATTGTTTCGTTCGTAATAGCGAAAATTCATATATGGAGCGTTCTTAAATCATAGGAGGAGTGTACACGTTAGGATGGAACATGTATAGACAACGTTTGAGGAATTTTTATCTATTAGTTTCAATGGTTGGTTGCCCATTTAGCTCTCGTTGAAATACTACATTTAGATGTCCACACACACACAGTTAGTGAATGAGAAAGTTGGAAACAGAGAAGAGAGAGAGAGAGAGAGAGGGAGAGAGAGAGAGAGAGAGAGAGAGAGAGAGAGAGAGAGAGAGAGAGAGAGAGAGAGAGAGAGAGAGAGAGAGAGAGAGAGAGAGAGAGAGAGAGAGAGAGAGAGAGAGAGAGATTGCGGGTGGGGAGTAGGAGAGAAATATGGCTCTGGAGGGATAGAGAGTGAGAAAGATATGTCGGGCGGAACAGAGAGAGAGGGGAGAGAAAGAGATACAAAGAGAGGGAGAGATATCAAGGGGAGGGAAGAGAGAGAGAGAGAGAGAGAGAGAGAGAGAGAGAGAGAGAGAGAGAGAGAGAGAGAGAGAGAGAGAGAGAGAGGGAAGGGGAGATACAGAGAGATATATGGCGCGCATAAGGGATAGTAGGGTAAAGTGAGACAAAAAAGTAGCGGGAGATAGTAAGATAAAGAGAGAAAAAGAGAAATATTATGGAGGGAGAAATATATATATATATCATATATATATATATATATATATATATATATATATATATATATATATATATAAATATATGTACAACACTGAATGGGTCCCATCAACGACGTCTAACTCGAGGAGGCATACATACGGAAATCGACACGTGGTCAAGTTAAGGACTCGAACCTTTGCTAGTACGTAACAAGTGACAGTGACTTAGCCCAATGCGTTATCAAGAGAGATAAAAATGAGGCGCGACTTTTCCTATATATTTGATTGCTCGAGTTACAAACACGTACGCTAAATTTTGCGTTCAACCAACCGCCGCCATGATAGTAGTTCGAGTCCTTACCTTGATCACGCATTAATTTCTGCATGTATGCCTCCTCGAGTTACTCTACGTTACTGGCTTAGAATTAAAGTAAATTGTGGTTGATAAATGAATATATATATATATATATATATATATATATATATATATATATATTATATATCAACACACACCAACACACACACACCACACACAAACACATACACACACATACATATATACATATATATATATATATGTATATACACACACACACACACACACATATATATATATATATATATATATCCACACACGTACACACACGCACGCACGCACACACACACCACACACACACACACACACACATATATATACTCGTATATATATATATATATATATATATACATATATATATATATATATACATATATATATATATATATATATATATACAGTATATATATATATATATATATATGTATATCAAGGACTATTATTACACAGGACGTGCGCGCCCAGATCCCTGGATCCGCTAGCGGAGGCCATTGCTTTCTTTGTAACCTAACATTTTATATTGGACAAATATATCAAAACTAGAAACCTAACATTGTATATAGGACAAGGATATCAACTATTGACTTATTCAATGCAATATAAGTTAATATAAACTTTTATAGTGAAATAAGAAACTATTTCTAAGGCAGTTATGCTTTGAAATGCCAATTTTAGCCGGACCATGTATTATTGCATGAGGTTAGTGGACACTAGGGTTGACGATTTTTTTTTTTTTTTTTTTTTTATC
>NC_134780.1:23213996-23293996 GCF_046742065.1 Oratosquilla oratoria | reverse complement strand
AGAAAAAGAGCCGAAAGCAGCTGTTAGTCTTTTGTCACACCTCACTAGTTTTGTCTAACACCTCTTTTCAAAGCTTTTATTTGAGCAACTCTATCTTTGAGCAAGTCAGAGGTGAGGGGTATTTTGAGCAGGTAAAGATGAGCTCTTTTTACGCCGGTATATAAGCCTGCCATGTTGACTCACTCAGAACTCGGTCATCATGGAAATGATCAAGAATAGCTGAAGTGAAGACAAGCGCGATCTTGATGGGTACATGTATCATGCAAAGTTGGGCGCGTTATCGCCGGACAGGTAGTGCGTTATCGAAAACTCTGTGGTGTATTTCCGTCAATGCGTTACCGATTTTAATTCCCTTACAGCGGTGTGTGTGTGTGTGTGTGTGTGTGTGTGTGTGTACACACATACGCAGTAACGCGGACCGCTCTAAGGTAATTAAAATCGGTAACGCGGAAATGCACCCCAGATTTTTCGGTAACGCATTACCTGCCCGACGGTAACGCGCCCAGCTCTGCATGTATGCCAAGAAGAACTTACCGAAATTGGATTCTTCAGAGTCCAAGAGCAATACTTGACTGGAGATACATCATCAGAGGAATCTGGTTCTCCACCGCTAATCTATTTCACATTGTGTACAATAAATTACGCATGTCAAATCTACAGCACTCCCAAATTTCCAACTCTAGCGAAACAAATGTTTAGAATATATACTGGAATACTTATAATCTATGGTAATCTATACAAAGTGACCAAGTTCAATAACTAATACAAACAATAACAGGCACTGCATATTTGGGTCTAAATGGTACGCATTTATCTGGAACGCCTCTATCAAGGTCTTTATAGACCTTGGCCTCCATGGGCACGCGTTCACGAATCATATGACAAATTACAGTCCTTTTTCAGTCACCACCTCATTGGATAACACATATTTCACTGTCTGTAAAAAATAATTATATTGTATACCTTAGTCAGGTAGAGTGAGGAAGATATGGTCAAGCACCTCTCGTCATTCCGGGACATGCTCTCCTCCCTTCCGTCCGTGTTCTTTCATGGATCTATAGTGTTTGCACTGACGTCATAGAAACCCGGATGAGCCGCCATGTAGGTGGTATTCGGATTTGACAGACGATTGTAAACAATGAAGAGGTGTGAAGAAAGTGCATGTTTCTGTAGAGACTAACTTCAACCTAGCGAGAAGATAAAGTATAAGAAAAAGTTCCGGTTAATCAGGGGAGAAATTCCCTACAAAAAGTGCCGATCATGAGGTGCTACTTGCAGTCACCTACCCAGACACAGAGAACTACCTGTTGTTTACAGCCCCCTACACTACAGAGGACCTGAATATATACAATGGGATGGAGGCCTACAACCTACAACCACATAGTAATAAAGTGCTTGTTACGTTTTTAAGTTTTGCCATGTCATGTCGTTTGTATTGTTAGCTAGGCCCTATCGTACTCATGTCATTTGTATTTGTATTTGCCTTTTTAGATTTGACATTCTCAGCGTCTAAGAGAACCCCTGGTACTTCGGGTGATAGCAGAGAAGAATGTTAAGATTCTGGCTATCCATTGCCTTTGCATGAGTGCTCTTGGGAGAGCGTACTCGCACGTGCTCACATGTAGCAGCATTAATGTTTTCGGTGGCAGCAAATGTTAGAATTCAGAACTCAAAGACTGTACTCTAGGAGAAAGCATATTGGCTGCTTCCGAATTCCTTGAAAAAAAAAATGAATACAAAGAATGCAAGGATATTGATTTCACGTCTGCCAAAACAGTGAAAAGGAAACAAGAAAGACAGATAAACAAGCGTCTTCCACCAAATTCTAGTTTATCTACAAGTGGAAGTACTAGTATGAATAGTACACCTTTGATGTCGGATATACCAAATCCCTCAGCCAGAGAACCATCAGAATTCTCAGACTCAGTCCAGGTGAAGCGAGTTGAAAGAAGGCAGCAATTTCGACAATCACCCTCATTCGTTATGATTTTTTTTTTTTTTTTTTTGCAGTCCGTTTTTCACGATCTGATCGGTTTATGCAACCAAAAACTTGACAGAAATTAACAATATTTTTACAATGAACAAGTTCATCAGCCTCTGGTCATGCTGATTTGTTTACTTTCCAACGCCTCCAAAATGGCGTGATACGGTTGTGACGTAGCGTACAAGCGCTCTATACTTAAACCCATTTACACCATAGTTACTATATAATTTATCTAAGGATGTTATACACGGAGGTACTTACTCTTTTCAAACTCCCTTTCTCTTGGGATAGATTTGCGTATTTTGTTTCATGATGCCCCCCTAGATACTTGTCATGGCCTCAAAATGCTGCTGGAGAAGACGACAATTCTGTTGAGTGACTTGTTTCGAAAAATGTCTGCTACATATACAGTGCATTTGCAAAACCAAACTCTTCGACAATTACGATGTACTATACTGTACAGTAGTTGCAGTTGAGAGCACACATGTAGTCAGCAGTGTAGTATTGCATCCCAGAACATTAGTTTCGACAGCTACCCTGTTTAGCTGGCACTTCGTTTGATTTAAACAATTTTATTTGTGATTTACACAACTTGTGATTTGTGATTCATACAACTTGTGACTGGCAATTTACACTATTTTCATGTGAAGAAAAAGTTGAATAAATTATTTCCCTAGCTGGGCATTTTGCAGCTTCTATACGCGTATGTCCGCGCATGCGCAAGCGGACCAAAATAACGACTATTTGCACGTTCACTCAGAAAAAACAAATTCGATCATTCTTATTCGTAGTAGCACCGAGAGAACCACATACAAGTTCACTCACGAAAACGGCTATAACACTCAGGGGATCACTCACGGAATACAGTAACTCACAAAAATATCACAGTAACTCAAATTAGAACTATCCAACCATTTATCCTTCTCCAAACTATTGGGTAGGTTGGGGAGGCTCCTAACTGATCAGTTTGTCAGGCATGACTACAAACATAGCGTGGTTAAGCATCGAGTACTAGCCAGCTCGAGGTGCATGGTAATATCATGATACTGACCTGTCAAATGTAACTCGTGTCTAGTAAATTCATCCAACCATGGGCACGGGATCTTCGCTAATTTATTTGTCAAATTTACCATAGAATGTTTAGTGATGACATATCGCACGTGTCCACCACACCCTAGATTGGTAGACGTAGGGAAAGATGGCGATTTCGGAGGGTATGTATCCAAATGGATACACAGTAGAAAAAAAATAAAATGAAATATATACATGTGTTTTTTGTCCATATAAAGGTACTGTAATATAAATATAGGGCTCGTAGAGTCCTGCTAATACAAAATTAACGTAATTCCAATATAAAAAATGACAACTATAAACAATTGAAAAAAAAACAAAATCAAAGTATTAAGATTATGTGTTCCTGAGCCTAATATAAGAGGAACTTGGTAAAAATAACATTATGAAAATGACCTACATATGTCAATTAATTTCACACGAAACCTATAAAACTTCAATTGTACAGACCACATATTGCCCTGACTAAATGAAAATGGGTGATTTTGGAAATGCATTTTTATGTATGTGTAAAAATGATGCATGTAATTATTTTTCTTTTATGAAATTGTGTTTCTATGTGAAAAAGATATTCTGTGTATGAAATGATGTAGTGGCCCTTACATAGAGGCACTAGAGAACATGGGAGGCGCTTCGGAGCACTCTCGTGCTCTTTAGTTTTGATGAGCCGACTGCACTATTCTATACATATAATTATTTTTTCACATATAAACACAATTTCATAAAAGAAAGATAACTTCAGGCATAGTTTTTACATATTATACATAAAAATGCATTTCCAAAATCACTTTGTCACTTGACAGCAGGAAGAGTGCCACTCGCCCCTTTTACCCCCTGCAATCTCCCACCCCTAACCTCTTATTCGCGGCGTTCGTGGCGCATGACAAAAGTGAGTCTCGTCATAATATTTTTTTTACATTTATTGATTCACAAGAAGTACATCTTGTTTGGGTCTCTACCCATATTCCTAGAAGGCATACAAGTATGCCTTTTACAATAAAATTTACATGTACATGTGTTTAATTATGTCAATATTTGTAGCGCTGCACGGTCCTGGTCGGTCTCCACGATCTAGCCGACGTGGTTAGTGTCCTATGTGTCCGTCGCGTCCCATCCGGTCCAGCCGACGTGGTTTAGTTCCTGCACCCGTCGCGTCCCATCCGGTCCAGTCCAAGGCATCATGCGCAGTTACCTAAGTGAGAAAGGAGAAGATATTAATCCTTTGGCTTGAATTTTTGTGGTGAGCTATAAGTCAATATTTCAAGTGAGTGCAGTTAAGAACCCATCTGTATCCTCTGGGGCTGGCACTTGAAGGAGACTTCCCAGCCGACGTGGTTGGTATCTTTTGCACTCGTCGCGTCTCATCCGGTCGGTTCAGGGCATCCTGCGCAGTTACCTAGGTGAAAAAAAAAAAAAACATTAGTCCTTGGCTTAAGTTGAAATGTGTCATAAGTCAAAAATCAGCAAGAGAGTACAGTCGAACAGAACCCATCCGTATCATCTGGGGGGCGGCACTTGAAGGAGGCGTCCCAGCTGATACGAGTTAAGTGACATCGTCAGTCGACGGATGAGTCCCCCGGCCGAGGTCCTGGGGCCCGCACGCAGAAATCTGGTCGCTGGGCAAAGGGCCACATAATGATCTAGCCCGTTTGCGCCGGCCTCTCCACAGTGGATGCAGGCCTCCGGCTGTCCCGTCACCTCCGAGAAACATCGATACCCGAGACGGAGTCGATGAAGGGTGACTTTCTCTATCCTGGAGAGACGGACTCCAGGGGTCAGTCGCTCATACGCTGTGGCAACTTGATACCAGCGTGCTGACGGCCTCTGGGCTGTCAGGTTCCTATGGCTTTGCAGCTCCCTCTTGGCCATCGTTCTCGTTGCAATGGCCAAGATCTCAGTTCGGCTCGGGAGGACACCGATTCCGCCTTCCATGTCCCCTGTGGCCGCTCTTCTGGCCACTCTGTCTGCCGATGTGTCCAGGCACACAGTTGAGGACGACTGATCTCCCTTGCTGACGGAGGGCCTTGAGCTGAAATAACAGCGAGGTCATTAGGTTTTTATGGTCATTATGATAAATTTTAGATATTAATTGCAACAGAGCTAAACTATCTGTGTAAACCACAACATTACTCTGGTGGGAGTTGAGAGCATGGGTCAATCCTAGATTCACTACAACACCCTCTGCAGCGAATGCCCAACACCCTTACTCCCTGTTGCTCGTCCTTCGTGACAAACGCTGCACCTGCCACGTTGTGTACGGGATCCACGGAGCCGTCTGTGAAATAGACGACGCAGTTTTCCTGGGCGACAGATCTCATTGTGGCCTCCGCATCCGCCCGCAGGCGCGGCAGCGGCGTACCGCGTCGTGACGCCATCACACTGATTTTGGCCAGTGGATTCTCCCAGGGGGAAGACTGCACATAACCTTCCACCGGCACATCCCTCCTCTTCTGAAGGATAAGGTCATGCAGGTGAAGGTCCCTTATGCGGTGTGCAACCCTCGCTGACCACCTCTTCTGCGGGAAGAGATCCGGATCTTGCTGGAGGGCGCTGATTAGCCTTCGCCGCAGGAACGAGTCATGTTCTCTCTGAATGACTCTTATGGCGAAGGCTACCACCAATCCTGAGATCCTCGCACTGATAGGCACCAGTCCCGCCTCTTGCTGCATATTGGCGACCAGAGTCCAGCGCGGCGCGCCCAATATTACGCGCAGCGCCTGGTTCTGTACTGTCTCCAAGCCAGCCAACCGTGTTGCGGATAGACCAGCCAGAGCACTGCTGGCATAGTCTATCACCGGTCGAATTGCGCTGACGTAGAATGTCCGGAGGACAGCGCAGTTGGCACCTGCCTCTCTGGTCGCCAAGGACTTCAAAACGTTAATCCGGCTGAGGACCCTTCCCCGGATGTAGGCCACTTCAGTCCGGAAGGACAGCCTGGAGTCGAGCCAGACACCAAGGTACATGTGCGTGCTGACCCACTCTACCTCATGTCCCTGCAGCAGAAGCCTGTCCCTCGGTGTCACGCTAGTGCCAAAACACATGGCTTTGGTCTTTGGTGGCGAGATCTTGAGGCCAAGCTCTTCGCATTTGGAGGAAATGCGGTCGAGGCACATTTGCGTCCTTCTGGCCTTGGTCCTTCTGCCTACTACCACCAGCGCGACATCGTCTGCGTATGATAGGAGGCGGCATCCTGTGGGTAGAGGGATGGCTATTAATTCAGTCATCAGCACGTTAAACAGGGTGGGACTGAGAACCCCACCCTGGGGTGTACCATTTTCCAGGGGGTGATAGCAGGACTCCACTCCCTGTAGACGGACTCTGGCAGTTCTATTGGAGAGGTAGTCCGCTATCCACTGTAACAGTTTCCCCTGTACTCCTCTGGCAGCCAGACTGTCCAGAATTGCAGCGGGACTGGCAAGCTCGAATGCCTTCTCTAGGTCAAAGAAGACGACCATGGCGTGACGTTGCTCCATATGGCTCAGAAGCGTTGCAATGCACTGAGCCGTGCCCACCCCTTTGGTGAAGCCATAGAGGTTCTCTTGTGGTGGTCCCAGTTTCCACAAAAGTCTTTGGAGAACCATCTTTTCCATGGTCTTCCCCAGGCAGCTCGTCAGGGAGATAGGACGATACTTTCCGGGCTCCCTGGGCTTGGGGATAGGCACGATGTCGGCCCTCTTCCAGTTGGACGGAAGTCTTCCACAGGACCAACTGCTGTTTACCACCTGGAGGAGTGCTTCTTCTCCAGCATCCCCCAGGTGTGCAACCATGGAGTACGTCACTAGGTCGCTCCCCGGAGCAGTGTCGGAGGATCTCTTACGTGAGGCTTGCAGCTCATGGATGGTGAATGGCGTGTCCGTGTCACCCGGAGACCCCATGGCAGCTTGTATCCTGGCCTCTCTTGGTTCACGGAGCATGGCCTGCCTCTGCTGCAGCTCGGCGGGTAGCGTGGCTGTGTGCGTGCGTCTGGCAAATTCTTGCGCCAGATTTTCTGCCTCGCACTGTGGTGCACGGGGAGCGCGCCGTGGTGGGGTACGGCTGGTCGCTATGTGGAGTTTCCCCCAAAGTTCCTTTAGCGTGGTGGACTCACTAAAGCTTTGGCACCATTCTAGCCACTTCTCGCTACGCACACGTCGAGCTGTCTCCTTGGCCTCTTCGACGGCACTCCGGAGGTTGGCCAGGTTAGCAGGGTTGTGGTGTCTACGCAGGATCTTTCGTAGACGGTTGACCCTGTGGTTGGCATCCTTGATCTCTTGGTTGTAGTACCAACCATCACGATGTCTCCTCCTGTTGAGGCCTTTCTTAGGTATTGCCTCCTCTGCCGCTGCATGAATAGCAGAGACCAGTGAGGCCTCCGCATCATCCAACTCACCCATGGCCAGAGCGTCGGTGACGACCTCGCGAGCCACTCTGTCCTTGAACAACGTCCAATTGGCCTTGCGCGGGTTCCACCTTCCTATTCTCTGGACCACTGGGGGTGGCGGGGCTACGGTGAGCGACATGTCTATTCCAAAATGATCACTCGTAGCCGTGTCGTTGATGCTCCACGACATCCGATGCAGCAATGAGGAGACAAATGAGAGATCGAGCCTGCCATGTCGTACATGCGTCGGCGACCCGTCGTTCAGTAGGACCACACCCGGGCTGGTGTTCAGGATTTCATCAATGTGTCGCCCGGACGAGTTTGTAGGCGACACAGAGTGAAGAATGGGGTGGTGCGCATTAAAGTCACCTGCGATGATGTACTGCTCGTCCTCCGCGACGGTGCATACTTCCCCCAGGTCCAAGTGTCCACGCACAGGGGCCTTGTAAATGTTATACACATGGACCGTTTCATGGGGGAAGTGCAGTCGAACTGCGAGCACCTCCACATCTTCCCCACACTCTATTGGTGGGTCTACTCTTGAACATGGGATGGACGCATGGACAAGGGTCATACAACCTCTGCTTGTGTCCGTTTGGGGCGACACGAACACGTGGTATCCAGAGATCCTGATCTCTTCCTCTCCCACCAGGGTCTCTTGCAAGAGGATGACCTGTTTTTCCTCCTGCCGTATGATGGCTTGCAGAAGTGACTGTTTCGCTCTGAATCCAAGGATATTCCATTGGAGGAAGCGAACAGTCTGGGTGGTCGAGCGCACTGTGGACACTCTATCCATGGTGCTCGTTGTCTTCCGATGACTCCGACGACGATGACGGGCTTGACGGCGAAGAAGAAGAGCCCTCGCTGCTAACATCAGTGTCCGTATCCACCCCTTCGTTTCCCCTAGGTACGTCAGGGAATCCAGCCACAAACGCTGCGCCACCTGCCTTAGAGAGGGTAACCTCTCGCCTCGTCTGGTACCGCTGGACTCGAACTGGGCCCTCAGGCAGTGTAGCCTTGACCGCGGTTCCTGCGGTACTCTTGGCACCTGCTTTGCCTTTTCGGGCCGGCTCGTCAGACGTTGGCGGCTCTGCGCGTACTGGGGAGGGCGCTGGATCCTCCTCGGGTGTCCGGACACTGGTCGAGGGCACTGCGGGAGGCCGCGCAGGAGATGGGATCATTGGAGAGCTTTCGGTCACCTGGGTGGTACCTGGTGCAGCGGATGGAGACATGGAGGGCTTGGTGGCAGGTGAGCACTTTTTGATGGAGACCATCGCCTGCGCTATGTCCTTGAGGAAGCTCGTAGCTTCCCTGACCTGGTCTTCCGAGCTCCCCAGGTGGCGGGCCAGCGCAGCCGCGGCGACCATGACGAACTGCATCAGTTCGTCATCCTGGAAGGTGAGTAGCCGCGGAAGGGCTTGCGCCGGCTGCTGCTCCCTTTGGACAGGAGGTTCTGCCGGGGGGCTGCGGTTCTTGGTTCCGTTATGGAACTGGGGCCGCTGAGGGAGCCCAGGGAACTCTGCCTCCGTTAGCGCAGGCGACGGTGTTGGAGGCTGCTGACGTGGCTCCCTCGGTTGCCGAGGGTGTTTCCACACCGAGGGACGGGGCGGGGCCGGAATGTAGTCCTCTCTGGCCTTGTACACCTCCCTCGTAGCCTTGGCCTCGTCTCTGCGGACGCCGCAGGCAAGGCTTCAAGCGTGGTGTGTTTTGTCGCAGTTGGGGCACTTGGCCGTCGTCTCCTCATTTTTCTTGTGCTTTGCAATGCACGTGTCGGTGGTATGTGGGCCACTACAGATGCCGCACTTAAACGAGCGTCTGCAGTGCCTTTGGTGGTGCCCGTACTGCTGGCAGCGAAAGCACCTCATGGGGTCCGGCACAAAGGTGCGTAGTGGGAACGTGCCCCACATGCCCAGGTCCAGTTCCAGTTCCCTCAGTGCGGGCCCCCGGAGGGTAACCACGACCTGCCTGGTGTTCTCCTTCCTCCAGGTGCATCTTTCTGCACTGATCACCTGTGGATGCTCTTCGATGGCGTCCAGGGTATTAACCGTTGACCAGCCCTGTAGCACCATCTTCGTTCCCTTCTCTGCTCCTTCCACCCTCTGGAGGTTTACCCTCCTACCACTGACCTCCGTTAGGTTGGCAAGGGCAGAAGTGGCGGCCTCATCCTTAGGAGAGATGAGAATCTCTCCGGTTGGCAGGTACTGAAAAGTAATGTTCCAATTGCTATGCTGTTTCTCGATTTCTCGAAACCTTCTGGAGACTTTGGGATCTTGTATCCTGTGGTGACCAAAGGGGGCGATGCCCTCTTGGCCCTTTCCGCTTGCTCCCGATTCTCCTGCAAATCTCCAGAGCGCATAGCGCGCTCTTTCTTCTTACTCCTCTTTTGGCCAGCAGTCACCCAGACTCCTTCACCGTAATCGCCCTTAAAAGAAACGCGCGGGGATTCATCCATTCTTGCTGTTAATGGTAGCAGGAAACTTGCGATCGAGAGAGGATGTGAAGGCTGCAAAGAGGAAGGGTAGTGATAGGCGAGGCGGAGGAGGGAGAGGTGGGGAGAGAAAGAGGAGGGAGTGATAAGGGAGGAGGGATAGTGGAGAAGTGAGAAAGGAAGAAGTAAGGGCGAGCGTGAGGGAGAGGGTGGTAAAGGGGGGGGAAGTATAGTGATAGGTGTAGTGTAAGGAGGAAGGGAGTTGGAGGGTGAGTGGCGAAGGGCAAGGATGGAGGAGCAACTAGGTACAGGGGAGGAGAGTGAGAATGTGGGTTAGGAGAGGACGGGTGGAGGAGGAGGGAGATGGTGAGGAAGTAGGAGAAGAAAGGGTATGGGCAGGAGGGGTTATGGAGGAGGAGGAAGTTGTGAGCGGGAGAAGTAGGAGATGGAGGAGCGAAGTGGAGATAGGCGGAGGAGGGAGAAGAGTAGAGGGTGGAGGACGAGGGAAAATCGTCATAATATGGCAACTCACAGGGATTTATTAGGGTGATATTACCACGTGGCACTCCGATAAATATAGTGCCAACTTAGCACTCCATTGTACCGTCCCAATAGTGATTTTGGCTTTATCATTGTTTTAATATCATACAGCCTGTTATTCAATAAAACCATTGCTTGTATACTGTAGTCCGACCGGGCACGACGCGGGGAGTGCCATATCTCTACCATAGCTATTTCTCACCCCAACCCATCTTACATCCTGTTATTCCCACATCACAAGAGAGCGGTCTGGACATGATACAGTGATGTTAGCACGTTGGCACTCTTCCATGGTACCGTCCCAATGGATACACGATAGGAAAAATAAAAATGAAACATATAAACTTGTTTTATTTACATATATTTATGAAAATATAAGCTCACAGAGCCATGGTGATAGATCAATTACAAAAATAAAAGAAGACAACTTTAAACTATAAAAATACTTTGACCAGAAATATATAAGTCGTCTCTCCTACACTAGCCTACATAAAATCTACTGACGCCTCGGTGTGCCTTCCAAAGCCGGACTTTACAAAAACCATGGTACCTGGAATAAATGAAAAAGTGCGATTTTGAAAACGTGTTTTTACGTACAATTTGTAAAAGTAATGCCTATGATTACTTCTTTTTTTTTTATAAAAGACTTTGTTTCTGCGTGTGAAAGATTATATGCGTATAATACAAAAGAGTGAAATATAATAATATATGACCCCTTGTTTTATTTCAGGGAGCTCCCAACAAAGAGATGACCATACTATACGATGCCTTGGTCTACCATAGTAACTTGTACCCCTGTACCAAGGTCAATACAAATAGGTCTGCCAATGTGAAATCGGGTGAGGTGTCTGTGACTTCACCTGAGACCTCTTGAGCAGTAGGGCTCAACTAGGCCCATCCATACCTCATTCTCCGTTACTAAGTTTTTCTTCCCTACTTGTTCAGTTTTAAGTGACTATTTCCAGTTACAATATAAATTAATTAATTTCTAAGTACTGTCGATGTTATATGGAAAGTTCAATTTAGAATAAAACTACATATATGAATGAAACTTTATTGAGACAACTTCTTTGGTAACAAATGTTAAGGCATATGCCGTAAAGTATGTTTTTAATTTCTATCTTGTAAATATACATAGCAATAAATCACATTACAAACTCTTTAAATGAGGACCTGCACCCAGTGAAATCATGAAAATGATACATGTTTTGAACAAAGGAAAGGGAATTCACATGTTGAAGATTCTCATAGCTGTATTATAATTTCTTAGTTTTGCGAGCCTCACTTCTGCATTCTCTCTGTTTTTTCTTTTCCAAAACTAGAAGGATATTGAGATACCTCATTCTAAAGTACAAAGAAATTTTAGCAAAAAATGCTACGACATCTTTAGGTAAGTCAACATTTGCACTTTCAAGATCAGAAGTGAGAGTTAAACAATTGGTTCCTTCTGTAAGGTCTTCAGAATGTAGAGCCTTGAACACCTCTCTCATGATTGTCAACTGGGAAAATAAACGATCAGAAGGAATATACAGATTATCTCTACCATATCTATCCATATCTTGTGTGAGGATGGCTGATCACATACATTTTCCCGTGGCCGAGGGTACTTTGAAGCAAATTTCTTTACTATATAACCTCCTATGTATCGCAATGACTCTTCTTCAATTACTGTTGCAACAGATTTTACTCCATTTTCAGATATTTCCACCTCACTCATGTTTCCATCTATGTCAGCATCCATGCTTTTAAAAACGAGACTAGTTAAGCATATTTCCAATGCAAGTTTTCTCTTATTAGATGTTTCATTTATATCTTGATTTATCCCCTGAGACGTATGACTTGAAAGGCAGTCATAATCGTCATCCTTACTCCTGGAATTTGTTTTGTCACTAACTAATGCGACTTCTTTCCCAAGCAACACCTTTCTCAGCCTGAATTTAAAATCTACAGCATTTGGGTGCTCGAATAGACCACTCATTTGTCTAATGCACCCGAAAAAATGCTCAATACAATCCTGGTTAAGCCTTTGTGTGATTATGTATTTAACATCGTATAATCTTCAACATCTGAATTCACTTTCCTTAGTTCAAAACATATCATTTTCATGATTTCACTGGGTGCAGGTTCTCATTTAAAGAGTTTGTAATGTGATTTATTGCTATGTATATTTACAAGATAGAAATTAAAAACATACTTTACGGCATATGGCTTAATATTTGTTACCAAAGAAGTTGTCTCAATAAAGTTTCATTCATATATATAGTTTTATTTTAAATTGAATTTTCCATATATACTGCTCAAGAGGGGCTCAGGTGAGGTCACAGACACCTCACCCGATTTCACATTGGCAGACCTATATGTATTGACCTTGCCCTGTACTTTATGAATATATTGTACTTACCTATTCGTGGCAAATGACGTGGGAGTGATCTGGGCATATGTGCTTGTCGCAGTGTTGTCCACCGCCCTCTCCTCAGTTATCTATGAAAATTTATAAGGCTCACAGAGCCCTTGTGATAGATCAATTACAAAATTAAAAGAAGACAATTTCAAACTATAAAAAACTTTGACCAGAAATAAAAGTTGGGGTCTATGTATACTGTATATATTACACTAAATAAAATCTACTGACTCCACGGTGTGCCTCCCAAAGCCGGAATCCAAAATCATGGTGCCTGGAATAAATGAAAAAGTGTGAAAGATTAGTTATATGCGTATAATTAAAAAAAAAGAAGAAATATAATGATATATGACCTCAACCCCAACCAAGGAATGACCATACTATACGATGCCTTGGTCTACCATAGTAACTTCCCCTGTACTTTGTGCATATATTGTACTTACCAGTTATTCCTGACATTCGTGGCAGATGATGTTGGAGTGATCTGGACATACGTGCTTGTCGCAGTTGATGCAAACTAACCTGGTTTGTCTGGCTTTTTTCCAAGGACAAAACTCGCAACGTCTCTTCGCGCGTGTAAGTCCAGTGTTGGCCACCGACCTCTCCTCAGTTATTCCGAAGCCCTCCTTGATTGCAGATTTCACAGAGTTTTTCATCCCCCTCCGGGAAATCCTCACCTGGGCCCATGGTTTCACTAGTTCGCTGGCCAGCGTATGCATGAATGTGCGTCGTACTTTGACGCCCTGTATTTTTGATAAAATAAAGGCGTTTACAACTGTCAGGTTTATAACATTATAGAAAAGACAAAGGCTCCACCTTTGTTTTCCTATTGCATGTGTATCTGTTTCACATATTGTCCATCACATCTACTCCTCCCTTAATTTTATTATAATAATGGATAACTGCCGGCTTACTCCTTTCCCCTATCTCGGAAGCATTGTGCTTTGATGATAATAAGAGCACTATCTTTGACCTTCTGGGCTTGTATGACACCATTGTCATGTTTTGTCCAAACAAGAAAATGGTGGTGTTGATGGGCCTATCTAACTTTATGTCGAGCATGGCCTTAGGTACATATCCCTTGCGACGAAGCGTCCCGACTAACGTCGTCCTTCGTCTATACAGCACTTCTGCAAGGGACTTGGATGTGAACCAGTTGTCAGCTGTTACGTTGCGATTGCTGTCAAGATAGGGCTCACACACCTTCATTGTGTAATATTGCCCTATCTTTTCAGGGGGTATACGCTCCTGCCGGTGTCTCCCCAAGTCCACCATTCCATTTAGCATATAGCTGTTGGAGCTGTCACATGCCATTATTTTTTATAGGCCATATTTTTGGGGTTTCTTACTCATGTAAAAACGGAATTTACACCGTCCTCGAAACGCCATCTGCTCGTCTATAGTTATGTCTTCTCCAGGGACATAACTTTCCTTACAGTTATTTATAAACTCCTCCCACATATATCTGAAAGGAGCCATTTTATCTAGCCTGCTTCGCTCTTCTCGTGTGCTGAAATTGTCAAATCGCAAGGCCCGTAACAGGAAACAAAATCTGCCCTCACTTAGCCCAGACCGGCACAAAACTGACCCATGCAATGTGTGAAACAGTTCATTCGCTGTCCGTTTACTATCTTATTTGCAGCCAGTTTCTACAAGGATACCAATCAGTGCCCAAATCTCTTCAGGACAAGTGTGGCCACATTGTGCCTTTTACTGATATTTAAATTTGGAAGCCAATACATCAATTTTCTGATTTGTGAAATTGACAACATTTTGTACCATGTCATCAGAGATAAAGAGGGAAAAAAATCCCTTGCAGAGACCGCTGCACTTGACTTCGCTGTGAGGCCTTGGGTATAAGGAACTTCCGGTCGAGTCGATGTTATTGTTCGCCGGATAGGTGTCCTCGACCACACAGTCTTATCTGATGCCCGACACTGGCCAGCAGATAAATTGAAAATATGCCGACTAGCATCATCAGTAGGGGTGACCGGACGCGAAGGCACTGGTGGTGGAGTGTGAGAGGGAGAGGGGGAGGCAGGGTGTGTAGGCCTATGCACTGATGGTGGTGGAGTGTGAGAGGGAGAGAGGGAGGCAGGGTGTGTAGGCCTATGCACTGATGGTGATAGACCGTGAGGGACAGAGGGGGTAACCGGAGTGCAGGCACTGGAGAGAGAGAGGTTGTGACCGGATGTGTAGGGCTTGGTGATAAGGATGACGCAGCTGCCTTGGGACCAAGCAAAGTACTCGATCGAGTTCGGGATTCAAACACACAATCCGGATCATAGTCTGAATCTGAAACGTCACTCGATTCCTCCGTAATAACAGTACGATGTTGACGGAATATCTTGCAAACTCTGCTCATTACGTGGTGTAATGACAGCCCCAAGATCCCCATGAGGACCTTCTGAGCATTCAATAAGTGTCTCTGGTGAAATAGGAGACCCCAAAACTATAGGTGGTGATGCAGGTATAATGCTCCCTTGGCACTCGCTCCTTGAACCCTCATCCACACTCGCGATGGTTTGATCTAACGTCTCCACCGTATCATCACAACCACGTTGAAACTCATCACAGTTTACGAGCTGTGCTAACTCATCTTTGGTATAGTATATAGTACGTTTCATTTTTAGTCACCACAACCTAAAATGAAATTGAAAAAAAAAAATACATAATGACACTTCCTTCTCTATCATACGAGTCGTGTATACAATGTGTTCATTTATACCTAAACAACACACAATTTTTTTTCTAAACTACCACGTGCACAAATATAATGACCTCACTTTCCCTATCTAATCATTACGATCGTAACATAAGAGCAAGAGGTGTGCCAAATGGACACAAAACCTTACCGGGGCTGTATGAGTATGCAGATGGGGTAAACACATCTTTCACAAAAGGAAGCAGGACCAGTACTGATAACACAAGCAATGAAAGTTACCATTTAGGCAATTCTATGGACACCACAGCCCGCGAAAATTTTATCTCAATTGTACAGACCACATATTGCCTGACTAAATGAAAATGGGTGATTTTGGAAATGCATTTTTATATATAATATGTAAAAATGATGCATGTAATTATCTTTTTTTTTATGAAATTGTGTTTCTATGTGAAAAAAGATATTGTGTGTATGAAGTGATGTAGTGGCCCTTACATGGGGGTGACCGGACGCGGAAGTGGAGTGTAAGAGGGAGAGGGGGAGGCAGGGTGCATAGGCCTCTATGCACTGATGGTAGACTGTGAGGGAGAGGGGGGTAACTGGATGTGGAGTGTGAGAGGGAGAGGGGAAGGCAGGGTGTAATAACAGCACTCAGATCCCCATGAGGACCTTCTGAGCATTCAATAAACTATAGATAGGTGGTGATGCGGCACTGTGCCTTGGCACTCTCTCCTAGGACCCTCATCCACAGTCGCGATGGTTAGATTACTTTGATCTAACGTCTCCATCGTATCATCACAACCACGTTGAAACTCATCAGTTTACAAGCTGTGCTAACTCATCTTCGGTGTAGCATTGAACCCCCGTACAGACCTTATGAGTAACTATGGGCTCGAAGCTGTGTGGATAGAAATATTGTTACCTAAATCGCATCCTATCTTATGCGGGGTCTGTTACAGGCCACCGAAACAGATGTCCTTCTATAGCGCATTAGAATCTACCTGTTTCAATCGGGTCAATATGCATGATCAAGAAATTATTATCCTAGGTGATTTTAATACGAATGTGACAAGTACAAATAACAACCTTATTAAGGCAATGAGAGACTTGCTAATATCCCATGGCCTGACACAACTGATTGACAAGCCTACTAGAATAACGGGCACATCCAGGTCCATTATAGATCTTATCCTGGTCTCCGATTGTAATAAGATAACGCAGTCCGGTGCTTGTGACTATGGTCTAAGTGACCACAAGCTCATGTATTGTACTAGGAAAGCTAGGGAGACGATTTTTAACAAGCACAACACAGTGAAGCTTCGTTCCATGAAGCATTACTCACGGGAACATTTTGTAGATGAACTGGGTAGGACAGACTGGTCGCCAGTTCTAAATTGTACCGATGTTCATAAGGCTTGGTCTAATTTTAAGTACACATTTCTTACTATTATAGACAGAGTAGCGCCTCTCAAAGAGATACGAATAAAACAGAGGACGGAGCCATGGATGACTAACGAAGTACTGGGTTTAATTAGAGATAGAGACAGATTCATTGCCAGATTTAGGAAAAGTGGAAATCAGGAGGACTATAATGGCTTTCTGTACAATAGGAATCAGGTGAAATATTGGAAGGAAAAAGCCAAAGCTGATTATTGTACTAAGATGGTGCACCAGAACAAACACGATCCAAGGAAGCTTTGGCAAACACTGAAGACCCTAGAAGTTCACACAAAGCCTAGTAACAAAGTAGACAGGATAGGACTCATGATAAACGGCGAGCTTAACTCTGATAGGAACACCATAGCCAACCACTTCAACACCTTTTTCACAACCATAGCCACAAAACTAGTTAAATCCCTCCCAACGGGTTCTGGGAAGTTTGGGCTAGGGTACGTTCAGGAGCACTATAGAGACAAGTCCACAAAGTGTTTCAAACTACACAAGACCACCCAAAAAGAAGTGTTTAAATTACTGGCTAGCATAAGTGCCAATAAGGCTACAGGGTTAGACGACATTCCTGCGAGGTTTGTTAAGGATGGAGCCACAATTATTACTCCCCTAATAACCCACATAATAAACTTGTCCATTGGTTCAGGATCTATCCCAAGCGACATGAAGAGGGCTCGGGTAGCACCTCTTTATAAGAAAAACGCAAAAACTGAGGCAGCTAACTACAGGCCCGTTTCAATTCTAGGTATTATTTCCAAGGTTTTGGAACGTACCGTATACAATCAGTTAGATACCTACCTCAGGGAATGTAATCTACTATACGGTATGCAATCTGGTTTTAGAACGAATTACTCAACAGACACCAGCTTAATATACCTTTACAATCTGATAAAACAGGAATGCGACAGAGGTAACTACACAGGTTTAGTTTTGTTGGATCTACAAAAGGCATTTGACACAGTGGGCCATATTTCATTAAAAAAAAAAAAAAAAATCAGGCATAAGGAGTGGCGAATATTGGTTGGTTCAAGTCCTACCTCACAGGTCGCAAACAACTTGTACAGGTAAATGAAGCCTGCTCAGATGACAGAGAGATAACTTGTGGTGTACCACAAGGTTCAATTCTAGGACCGCTACTGTTCCTGGTCTATATTAACGACATGCCAGGTGTGGTGAACTGTAAGTTACTGCTATTTGCAGACTCCGCTCTAATTGTCTCAGGTAGGGACCCAGTTGAAGTAGAAGAGAAACTGAGTGTCGAACTGTCATCGGTCCAGGACTGGCTCAGAGAAAATAGGCTGTCTTTACACCTCAGTAAAACGGAAAGTATTGTCTTCGCATTAAAACCCAACCTCAGGAAACACAGCGATGTACAGGTCAGATGTGGGGTTAATGTCTTGGAGTCAAAAGAAGAGGTAACCTATCTTGGAATACCCTTAGATCAGTCCCTCTCAGGGAATGCCATAATGGATAAGATTGTATCCAAGTGTTCACATAAAGTCACATTTTGTACAGAAAAGCTAGAAATTTTGATCTGGAAACAAAGAAGCTTCTAGTCTCAGCCTTGTTACAACATCACTTTGATTACGCTTGCAGATCTTGGTACAGTAGTCTGAGCAGAAAAAAACAGTCCCGGCTACAGGTTACACAAAATAAGATAATTAGATTCATACTAAATTTACCTCAACGTAGTCATATTGGTATTGAAGAATTTAGCAAGGTAGGAATGTTACCTGTAAAATATCGTGTCCAGCAGTTGAAACTAAACCAGGTTTACAATGTCGTTCATAATTCTGCTCCCTCATATGTGAGCTGTAATTTTACATTATCGGCTGAGAACCGAACCCGGAACAGTCAAGAGTCTCTTATTGTACCTCATGCAGGTCCCTTCACCAAAAACAGTTTTCACTTCACAGGTGCTCAACTATGGAACTCACTACCTGTGTCCATTAAGAAGTCAAATAGCAAGGTTACCTTCAAGAAAAAAGTCAAGGGTTACTATATGTCTCAGCTATGGACAGAGAACAGCCTTGATTTTGTGTACTACTAGCTTAGTGAGGGATACCTGATTCCATGAGTAATACCATCCAAATCTGTGTTCATTCATAACTGTTCTGACCTCCTCCCCCTTTTTTTTGTTCTTCAGAAGTTTAGTTTAGTATAACAATGATTGATGTTTACAAATTGGTTTCCACCTCTGTTTTGCCAGTCATAATATGGTATATGTCTCAGGTAGGGTCCGAGAACAGTTATGATCTGACCTTTTTCCTCGTTCTCCTTGTTGTTTTACTCATTCGAGTACTGGTCCCCTGTACCCTACCCCTGATGCTTCAGGTTAAATGTACTACTCCCTAGTGCTCATACTAATTGCCCACTCCGTCCTGTGATTCAGGTTAAATGTTAGATTTATTTAATAGGTGACCCTAGCTGCAGTGTAGCATTCACTATAACTACATGTTGTTACAGATGTAGAATATTGTAGTATATCATTAAAGGTACTACTCTGATATAGTACTCACTCATACATGTTGATACAGCTGTAGAATAATGCAGTATATCATTAATGGTACTACTCTGATATAGTACTCACTCATACTGTTTTGTTACAGTTTAATATTATTTTGTTGTTCCTTTGCTTATTGCAATGTTCCTTTTTTTGATAGTGCTCAAATTTTTGGTCTCTATTACTGTGTGTACAAACATTTTTGTAATATTAGCTAAACTATAACAATGTTTATGTGTCATGTGTTCTGACTGGTATTACTCATGATTGTCTCTGGTCCCCTTAACCCTCTACGTATGTTGTCAGTGTGACTTAGTGTAGAATAACAATCTGATGAGGACCACAATGGAAATAAGCATACATGCTTTTTGTGTTATCCTCGGTAATTTGCATTTATTATTCCGAACTATGTGTTCTTGTCATTATTTGCACTTCATGTACATTGATTCATTGCCAAATAAAGTCTATCTATCTACCACAACCTAAAATGAAATTGAAAAAACTACATAATGACACTTCCTTCTCTATCATACGAGTCGTGTATACAATCACAGTGTTCATTTATACCTAAACAACACACAATTTTTGTTTCTAATCTACCACGTGCAGAAATATAATGATGTCACTTTCCTTATCTAATTTCAACAATCGTAACGTAAGAGCAAGAGGTGTGCCAAATGGATACACGAAACCTTACCGGGGCTGTATGATATATGCAGATATGGTGTAAACATATCATTACAGAAGAAATATTACCAGTACTGATAACGCAACCAATGAAAGTTACCACTTAGGCATTTTTATGGACACCAAAGCCCGCGAAAATTTAACTGCGAAGTGTGTGTATCCATTTGGCACGGCTCTACCAATCTAGGGTAAGGACGACTTTTTGATGACAGTTGTTGTGGTAATAGGTTCAGTAATAAGCCAATTTCCCTCCCCCATCTACAATTCTCACAAAGTCAATATTATTTTTACCGAGTACGCAACATACTTCCCTATGTAGTATTTAGCTTACAGTTGTAATTTTATTGAAGAAATAAAAACGTTGTTAGACAAATAATTTGAATTTTGTATCATGAAAAACTCGAGTAGGTAAAATTGTTTGCTTGTGACATACATGAATATTGTATTTACATGACTCATGAAACCCCACATTATGATTAGATTCAGAGTTGGACTGGCAGTGTAAACTGTCGAGTAAACTACTGACCTTTTACAAATATCTTTAATTATTCATTCATAGCTACATTAGAAAAACATATACAATTTGAATATATATAGTCCGAAATTATCAATACAGTATTGTGAAGAATAATGTTTCGTTTGAGTAATTATTGATTTCTCGTCTCAATTTGCAGGCGACTCTTAGATTCAAACGCCAAAGTTCGTTGGAGTTGTTTATGAATTGCTGTTTACCTTATTATTTCATATATTGGTTAAGTTAGTCAAGAGCATTTAAATTTGTTTATATTCTGTTTTCTGTAGGAAGTTGTGGAGAGATGGTAAAGGTATTGATGTTTTGTCGCTTAAAATGCGGTTTAGCAGCATGAATGGATTTTAACCACCTAAGATTTACGGATGATATTATTTTTAATTCAGAAAGAGCTGAAGACTTGCAAGATATGCTGAGTGACCTGAACAAGGAAAGTTTCAAAGTATGTTAAAAATGAATAAAAGTAAAACCAAAGTAATGTTCAACTCGAAAGTTCATAGTAAAGATATTATAATCGATGGTGAGAGTATTGAAGTTGAAGAGTATAATTATTTAGGCCAGATGGTGAAAGTAACCAAAGATCATGATAATGAAATAATTGTGGGTATTGCAATTGGTTGGAAAGTGTTTCGTACGTATAATCAATCATAAAAGGCTCTCTGCCAGCAATGATGTACGGGTGTGAGACTTGGGAACTGACGAAGGCGATAGAGACAGAGCTAAGGAATATACAGAGGAGAATGGAAAGATAAGTGATGGGAATAACGCTGGGAGACCGAAAGAGAGTAAGGTGGGTGAGAGAGCAGGCTAGAGTGAAAGATATCGTGGAGGCGGTAAAAGAGAGGAAAGTGTAATTGGGCTGGTAAGTTAACGCGAACGACTGATGAGCAATGGAGCAAGTGTGTTACTGTGTGGACGCCGCGAGATGGGAAGCGTGGAAGAGGGAGACCAGTGACACGAATTTCCTGGACAGTGGAAGGTGATGGATGAGGGGGTGTGGGTAATACGTACCTTAAGTGAGTGATGAAGGGAGGGGGAGGATAGCTGCAGTTGGGGAACCGAAGTCCAGGAGATTTGTATCACCATCCGGGAGCACTCGCGCTCCCTTCAGAGCGAGCGTGAATGTAAATCAAAGAGGGGGGGTGATGGGGCAACTCATTAAGTGAACCGTCCTAGGCTAATGAAACCCAGAACTCCTAATGTGAGTTTTAATGGATTAATTAATTCTATAATTAGACACTAGAATTATACTACTTGTCATTAACAATGTGAGTTAACAATTAACTGGATTTCACATACATCCTAGCTATTCCCTGCGCGCGATTACTAGCTATAACTTATACTAAAACACCTTAACTTAATGTGTGTCTTGCGTGTGGAGACGTCTTCAATTGGCGCGGTCTCCTGCTGAGTTCCGACCGGCGCGGCTCCGCTTCTGGTGGGGGCGGGGGGCGACGGTTTTTGTGTGGATCGGAGCGGGAAACTGACCGACTTCGTAGCTTGATGGTTAAGGACGGGCGCTGAGATGGGCTTTGTAAGCGACACACTTCACCGACGTATTCTTGGTCAATCGTACACTGCACTTTGTGGAGTTCCGGCGGGAGGGGTCTGTACCCAAATCACTTGTTTGATGTCCCTTGATACGCGATCGTCACTTAAGGATGAAAATCCTTAATAGCCACATGAGGGAGGAAAGGACACGATTGGACTTCCGAGAATGAGCGGCCCGACCTCCCTTGTTGAACCCGATGTGAAGACTGCCCTGTGTCCCGCGGCATGTGAGGTCAAAAATGCCCGCCAGCTAGCATCCAACGTTGCCAATACTTCTACGTTCCCGCCACTAGTGTTGAAGGGTACTACGAATAATGTTCATGTGGAAGATGACACAGTTCCAATTGTTCCTTGAGGTAGACACTATTCACGAGCGTGTTAGATACGATCCTAATTATTCTAATTGCCTAGGTTAAAACAAATATGTGGCAGCGCGCAGGGGAGGGGGTGTTTTCGCACGAAGCTGGAACAAGGTCGCTTTGTGCTTGGGCGCGGAAACCGTTGGCCTAGGTCGTGTGAGAACACTTGAATCTAAAGGGGGGGGGGTTCTCTAAATAAATAGAAGTTTCTCTCAACTTCGTTAAGGCACTGTAATTGATTGCCAAAATGGCACAACAGTTGATGAGGATAAGGAGAAGGAGAAAGGACAGGATGTAGCTACTAGAAGTCTTAAGGACTCTGGTAATTCCCCCGAGTATAGGGAATGAAGGGCCGAAGCGGTGAGAAATCGGACGAAAGAAAATGGGAAGGGGAGACAGCGAGCCGGGTGTCACAATAATATTCAAAAATTGTGACAACCAGAGGATGGAGAGACGAGATACAGAAGTGTGCAGGAATGACGTGTCAGAGGTTGGCACGGTCGTGTGAATCATGGAATGCTATGAAAAGGGTCTTTGTTCAGCAGTGGACTCAGGAGGATTAACTGATGGTACAGTGAGGGGTAGTTTTTCATTGGCAAATGGGAGGGGAGGGGGTTGTTTCCTGTCTTGAAGTGGACATGTGTGAGGTGTGAATGCCCTGTTATTGGGTGCACTAGTGCTGTTTCAAATCATGTACATCCAATATCAATCCTTCGAAGTACTACTTCCTGACATGACTCACCACTGTTGTGCACTACACTACCAAGGTAAGTAAAACTTTCAAAGACCCCAGTGCCCTCGCCACATGCACGAGCAGACTAAACTCTGTCATCCAGTCAGCCCCGAAACTCCTGGACCTTGGTCTTGGCCCAGGAGACCTCGAGTCCAAGCGGTCACGGCCCCCTGTGCAATCGAGGCTTGCAACCAAGACTTCCAACGACTCCGCAAAAAGGACAGCATCATCAGCAAAGACGAGGTCAGTGACCTTGGTGTTGCCAATAGATGCTCCACAACGACATTGTTCGACAACTCTGTCCAATACCCAGTCCATGCAGGTGTTGAACAATGTGGCGAGGACACACCCTTGCCTCACTCCTGAAAGAAGCTAAACACGCCTCCTCTATACTTTACAACATTCTATCCTAGAAAATATGCCAAATATGAAGTCATTAATCTTTGCAGGTATCCTACGGATCCGCAGATTATCCTAGGGTCTACGATACACCGAGTCGAACGCCCTCTTGAGATCAACATAAGCTGCAAGAAACCCTTGTTGAAACTCATGTTGGCGCTCCACAAGAATACGAAGCGCCAGGATCCGATCAGTTGTTGACTTACCTGGCGTGAACCCAGACTGATCAGACCTTTGAAACTTTAGCAGATGTAGACGATCCCGTGTCAGCAAAAACAAGCACCTTACCTGGCAAGGTCTAAATATACAGGCCAGACCATTTGAATTATTGTGCGCAAATTCTGACGTCATTAGGCTGGGTCTGTTTTCTCTTTGTGAAACACTGAATAAAACTGTGAAACGCCAAGGAAGACAGGAACTATAATATTTTATATATATATATATATATATATATATTATATATCATATATATTATATATTCATATATATAGACAGGAACTATAATATTCTATATATATTTATATATATATATATTTTATATATTTGTCAGAATATAACTAATTGCGTGGAGCGGTGCGAGCGAAGCCAACGACATACCCGCACGATGCACCAGCTTCAACTGACAGCTATAGGATCCGAGAACCCCACTTTGAACAGCCAAGTGACGTTCACGGGCCCGCTGCGCCAACTCCCTCGAAATTCGGTCGGAAGTGGTTAGACCTTATATCCTTAGATCTTGTTACCTGGCACACTGAGCAGTGTAATGCCGAGGTAATTGGTAAATCCCACGTCTCTGTCACATACAAAGCCGTCGGTACACTCACCCCTTCATACAATCTCCTCTTTGCATCCATTCCCAGACGCCTATTTCTCAATAATAATAATGATAATAATAATAATAATAGTAGTAATAATGATGATAATAATAATGATAATAACAATAACAAAAATTATGATGATAATGACGATGATGATTATAATAACAACAATAATAATAATAATAATGATAATAAAAATAATAATAATAATAATTTTATTTGGCATTGAATCAATATACATGAAGTCCAGACAATGAAAAGAACACATGGTTCGAAATAACAATTACAAATGCCGAGGATAACACAAAAAAAAAACATGTAAGCTTATTTCCATTGTGATTGTGGTCCTCAATAGACTGATTTTCTACACTAAGCTACACAGACAACATACGTAGGGGTTAAGGGGACAAGAGACCTTTTTAATCCCCTAAGGCATTTACTTGCTCCTCTCAATCTACAATTTACCTCCACCTCCATTCATCTCTTCCCTGCCACATGTGACCCCAAATACCTAGAGCTATTCACTTCCTCCAGCTTCTCTCCTGACTTACTTCCACTTCCAACACACTGTCATCCTCTCTCCTTGTACATCTCATCGCCTTACTTTTACCCACATTTACCTTCAGCTTTCTCCTATTTAATATCTCCTCAAACTCCGTCATTAACTCCATTAACCCCCTCTGATCCTGCCACAAGTGCAATGTCGTCAATAAACAACAACTGGCTCGCCTCCCCCTTTTCTCCATTTTCTTTAACCATCTCCAGTTCCCTTGCCTTTGCCTTCCGCACCACCCCATCCGTCCGTATTGAACAGCCACGGCGACATAACACATCCCTGACGCAGTCCCACCTTTAATTCAAACCACTCGCTTTCTCTATTTCTAATTCTAACACAGGCTCTATTGTTCTCGTAAAAATTCTTGACTTCCCTTAACAGCTTTCCCCCCCAATCACATATATTTACAAAATCCCCCACAGTGCCTTTCTGTCCACCATGTGATGAGACTTCCAAATCCATAAAGCCCCAAAAAACATCCTTACCTTTTGCTAAAGCTTTCTCACATATCTGCCTTAGCCAGGGGGGGGGGGACTTTAGCCCCCCCCAAAAGTGGCCAGCCCCCCATTAGCCCCCCCAACTGAAATGAGCAAATTGAAAATTTAAAACACTCATTGAAATAATTTTATTAGGTGGAATTTTTAATTGCCAGGGCTAAAGATTTGTCAGCCATCAGTGCTAACCCTACCACTAACCCCTCCCCTTCTGAAATGAGGATGATATATGTGTATTATCATATTACTATTAGCCCCCCCTTAGCCTCCCCAACTAAAAATTCCTGGCGCCGCCGCTGAACTTCTCTTTGATCAAATTTCATGGAAATCACACATTATAAAGAAAATGGGTCAAATAATGCAACCACATTTTAGTTTTATATATAAAATTGTGCAATTGAGCAAAAACCGTCCTTGTTCGGGTTTTGTCGGTATTAGTGAGACGGACGGTATGCGTAGCTGTGTTGGGTAATTTTGCAGAGGCTAGAAACGTGACTTCTCTTTGATCAAATTACATGTAAGTCACACATTTTAAAGAAAATATGTCAAATAATGCAACCATATATATAGAATTGTACATTTGAGCAAAAACCGTCCTTGTTTGGGTTTTGTCGTTTTTTTTGTTTTTGTTTTTTTTTGTCGGTTTTGTCAGTAATTAGTGAGACCGGAGCCGATCAAACCCGAACAAGGACAATTTTTGCTGCAATGCACGATTTTATATAAAAAAAAAAGATAGGAAATGGTTGCATTTTTTTTACCTATTTTCTTTAATATGTGTGATATCCATGTAATTAGATAAAAAAGAAGTTACGTTTTTATCCTCTGCAAAATTACCGACCACAACTACGAATACCGTCCGACTCACGCCGACCAAACCCAAAGATGTTTTTTGCTCAAATGCACAATCTTATATAAAAAATTAGCATATGGTTGCATTATTTTACCTATTTTCTTTAAAATGTGTGATTTCCATGTAAGTTACATTTTTATCCTCTGCAAAATTACCGACCACAGCTACGATTACCGTCCGACTAACTAATAGCCGACCAACGCCTACCAAACCCGAACAAGGACGGTTTTTGCTGAAATGCACAATCTTATATAAAAAAAATAGCATATAGTTGCATTATTTGACATATTTTCTTTAAAATGTATGATTTCCATGTAATTTAATAAAAAAGAAGTTACGTTTTTATCCTCTGCAAAATTACCGACCACAGCTACGATTACCGTCCGACTCGCTAATAGCCGACCAAACCCGAACAAGGACGGTTTTTGCCGAAATGCACGATTTTATATAATAAATTAGCATATGGTTGCATTATTTTACCTATTTTTTTTAATTATGTGTGATTTCCATGTAATATGATCAAAGAGAAGTTACGTTTTTATCCTCTGCAAAATTACCGACCACAGATACGAATACCGTCCGACTCACTCATAATCAACCAACGCCGACCAAACCCGAACAAGGACGGATTTTGCTCAAATACACTATTTTACATTAAAAATTAGCATATGGTTACATTATTTGACATATTTTCTTTAAAATGTGTGATTTTCGTGTAATTTGACCAACGAAAAGTTACGTTTTTATCCTCTGCAAAATTACCGACCACAGCTACGATTCGTCCAGCCCGCCATTTATGATCACTGGTGGTATGGATCAAACTACACTCTTTTAAGTTTCTTACTATTGTGTTATTAGTGTAATAGATTGCATATAGTAATTCTACAGAGGATAAAAAAGTAAGTTCTCTTTGGTCAAATTACATGAAAATCACACAATTTAAAGAAAATAGTTCAAATAATGCAACCATATGCTAATTTGTTACGGTATTCGTAGCTGTGGGCTGTCATTTTGCAGAGGCTAAAACATAACTTCTCTTTGACCAAATTACATGAAAATCACACATTTTAAAGATGCCAATACAGTACAATTTCCAATCACAATAATGTTGCTAAAATCTAGCGGTATCATACAAGTACTGACGATAGCACAAGCCAGCGAATGTTTTGTAAACACGGCAGACGACATAGAAGATCGCAGTAACTGAAACGGATTACTTGGTAATGTAAGTTCATTTGGGATAATTATGAAGAGTAGATGATGTCATGGTTTTGCTAGTTATTTATGTAATGTTTTCAAATAATTCTTGTACAATAAATTTCCGTAAAGGGGTCATCCCCCATGTGAATATTACCGCATTGGTGACTGTAACCTACGGCTACGGCTACGTAACAATTATTATTATTATATATATACACACTGGACAAGAACTACCTGGATTATATTTTCCCCTTTCAGTAGTTCTAAATAGGTCTTCTGTTTTCATTGTATGATGGCTATAACCTACTAGAAAGTCTTCAATAGCATCATCATTCAGTTATAATTGGTCAACAGTTTCCGTAGGTAAATGTTCAGGACAACACTTTTTTTCCAATTTTGAAATTAACTGTGGTCTAACTTGTAAGATGCTGTAAGGGATGGTGTCATTTTATAACGTTGTCATTGCCAAAGACATTGTTTTGCTGTCTAGCACAAAGGGATGAGAAAGGAAATTATATTTGAGACACAATGAGGAAGGAAATTATACTTGAGAGACAATGAGGAAGGAAATTATATTTGAGAGACAATGAGGAAGGAAATTAAATTTGAGAGACAATGAGGAAGGAAATTATATTTGAGAGACAATGAGGAAGGAAATTATATTTGAGAGATGTAGGGGTGTGGATGGATGATGACTGTGGCTTCCAAGCACACAAAACTAAAACCATTAGTGCTGTTTGTAAAATGAGTGGGTGGATCCTCTGGATCTTTAATGCTATGAAGCCCAAGTACTTGTTGCCTCCGTGGAAGACCATACCAGTGTCAAAGCTGGAGTATGTATGCCAGCTATGGTCTCTACACAAAGTCAAGGAGATACAAGAACTTGAACAGGTCCAGATGGTATTGATGAGGTTAGTTGGGGACTCAGAACTACTGGAAGAGGCTGATAATCCTCAAGCTTTTTTCACTTCTGAGACACACTGAACACTATATTACATCTGGAAAGTCCTGGAGGGCAGAGCACCAACCCATCACAAAATGAAGGAGATGGTATCAAAGGAAAACACCACCCCAGGTTTCGTAAGACATGCAAAAGAAGGTCCATAAGTGCTACTCTTAGCAGCTGAAGACAATCCAGGCAGAAAGCCTCATCTGTGCTAGCCCCAGATTCTTCAAATGTCTCCCAAGAGAGATAAGGGACCTAACAGGAATCAGCATGAAAGCTTTCAAGAGGAGGCTAGGCAAATTTGTGGGCAACATCCCAGATGAGCCTCCAATCCTACATGGAACCTCATGAGGAGTGGCAACGAACTCACAGAGCAGTTCCAATACATGAAACCCTGGCAATGATGTGGGAGTGGTGTTTGCCTAGACTGGCCATGGTGTTAACACTGAAACCTACAAGACAAGACAAGGCAGATGGGACCTTCAGGAATCCTGTGCCCATTTGAACTAATACATAGAAATAAACTGTTCCTAAATTAGTCCTACACATGCACATATACAGTGATTGCTAGTAATTTATAGTAGAGAACATGATTCATGTTAAACACAGGACAACTAGGCAAGGTATTAAGCAGCTATCCAAATTGGAAGGTGGTTGTACAGCTCACAGGGCTGTTCAGAAATTAAGAGAACTGTTGATTATGAAGCCTGCAAATGTATGAAACAAATGTGCATTGTTTAACCAGTCACAGCATGATTTGGTGTGACACATTGAATAAATGATATATTTATTATACCAATTCAGTATTACCTCTGCTTATGATTTGATGGCACAACAACAGTGATTGTAGCCATTTGAAATTTTAATATTCAGTTGAATTAACACCCAAACAATATGCTGTATTGATGTTGGTTGTTGTTGGTATTATTATTATATATATATATATATATATATTGTTTTTTTTTTTTTTTACATGTTTACTTCATTATCTTTTTTCCTGGGCTTAGCCATATGCTTCACTTAAAATATATGTATTTATGTATATTGTATGTTCTTGGCCTAGGTTGTATTTTCATCCAGCTTGTTCCACAAAGCAATAAATCTGTGTAGAAAGGTATACTTTCTTAAGTCTTGCAATCATGCTTTTCCAGCATTTTACTGTGACCTCTTGCTGATCTATGTCCTATGCCAGCAAGTCCTGTCTTTCCATTTTTCTACATCTTTTTTCAGATCTAAACATCATTATCATGTCACCTTGCACTCTTCACTATTAAAATGAGGGAAGTCCCAGCTTTTTTAGTCTTTCCTCATCTTTCTTATTATTTAGGCTTGGAATCATCTTGGTTACTGCCCTTTGTATTCTCTATTTTCTTACATCTTTCATACAGTATGTTCACACTACTGCTACGTACTACAGTCTGGGACAAACCAAATTTTAACTTTTTATCATGTCCTTATTCATGCACTAAAATGTCACTCCTATATTCTTGAGCAATTTAGAAGTCTTTCATGTTATTCGCTTTATATAACTTTCTGGTGACAGTTCATCCTTGATTAGAATACCTAAATCTTTTTCCTCTTTCCAAAATTTTACATTTCTTCATAGTAAAGTTCATTTTCCACTCCTGGCTCAAAAAAATAAATTAAATAAGTAAATAGATAAATAATAATGTAGGTGTTCCTGTTGATAATCATCTTTTTTCACTTTATGATCTTAGTATCACCCATAAAAAGGTTATCTTAGTTACCTATACTGTTCATCATATTGACTCATAGTAGAAAGAGACCAGTGACAGGTACCTACAAGATGAACAACTAAGCTGTCAACCACCTCACCTCCGTCACGAGGCGCAGCTGTGAGGTGCTGACACTCATTCTCCAGACTGGGCCGAAGATATCTCTTCATCAGTTTCATCTGTATTTCTTACACTTTTTCACACATGGAGAGTTGACTATAGGTAACTCTTTTCTTCTCTCTACCACTTTGAGGTGGGAACATAGAAACATTCCCACAGTGATACACACAGACAACATTCAAAATTTTCTTTCCAAAGAGATCTGTGGAATGTTTCCTGAACCATTATTAGCCACTGGGGCTGTGGATTTTCCACTTAGTGAAACTAGAGGCAACAATTGATTGATTAGTACGAAGCAGAAATATTATATGTGCCAGGACTGAACACTGTGGTACTCTGCAAGTCACCCTCCCTAGTTTAACATTTCATCTCTTACTACTGTTCTCCCATGTCTATGGAAATGTCTTTTACCTATTTCAGTATACTCCTTTTAATGCCTCCAATATTTTCTAACTTCTATATTAATTTTTTGTGTGGTGCCTTGTATTTTTTTTTTTTTCTCCAAATTTAGGTATATACAATCCATCCTACCTTCTTTCTTGTTCAACACAACCACTTTCAAAGAAGAAATTAGTAGGTTGGTTATACAAGACTTTCCTTCTCTAAATCCAAATTGATTGTCAACCAAGATTCTTTTCTCCTTCAAGTACAGTATGTTATTTATCTTTTATAATTTTCTCACACATTTTGGTTATACTGGTAAAAACAAATGGGTTCAAAATTTGAACAGTGATCTGCAAGCAGAGTGTGCATGCTTGTAAGTGGCTAGGAGTGTCCCCAACTGACTCAGTCACCATACTGTGTTTTTTTGTGTCAAAGTGTTTTCAGCTAGCAAATATTCATATTATGCTGAAAAATACTTTTTCACCTTACTTTTTTTTTCTTATATATATGTGTGTATATATATATATATATATATATATATATGAAACATAACCCTGGATTGAGTTGCCAGTACTCACTCTCATAACAAATCCAGTTACCAAATCCATTGCCCAAGGTCTCTCTTGCCAGTAATGAACTATGACCAGGTTCAGCCCATAAGTCTCTCGGAGAAGAGATTTTGCATTGTCTAGATGGGGTGAGAGTGGGGCAATGTAGAATGAAGTGTTATTCATGGTCTGTGTAATGGCTGAACTTGTAGCAGTTAGAGTCTGTAGCCAGGCCATTTCTGTATTGGTCTAGTTTTGAAGCAGCGCCATGACCTGGACACAGTCATGTCAGTTTCTTACTTAGCTTGAAAGTGATTTCTCAGTTGGGTTGCCTCATAATGACCCATTCAATTAAAAGACATAGCTTCAGAATGGATTATGTTCATATATAGAAACTGTACTGTATATTGATTTTTGTTTTATACAGCCTTAGAGGGTGCATTTTATTTGTCTGATAAATTTATATAGCTGTATGAAAATGTATTACTAAAGATTTTGACTATGCATAGCCAATACAAAACTGTATATTGAATCCCCTTTTTTCACACAGCCGGGTGATTTACTACAAGCAGCAATGTTTCTTACCAATGCCCTGTTAAAGAAGGTGAAATCAAGGTAAATAGCATAATTTTGCAAACTAAATGTGAAATGTCAAATTTGTGATCCAACATCATTTTATTTGAATTTGCATGTAACATCTTTCAACTTTTTTTTTCTTTTTTTTTCTAAATTTTCAGGAGAGTTATGGTGCTTATGGAAAGTGTAGTCACAGGTTACAAGAAGACTGCGACCAAACAAAGAATCTATGATAAACTTGAAGTCATTGCTTGGGATCCTTACAGTAAGTCATCATCATTTTTGTTACCCTTGGGTATCTAGTTTCTGGTATTACACATTTTTGCGATTAGCCAATTATTAATAACATTTTCTTCTTGTTACAGTTCGTGCAATGTGTGTCTTTAAGGAGAAGAAACGTATTCGTAGTTTATGATTTTGTATAGTTGTAAATAGATAATGATTTTATAAATGTTATTTTATAATTGCTTGTATTCCACATGTAAATCTAAAAAAATAAAGTATGGAACTACTTTACTTCTTTTTTTTACTCCATCACCAAACTGTCTTTTTACTTTCAATGCTTTATTGTATCATCTATACACAGCCATTCTCCTCTCATCCCTATCTCCTGCCTGCTCCCTTCCTTGCTCAACAGACATTCCCCTCTTGCTCAGTACCCCTCTCACCCCATCCATCCATCTCATCTTTGTTCATCCCCTCAAATTCACTCCACCTCTTTTATGAATCTTTCCTCACTCATTCTTTTCATGTGTCCAAACCATCCTAACACTCCTTCATTGGCCCTATCTGCCATCTCCTTTTCCACCCAAGCTCTCCTCATTTCTCGCACTATCCAACCTTGTAACCCCTACCATACTTCAGACATTTCATCTCAAACATATTTAAACTTTTCCTCTGCCTCTCTTAAATCCCAGGTCTCTGCCCTATACAATGCTGTCAGTACAATTACCCTTTCATATAGTTTCCTCTGTGGATTTTTTTATCCCCCAAAGCACTTACTTGCTTCTCTCGGTCTATAATTTACTTCCATCGCCGCCCCTCCCTTTCCTGCTACATGCAACTCCAAATGCCTAAAGATATTTCATATAGTTTTATCATATAACTTAGCAAAGGGTGATACTTTTTCTTTGGTGATTCTATGATTGTAGGGTTTATTGTCAGGGTATGAAATGAAATGCACATGTCATTCCAAATGGATTCTTTTCACTCTGACATCATTACACTTAAAAAGAGTATGCCAACAGCACTAAAGACTCCTTGATTGTGTAAGGTTCTGCAACTTGTACGATGATTAGTGCTGAACCACCATGACCTGGACAAGTAGAGGTGGAGTTGGGTTGGTTCTGTGGCACTGCAGAAGCCTGGTAGGAGCTTCTTCATGAACTATGGAAACCACAATGGGCGGCTGAAAGCCTAGTCTCACATCACAGTTTTAATACAAGGATTACCTATAAAAGTAAACTTATCAGGAAAATTCCTGCAAATCATTGTTAGTACACCAATGAATTCTATGCCTTAATGTCTACTTGTACAAGATACAGGAGGCACACTTCCCACAAACTTGACTTCTCAGTTCTGGTTGCACACGCACTGTAGTCATAAACAGACCATGGCTTCAGAGCAAATTTGCAATTTATTCATGGCAACAACCTGTAGCCTACAGCACCTATAATACCTGTCTATTCCAGCTTTTAATATTTTGCAGGCCATTTTTACAAAGTTCACCCTTACAGCTTCTAAAGTTCCCAAGTGCACAATCCAGCACTGATCACATCTAGCTGAGAACCAATAACCAAGCAGGTCAGTCTTCTTTAACCCTTTAAGTTCCTTTGTTTACCTCATCGATTTGGTTCTGGTAATGCCAGATTATCTCGTTCAATTTGGAGAAACCTATTGTTCTCAAAGGGTTAAATAATGGAATATGTACAAAGATATTAAATGACTAATAGTTAACTTTGCCTAGGTGTCATTATTATCTAATACCAGTATATAAGCCCATAGTTACTTCACATCAGTTCTTTTTCTTGGTCAAATTTGAATTATGTCTGAATATTTTTGCCCACCCTATACAGTAATATCAAAGCTTAAACCTTATTTACCAAGTAAAGAGCCAGTTGTTATTCATGTGAATTACACCATGTACAGACATTTTGTATAACAAAGCATCTTAGTAGAACATACATTCCTAATGAAATGTCTTTATGAAATGCAAAAATAAAAATGTTAAATGAAATTTCAAATTAAAAAATTTTCATGCCCAATTTGTTACCCACAGTGACACAAGACACTTTCACGTTCCTCCAAAACCATTTTGGTTTAAAGGAGCTCTTCTAATATGCCTTGTGATGGCATTGTGGATACGAAATTGTCGAACCAAGATTCATCACAGGTGACCCCTGTGAAAAACAAGATGGTCATCTACACAAGTCAAAAAACAAAACCAAAAAAAGAATACTGGAGGACAAAGAAAAGTCAAGGATTCATGATAATTTTCTAAATCTACTCAGTACTATTAGATTTCAAAGTTAAGTGCCTTCTATGTATACTAGCCCTACTGTTCAACTGTACAAATGAACATGAGCTAGCAGATATGCAACTCCTAGTTCTAATTTTGAAATTATTAATGTCCACACAGTATTGAAAATAGTTTATATACATGCAAATATACATATATTACTCTTTCTTTATTGGGCATATTTTTTTTTTATCAAATTCAATTAAAAGTCCCTTAAAATATGTTAATGCACAGAAAGCCCAGAATTCAGAGATCTGGTTAAACTGCCATAGGCAATGGGACCAGCTCTAGTTATCAGTTATAAACTGACATTTCCACATATATCTCTGTAAATACCTTAAAGGAACTATATGTATGTACACTTAGAGATCTAATCCCTTAGAGTGCAGGGGATGGACCATGAGTTTGGGGTGAATTTCCTTTAAATTAAATTGGATCTAGTGTCATTTCAGGTGAAGGGTAAGTGTACAAGAAACTTTGTTCTGGTAAAAGGCTAATTAAAGTCTACTCACAATCATTACATATATTATTCAGGGAAGGGATGGTCTAGGGATGTATGTTTTAACTAATTGCAATGAGAACTAACAAAGAAAAATAAAATAAAAATAAAATAAAAAATAAAATAAAATCCTTTCAACCAGTGATTTCACCATTGAGCTCTTGAATCTCTTAAGGCATGCAACAGCGCGCAAAGCCTCTCAAACAACCACAACACTACTTCCTTAGTATCCAAACCAATGTGATGTGCCTCAATATCTATCTTATCTGATACTTGTCAATATAATTCAGAAGTGGCTGTCTATCCCACCCAAAATAACTTGTGTTTCTATTGTAAGTTTTTTCTCATTATGAGAGATAATAAATAGATAAAAATTCATTCACACAATGTACAATAATTATGAAAAGGAAACAATACAGACTAGGACTTCATTTTACATAACAACAATAGCCTTCAAATTCTATGGTACAAGTAACCTAAAAAGCCTGACAGTTGACAAAAGATAAAATATTAATGATGGTAATATTGGTAGATGGTGGTAGACAACTCTGTAGAGAGCCAAGTATGAGGAGGTAGTCAAGCAAGTATGTCATCATTCCCATCACTTGCACTGTTTGTTTGACAAACAGAAAATACATTTTTTTCCTTGACGAGATGGTGGTCTTCCTGCGCTGCAGTAACCACACACCCCATGTAGCTTTTAACACAACCACTATTTTACCAGAGTATCACCATCATAACCCTGGAGGTTACCAATCCTCAACTTAGAACACTAGCACATGACCGTAGGCAGTGAGCACGTTTGTAACCATCACACTAAAACAAGAAGTAAACCTTTAAGCTATAATCTTCATGCAACCATATTGATTCAACCTTTAAAATCTTTTAATATAATACCATATGACAAACAAAAGTCTTTATGTAATCCATTAAATTTTATTATTTTTCAGTACCTGTAATCATATTCAACCTGGAAAAGAATAAACCTACTATAGGTAATAAAAGCATACGACTTCTCACATTGAAGCTGCATGCATATAATTGATAGACATGCTGCAAATTCAATATGAAATGTGATATGATCATTGTTCCACTACCTCTGAGTGGGTTTAGTCATTTCAAGTTTGATATTACATTGCGGATTACTTGCCCCATCTTCCATCTGATTTTTGTGTCATGATGAAAAAGTTATTTTCCCCTTTGAAGAAGGCCACACTATTCCTTCTTAAAGTGTCAATAAATATTTGCACATGTCCTCATTAGAAATTAAATTACTGCTAAAATGAGGCAAGAGGTCAGACAAGTTCACTGACCCACCAATAATTTTAGTTACACCATTTTATGGAAAATCTATTGCCAGATCATTCAAAGGTCAACGGGAAAACTATCACTTCTGAAAGACAATGCTGCAACAAATCAAGTGCTGCTTCTTGCTGCTTCTAAGATATGTGTATTTCCAATGCTGAATTTAAGGGGGTTATAACACATAAACTGTATATGAGCATAAACTCATACTCCCATGCTTCTCACTTCCGAGGACTCAATGCAAGTATATGGGCTGTGCATTCTTGCAGGGAGGAACTAAAGCTATTTGGAGATTTTGTAAATATATATGAATCAGAGGTAAAAATGAATGGGATACATATCAGCTCATTCCTGTTGTCCTCCTCACTGAATATGTTGGCTTTGGTATACAACACATTGGTCAAGGCAAGCAAGCGTTTTCCAGCCGTACCGTCCTTCCGTCTTTGCTCAACTTGCTAACTCTAAGGCAGATCTCTTACTGTCCTGTCTTTCATGACCTTACACATAGTTTGTTTGGATTAAGAGTCATTTACTCAACACTATTTCAATGTCATTTTATTCTTCTGTAGGATTATGATTTAAGTAGATTCGGAGTCCTTTCTCCTTGGACCTAAGTGTGCTGTGGCCTGAGCTTGAAGAACCTGGACAAGAGTATTGCAAGTCTCGATTCAACCGTCGATTTTCAGAGTTGCTTAATTCTCTTCTTTCGTCTTCGCTCAACTCCTTTTCTTTCTCGGTTTTGTCCCTGTAAATGAAGATAAGCTTCAACATTTGTTCTCCACACATACACAAAAATCACATATACACATAAAGCATTATGTTTCCATTTATTTGACTTTAGATAACTTGTTGCTAAAACATGAAGTGGTACCTATAATAAACCAATGCTCCATCTTCTGAAATGTAAAGGGGCCTAGAATCAAGTGGTCCTGGTCTTTGAATCCAGTCTAAATCTTGATTGATGCTAACTACGGGCATATCAAAGGGGAACGTTCCTTGTCCCTTTGCAAACTCAACATTGTCTACAGCAATGCCAGAAATACTTGAAAGCTGAAAAATGAAATACACAGGACCTTAGATATAGGACATAGATAAATATTTCAAAATTGACATCAACGCAACTAGGAATAATGGATCCAAGTTTGTAGGAAAACAATTTCAAACAGACATGACGAAATACTCTTTCTTCAATTGCATTGTTAATATATGGCATGGTCTTCCATCCAACATAACTTGTTGTTCCACTGCAGAAGTATTCAAATAAGTCTCAAGATTTACTGAGCTACAAATCCCTGACTAGAATTATTTATTTTAGGATAGAAAAAAATATTAATCCCTGACTAGAATTATTTATTTTAGGATGGCAAAAAAATATTAAAGATAGGTTAAGTACCTGAACAGCCTTGTAAGAATCAATGGGTCTGTGACAAAAATGTAATAATGATTACTGCTCTGAATTTTACTGACTGGAAAGCTGCAGCTCCCTTACTGACTAGCAATAGACTGAAGGCCTTTCCATACCTCTGTGAAGAAACAATGAACAAGTGTCTGTGTTGTATTTGTATGAGACTGTTTCTACGTCACCAGCCTGTCACAGTAGCAGTAGAGGAGCAGTTACTAGTAGTCAGTTCTCCTTATGTGTAGAGGTGGAGGAAATATACTGAAGTCAATTGTGAAAGGAGACTGGACAATTTTGAAATTGATGTCCTCTGTGCATGACTTTTGTTAATAAAAAGAGAATGAATTTATTGTTAGCATGAGAAAGTTATGGGTGACTGAATACACTGTTACTCAGTCAGTTTCTGCCTCTCCTGGTGGGAATCAATCCTAAAATGGCACAACAAGATGATGCAGCAGTTAGCCATCCTCTGAAGAGGACAGGAACTAACCACTCAGATAGACAGACACACACATGCGAAACACTGAGTGCCAAAACTAGACAAGATTTTAAGAATAAACTGGATGTGGAGAGACATGAAAATGGGTCACCACGAGCATAGCTCTCGTCCCGTAAAATACAACTAAGTAAATACACAGAAAAAGATGCTGAGATGGGGAAATGGGAGGAGAAGAGAGAGAAAGAAATTAATCATCCATTCAAAGACATTATATGATGGGCTAGTGAAGTGCTTAGAGAAATGGTAATACATAATAATGATATCAAAGAAACGCTTTTATCTCCCATACTTTCCAATAAATCATTATGACTCAAATTCAACAAGGACCTACCTTTTCTCGAAGTGACTCACTGGTTGCCTCTGGAATTACTATTTCACTAACTGGATCTGTAGTAAAACTGGAGGGTCTCCATCTTTTAACAAATATTGATAACTCATCATCATCACCAGTCTTCGTCTCTGGGCCCTCTATTACCTGCAAAAGAAACGTTTTTTAACTGGTCTCTGTACAAAAATCAAAGGGCTGGAAATGGACAAAAGTTAAAAAAAGACAATCATAAATAATACCATATGCATGGATTTGTGGAATAAATTGGATGAAAATAAAATCCAAGCTAACAACAGAAATGAATTTAAGACAAAGTTTGATGTGCGTAAGCAAAGATACAGGTCTAGGTAAATATAATTATATACATACATACAGTGAGACCTCTCATTAACGGACATTAATTAGCTGTGTTTGCAGTGTTTTCGCTGTGTTTTTGGTGCTGTTGTTTAGTGTGTGCAATCACTTTGCCACCCAAAAACCACTCAAAATCAACGGACACCGTTACCCCCCTTTTAGTCCGTTAATGAGAGGTAGTACTGTACACACCAAAGGGGCTCCTCCCCTTATATTGGGGAGCAGGGGGGGGTCCACTAAGTCTAAGCATACATCCTCCATGAATCTAAATCCCGTTCATCACCCCTCCCATCTTAACAGCTTGTGGCTGAAGGTTCTTCCTTGTCTTGTGCACACCATTTGGATCAAGGGCAATGCAGAGACACAGCACCTTCACAGCCACACATAATACACAAGGTAATTGAAAGACACCTACTTGTAGGAAGAGCTCCCAATTACTGTACAATGGAATATTATCCTCAAACTTTTGAGGATCAAGATATATTGTTTGTGGATTTTTCCAACTCTTTTTACGTAATCGGACATTTTCTACTTTTAGGTCCAATTGACAACGTTGATTGGCTTCCTTTACTACAGCTCTCTTGACGTTTGCTACGGTGTCACCCTTGCAGATGACCCAATCTATGAGGAACTTTGCTGGCTGTGAAAAGAATAATATCATCAAGTTGTTTTTTGAAGTCCCAACAGTAGAACCATATATTCTACTTAATAACATTATGTAATCAAGCAGATCCACTTACATCATCAGGGTTGTCTAATTCAAGAAAATACACTTTCCCCCTCTGTTCACCAGGTAGCAAGGCTCTTCCTAGTCTTACGGTTAACCTTGCATTATCTCCGTATGACGCTAATGTTTCCGACATTCTCGTGCACTCAAACTCTTGACTGAAAGGAGAGGAAAAAAAAAAAAATTACTCAACACGATAAACCATACATAACTCTATATTTCATCAAATATATCACCAGAAACCTTTAATCTGAATCAGCTCTCCACATGCCCCTAACCAAGTGAGATTGGAGCAATGGATTGATTTATTCTGGCTCTGACTACGCAATCTTATTCATATTTGTCACATCCATTCAATACAGAAAAGGTTAAGAAATACACCTACATTTAAAACAGTTACAATGTAATACAAACCTAATTGAATAGCTTTTGAAAAATTTAAAGTGCTCCTGCGAAACTCCTACCCAAGGCTGCATCTCCATTTTCAACTGTCCAAAAGTGATTCGCTTATCAACATAAACACGTAACACTGTAAAAGAAACATTTTAATTAGATGCTTTAAATGCATGTTGTATATTCTAACAAATCACCTCTTCTTAAAATGTTAGCCATTACATATAAAGACAAGAAATACCAGTGTACATTAACTCTTGGGTTATGCAAGGGTTACATTCCTGAACAGGTTGTATATCTCTAAACTGTGTATTTCATGTTTTTCCCATAGAAAATTTTTTAATTGGGGAAGGTATCCTATATTCCTGGACTCTGGAAAACTCTATTTCTGGGTCATCTTACTCTGTAATAGTTATATTCATGTATGGATTTCCTTTACAGCATATATTTGTTATATTTACACATATGCAATCACTCCCAGCCCTCCTCGTGTTTGTCATACACAGACTTGTTTGCCTCTTTCCATTAATTCTCTTTTTATGGAGAACATAAAATTGAAGGAGACTGCAAGTGACCATAGGGCCTACTCTGAGAAGTTGAATAAATGCTCGCTGGTCAAGTGGGTTAGAGCATTGCTACTTGTCAAGATGTTGGCAGTTCAAACCTTGCCACAAGCAAGTTGGACCAAGGGCATGGTTCATTACATTTCACACTACAAAGTCCTCTGTAAGAGGCACCATCCTGGCCTCCTGATAGAGGGAAGTTCACAATGTTAAACCGAATCATCATCGATCAATCACGGAGAAATTGGTGCATCTTGGTCTGGGTGGGTGCATTAAGTCATAAAAAAAATAAATGAAAATAAAAAAATAAATAATAATAATAAAAAGAAAAAAAATAAATCAATCAATCAATAAATAAACAAAAAATCCTGAATGGTACCTATGCTGACAGGTATAATGTTCTTGTTTTGATGCTAGATCCACTGCAACAACCTATCCTTTCCATCGCTGCAGTCCAAGCAAGAGCAAAACAAACGAAGGACATCAAAATCCAAGCTAGAGCACAGGCACAGACTTTGTCAACATTACTCCTGACAATATAGTGCATTTTCAAAAAGGTGCATTATTGATATAGGCACTGCTTTCTCTCTTAACACTTTCAGCTTCTGTTAGATGGTAAGGATTTTCCTTCTTTTCTTGGCTACACTAACAGACAAGGTTGCTGGACACTTGGATGTTATGGTGATGAAAACCTTGAGAATAAGAGAGCAGAGTTGCTGGGATGGCTCTACACAATGTGTGGGCTAACTTGGGAATGGAACGCTTTTCCTGTATATGGTATGGGCTTGGAAGTTTCTAAACCTTGCCCAGGATGGTTAGTGAATAGACTGTTGCACAGCAAAGATTTGAAATCACCACTATGAATTATGTTGCCAGCCTATACTGCATGAAGTTAAAAAATAACTACTCATACCTCCTCCTGTCATCCAGAAGGAGCCAAGATAAGAGGGAGGGAAGGGGATGAGTGGGAGTGGAGTTTATGCCTTTGTTTTTTGGCACTGCCCTTGTAAGGGGGAAAAAGCCTTTGGTATATGTCTGTATGTACTCATACCTCAAATAAGTATCCTTTAATCTTATGGTATGTGCTTTTGATCTGCCTACCTCCCTCGTAAGGGGGTAAAAAGCCTTTGGTATAGATAGAATTTTAGCTCAGGTCAAGTTAAATGCACAAGTAAAACTCATATAACTTAAAGTTAAATGTAGCTCTGGCTATGAGGAAAAAAATTCACTCATTTTGAATATCTAAACAATTATTTTATATCAGTCCATCAAACATGTAAATTCAATGATTTAAAAATCTGAATGTTGACCATTTCATAATAACAATATCACCACACCCTGAACAAGCCAAAATACATACATATACCAAGGCTTTTTCCCCCTTACAAGGGAGGTAGCCAAAAAGGGAAAGGCATAAAATCATTTCCACCCATTCCATCCCTGAATACACTCCACACCCCTCCACCCTCTCTCTTATCTGAGCACCACCAAAATACAAACAGTAATTTACTTACTTTTCTGATTTGTTTCATGATCCGTATAGTACTGTGCCCTGAAGTATCTTTTCACCGGAAGGTCTTCCTTGTCTTCCTCGAACTCTACCCACCCGCTCACGGTTGAATTGGTCTGATCCTGGAAAAGAGGTAATCCCCAACCCATGTCACTCCCGACCTGCAAAGGTAGAGATACATGCCACAAACCACACCACAATTCACAAGTAACAATCTAGGGTTAAATCTTATGAACAAGTAACAGGTTAGGCACTCATGACAAGAATCCTGTCGATCTATATACCAAAAAGCTTCTTCCTCCTCACAAGGGAGTCAATCAGAGCATGCAACCATCTCCATCCATTTGTTTCCCTTTTAAAGAATTTCTTGTGGATAAAGGGCTATCCTTGTCCCACCACCCATTGTCTGGATCAGATACAATGCAGTAAGACACAGCATCTCCATAGCAAGACTAAACAGCCAAAGCTGGTTTACTTGTTCCTCTCACTACATGATTTACTCCACCCCTACTTTTCCATTCCCTTCTAAATGTGGACCTAGATACTTAAAACGATCCACTTCCTCTAGCGTCTCTCATTTAAGATTTACTTCCAACACACTGCCTCCCTCACCCCTTGTACATATCACCACTGCACTTATGATGATGATGATGTGGTTTAATGTCACAAACTCTCCCCTATCAGAAGGCTAGGATGGTGCCCCTCACAGAGGGCTTTGTAGCGTGGAATTTAACGAACCATGCCCTTGGTTCAACTTCGCTAGTGGCAGGATTCGAACCGCCATCCCCTCGACCTTCGCCACAAGTAACGACGCCCTACCCGCTCAGCCATACCACCACACCTATACCCACCTTTAATTTCAACTTTCTTCTATCACCTACTTTCCCCCATTCTGTTGCCTTAGACCCACCTCTGATCCAGTTACTAGCACAATATCATCAGCAAACAATGACTGGCTCACCTCTCACTTCCCTCCACTCTCACTAACCATCTCCAATTCCTGGCCCATCACCCTTATGTGTACTACTCCATCAATATACACATTGAACAGCCAGTAACTATCACAACCCTGGCACAGCCCCACCTTCACCTCAAACCATTCACTCTCACCACTCAAGTTTTTCTACTCATGTAAAAGCTATTGACTGCCCTTAACAATTTACCTCTAATACATACATACACTAAAGGGAGGTAGCCAAAAAACAAAGGCATTAAAAACAACTCCCACCCATTCCACCTCCATTTCTTGGCTCCTCCTGGATGATAGGTCATCCCTGGATCTTACCCATTTACCCCTAATACCATTTAATATCTTAAAATAGGAAAAAAAAAAAGTTTCATGCAGCATGCACTATGACTACAAAAACCAAGACATACAGTATAATTTTATTATAATAGGTCCAATTGTGAAGGTAAACTATTTAGACAAGAAAGAGAGAGAAAAGGTTCAACCTATATATGAATAACAAGTTTCACTGTGCATGATGGGAAGGGCTAGGGTCAATTCTTGGCCATGAAAATATGAAAAATATTTGCCAGTTACTACCTACCTAAATGTATTTGAGATGTATGGTGGATGACACAAATATCAACAGAATAAGGAATGTGGTAAGGCAGAACTGGGGTCGAAAGAGAGCTGTTCAATTAGGTAGATCAAGGAGTGCCAAGATGATTTGGGCATATGGAATGAGTGTGGACAATCCTAGCAAAAGAGTAAGAGTATGGGAAGCAAAAGTGGACAGAGTATACTTGAGTGGAAGACCAAAAAATGAGGTATATGGATGAAGTGAAAGGGGGCACTGGATGCAAGAGGGATGTCTGTCACCCAAGGAAGCAAATGTGCAAAAGATCTGAGTAAATGGATGAAGAATTGACATGTCTCAAAGGGATGTTCTTGTCTTCTCAGTAAATATTTTTGAATGGACATGGGGATGGAGGCACTATAATGAAAAAGTTGGGGTAAAATGGTCTCAGCTGTTGGGCCCTATTGTGAAAGCACTGTGTCTCATTACATTGCTTTTCACCCAAGCTGTATGTCAGGAAACAGGGATGACCCTTCATCCACAATGTTCTAAGATGGGAGTGGGCAACAAGTGGGATTAAGATGGGTGTACGCTTTCACTCAGTCAACTCCCTTTCATGAATAGAAAGGGCTTTCGGTACAAGTGTACCAGTAAATAAAGTGAACATCAAATATGCAATAATTCATACAACAGGATTATTTTTTTAGATTCTTTCTTTAATCAGTTTCATATGTCATAAAATGCAGTGTTTTATAATTTGCTGTTACATTATGCTCTAAAAATGGGCTATAAACATATATATCATAAATTAACATTGCACATATATTATAAATTAACATTGCTGTAGCCCACAAATCAGAGGTCAACTTAAACTCAAGATCAACTTTTACAAAAATATATGAAAGTATGTGAATTAAAAAAATGAAATACTCTGGTCTAACACTTACTTTGGAGTCCTTAACATTGTCTTCTGGTGATGAAACGTTTCTGTAATCTGGGGAACTACTTGTGTCGGACAATTTATCCTCGGGTGGATCCCCAACTAAGGTTCTGGAACATATGTGCATACATATACCAATGGCTTTTTCCCCCTTACAAGAGAGGTAGCCTACAAACATAGGCATAAAATCCACTCCTACCCATTCCATCCCCACATACTCCACTCCCATCCACCCCCTCCCTCATATCTTGTAAACAATAAATATATAAATATAGAGACAATTGATCCCCACTTCAAATCTAGAGAATAATATCAAAACTCTACCTTATGCAGATAACCTAACAATAATGGTCCACCACAACAATTAAAAAAAAAAAACACTTACTAAGAACACCAAAACATACAGGCATACTGAGATAAAACAGAATGGCAGTCTCCCCTGTTCACCCCAGACAACCATGAATCAAAGAAATATCCAATAGTAAGACTGAATGACCAAATTCTTCCATTGGACAGGAGCCTTGAAATCTTAGACCTAACTTTTGATATCCATGTCCTTCAGCCCACTCATCAAGGGCCTAGTAGTGACAATCAACAAGAAAATGAACGTACTAAAAGATCAGTAGCAAGCTCTGGTTTTGGTTAGCAGGTAGAAATGGCAATCACAGTGCATAAACATTCCTACAAATCACACCAAACTATTCCTCCACATCATGGTTCTCTACAATCCAAAAGCAGACATTAAACATGAACTATTAAGAATAATAGCTGGATGCACTAAAACAACCAACTATAAATCATGCAAGAGCCCTAGATTTCACCCACACATCCCATCACATAACACAAGTCCCCCTCAACCACACACAAACACAAACACCCTTTTCATGGGGAAATCTGCCATGTAGAAAATATACACATTCATGTACTGCACATGTATCGTGGATTGAATTGGAGTTAGGATAGACATTGATAAGGCTAAACTACAGGATTAACTCATCTCTATATACCAAGAGCTTCTGCCTTATAAGGGAAGTAGCCCGCCAAGGCATGTTCCCACTCCTCTCCATCACCTACTTGTTTTCCTCTTATCATAGCCCCTCTTTTGTGTATCACCATTTATCTGCACCCATTTGGCCCTAAACATCACTCTTACCGATCACTATCACTGGTTAAAGATGAATCTTCACTGGCACTCTGGTCACTGTTTACAGTAGATGATCCAGCACCACTGTCAGGGTCTACGATGCCCTCGTCCTCTCCATCACTGGCGGCACCCACACTAGTACTCGCTGCTGTGCTAGGAGTTGTCACGCTGCTCCCGCTTTGGCTACAAGTGTCACTGCTGGCTTTACTACATACCTGAATGCACAAGATAATCAATGCATTATCCATACTTCACCTAAAACACAAGGTATTTACAAGTCACAGAATCAAAACAAATAATCAAATTTCTTACCCCACTTTCTTTACTATGGGAACTAGCTGGACTGCTTGCACTTGTTGAATCACTTGGTGTGGTAGTAGTAGTGGTAACTATAGTTGTGGATGAAGTTGTAGTTATAGAGGCACTTTCTGCTGTGCTAATGGTGGGAAGGCTAGGGGCACTGGAGGTGACTGAGGTGGAGGTAGTAGTAGAGGCAGTAGTGCAAGTAGTATATGTACTGCTTGAGGCACCAGCCTCAGTATTTTCCTCCTTATAAGCAGGAATCTGAAGTTCAGCTAATGCATCTGTAATGCAACAATCCCACCTGAATGCCAGTATGCTGAGAAAAATGGAACACTGACCCAGGGCAGAGGACAGGATGCAGGGATGACCTGTCATCCAGGAGGTGCCAAGATAGGAGGGAGGGAGGAGGGTGGAGGGGAGTGGAATATATGGGAAATGAAATGGGTGGGAGTGATTTCTGTGCCTTTATCTTTTTGGCTACCCCCCGCGTAAGGGGGAAAAAGCCTTTGGTATATGTATGTATGTATTAATATCTACATAAAGTACATTCAAAAGAATATCATCTTTAGCAATGATACATCCTACCACATGAGGGACAGTCTGTCGAGAGACAGTCTGTTTTTACATATTTACGTGATTGTAATTTACGGGAAAGGAGTAATGCTCACTGGGTCTTATCTCCTATTCTCCGATTTTCTAACACATCTAGATTTGAGTCTAGGTATGTTACAAAATTTGAGAATAGGAGACAGGCGCCAACAAACGAGTGTAGTAGAGCTTGTATGAGACTGGGGAATGGGGAGAGTGAGTGGTTTGAGGTGAAGGTGGGACTGCACTAGGATTATGGAATGTCACTATGGTTGCTCAACATGTATATGAATCAAGAGGTGAGGGAGATCAGCCAAACAATAACAAATAGTTAAAATTCACAACTATCTTCTCCCAGTAACAGGCACATCTTAGCACGAACAGTTATTACAAAAGAAACTGTCCTATTTTCTTCATAAATATATATAATACTTAATAAACACATTCTAGTAATAATCATGACCTATTTACCTGAACTCGTGTCTGGGAGTGAACAGTGAAGGGTAATGGTGTTTTCGAAACGATCCATAATGTGATACATACTGGAACCAGTAAAGAAATCATTTGGCTCAATACCTGATGCTTCGACATAAACCTGTAAAAGGAAGATAGTTGACAAATACAAATAATAACTAACTAGTTAATAACCATAATTTCATACATTTATTCAAACTGAAACCACATCCTATTTTGCTACTTACTTTACTTGATCTGTAAAACCCTTCCAACTTCAGGGCTTTTGTATCTCCAGTAAGGAGTTTGAGGCCATTGTAATACCTTTCTAAAACTACTCTCATAGTATCAGGATTGAGACTGAAATGACGTCCTAGGAGTTCCTTAAATTCTCGTACAGTCATCGACAGACTTCCCCGTACAGTAAAGGGACCTTCTACTTCTTCAGTCTGCAGGTCAATCAAGTGCACTTTCACTGTGGTACCTATGCAAATACAGTAAATAAAGACCATTATTAAAGGATAAAACTACAAAAAATAAACACACATTTCTGGTCCTCAAGAAGGATGGCATGCACAAGTAATACCATTATCGATACAAGTACACATACCTCCTGGTTTATATACTTCAAACTGCTTGTCCTCATCCCGAACCTCCATGAGCAAATCAAACTTGTACGAGCTCCTAACACCACCAAGAATTTCAGAAATCAGTTCGTCATCTTGGCCATCAAAGGAGCACTCTAAGCTGTCGTGGACTTCCTCGTATTTCACTAGTCGACATCTTTCCAATGGAACAACTCCTTCTAGTTCTAGTTCCTAATAACAAAGACAATGTAACACTAAGTAACACTTCCGTAACACTAATTAAGATTCCAGAACACTACGTAATTTCCTAAACTACAGATTCCAAAATAAAGAACAAAACAATTATTTTCCATTTATGCTGAGAGTAGTATAAAGGAACACAAGGATATCATAGAAAACAATGAAAGGAAATTAAGGAACAACAGTTGAGCTGGCTGTTATGTAGTAGTAGCTGAGGGAGGAGCGCAGTCAACAGCTAGCTTTCCTCATGTGAAAAGGATGAGGAAACACAGAAACAGAGGTCTTGGGCCCTGTCCCAAGACACAAGTGTCAGCTCCTCACAGCTGCACCTTCAAATGGAGGCAAGTGTTTATGGATTTTGAAGAGAAATGGAAAAAAGATGATTCTTTTTGACCACCATTTGGAGGTACCTGTCAATGGTACCTGCAATTGATAACTTCTACTAGATCTAAAATAACTGTATTCTTACTTCATATGCCAGCTTCACCGTTTCCCTGAGCGTCGTGTCCTTGTGAATACGCAGCTTCTTTTCCATCATATGCTTAGTTGTTGGATGTTGGCAGAAGAGTTTGATTCTGCACATGGAGCGTTCCATTTCCCGTGCCTCCCGCTCTGCTGCCTCCTCATCTGCCATTCTCTGCACAAGCTCCTGCAAAAAATTATGAAGCAATTTATATGGTGAGATTTAAACCTGAGTTAAGCTCCTCAATGTTACCACGCAGGTATGAGCAATATGAAAGATCTATTGTATGACATATCTTCTTTGCAGATTGACAGTAAACAATGCAATCACCCATCTTTCATAATACATCTCACCACTACTGATTCCAAATAATACAATTCAAAAGCTGGGGAAGGGGTGGGGGATGAGTTAGTTAGTTAGGTGCAGCCTGTCACACTGGTGAAACCTCAGGATACACCCAAGGGCTGAAGGGTTTTCTCTTCTGCTACATGGGCATGGCCCGCCTTTTTCTAAAGACATGGTCCTGAGTGGATACACATAGGATTTGTGTATTTTACCTAGTTGCATTTACCTAGTTGTATTATATGAGAAGAGAGCTATGCTCAAAGTGAATCTTGTATCTTTCAGCATCAAGTTTGTTCTTTTTCAGATCTCTTCTATAACTATCCTTTTTGAGTTTCTTTTAATGTCCTCTTGTTTTTCTCTTATCCCACTTTAATAAATCATCTCTGTCAAGGACTTCCATCTCATTCATAATTCTGTAAATGGTCAGTAGATCTCCTTTTTTTTTTCTTTGTTCCAGGTTGGTAGTTCCAATTTGGACAATCTTTGTTCATATGTCAATTTCGAGTGTTGGTACCATCTTTGTCATTGCTCTTTGAATTTTTTCTAATTTCTTTATATTCTTTTTAGTACTGGGTGTCCATAGTGTTGCAGTGTACTCCAATCTTGGTCTTATCAGTGTAACTAATATTTTCTTTACCATTTCCTCATCCAAGAAATCAAATGCCTTGTGTGTGTCTTCATCCAAGTAATCAAATGCCTTGTGTGTGTCTATGTGATTCACCATGGTCTTGGATCACATGTTGGACTCACAATTGGCAGCTATTACCCTCCCAGATGAGAGCTCAGAGCTCATATATAATCAATCTATGTGTAATGCTGTGACCTTACACACACACACACACACCCAACTCCCTGCCCACAAGAGGTGGAGTAATGGCTCACAGCTGTGTGTGTGAGATCTATTAAAGACATCTGGTGAGCTGGGCAGGTTGCGAACCAGCATCCACATTGTGTTCATCTTAGTGATTTGAACATGGGTTTTTCATGCATGAAGTGAGAGGGCTGACATCCAGCCAACAATCGGCAAACAAAGATGGCAGAATCCTGGGAGAAGTGCAAATATATATGTAGAGTACCAGGGAATAACTGGTCAAGTACATTAACAGAAGGAAAGGAGAAGGAATCAATGTTAATATCTAAGATCACAGAACACTGACACCAGGAATATGTGGATATCTGATTGTATAATGCTACAAGATAATTAAATATTACTTACTGTGATATGTTTGGGAAAATGTTCCTTAGTAAATGAGTCCACATTTTTTTCTTTATCTATCTGTCTATACATTAACATATAAGCATTTGCACTTGAACTCCAATTGGAATAGTAGCCTCTTGATGACCCTCCACCATATGTTTTGCGAATGTCATCATACGTTATCTGTCAAGGAAAACAAAAGCAAATGACTGAGGTGTGTACAACAGACATCCTTGTTACAAGTGAGACAAAGCAAAAGGTAAGGATGAATGTAAGATGGAGAGAGTAAATTACAAGGGCAAAAGAGTTGTTGTTCCCTTAACTGTCTAGCCGAGCACTCCCGTCTCCCTGAGGAATGCCACGGTTTTCCCACAAATCATGGATCGAGTATATGTTGTGTTGTTGGCATGCATAACTGTGTACAGTGCAGTCTTCCATAATGTGCTATATAGTATGGGGTTAAGTGTCACTTTCTGGACAGTTATCTGTGATGCAGTCATCCAGCTGCCTCTGGTAACTTAGAAGGGCCGGATGGTGACCATACCACAGCCTGACCAAATGGACTCTGCCCTCTCAGGAGAGAAAGGATTTATAGGAACAGGCAAAAGAATTAAAGATCTGGCTGTACTCTCTATCATGGATGCATAGTAATGAGTTTACAAACTTGGAGAAATTAATGAGCACATGATGTATGTGAAAGTAGGAACGAGTGGTATGAAAGTGATGATTATATGTATACACTATCTATAATAAGATTAATCAAGAGTTCTTTGTGCTTACCCGAGAAACACTCTGGTCATTGAAGCAGTACCATTCACCGGTAGTAAGATCCTTAATGTACGCATAATAGTGACCACCTGAAGCACTACCAGAGTGTACCATAATGGAGAACAGATCATACACAAAGGGTCCACTTGAAAGGCAAGTTTTGTTCTTTTCATTATACATACTGCTTACATCAATACCTTCATCTTCATCCTGTCAAGGAAATGGAAAGAATAAGACTAACAAACACAGAACAATGATTTAATTATGCACATACCATTCTCAGGGACAAAGAGTATCTGTGAATAGTGGTCCTAATCAATGGAAGTCAGAGAAAACTGTCTTCCTCCCACCCACTTTCAAAACATATCACCTTTAACTTCACCCAGAGGTGCAGCACCAAGGGATATGTACTTAATCACTGTACCACCCCATGCTAGCTCTCGCTATCTCAATAAATTTGGATTATCTCCCATATTTTTCATATAATGAGAGCTAACAACTGATGTCTACTCCTCTCCTCTTTTTTTTCTCCGCTTGTGAACCAATGACATGGATACATGACCCGTACTAATACAACACATACTACAGTCCAAATAGCCTTCCTAAAGAGCTGCGGGAGGTCCCAAGGACTACTGCCAGCCACTTTGGAACTGTGTTTCCAGATAATGGAATCCAAAGAAAAATCATTATCATCCAATCAATTGATCTATTAACCAGGTCTCTCTTGCAGGAGACCCATGGTTCTCAAGAAACTAGTAATAGCCATGATATGGACCCAATAATAATAATTAATAATAATAATGAAAATAAACAATGATTAATAATGATAAATAATAATAAATAATAATAACAACAATAATAATAATAATAATTAATACATACATACATATACCAACAGCTTTTTCCCCCTTACATGGGGGATAGCCAAAAAGAAAAAGGCATAGAAATCACTCACACCCATTCCATTCCCTACATATTCCACTCCCCTCCACCCTCCTCCCTCCCTCTTATCTTGGCACCCCCTGGATGATGGGTCATCCCTGCATCCTGTCCACTGCCCTGGGTCAGAAACAGTGTCGCAAGACACAGCACATCCACAGTAAGGCCGCTTCATAAATTTGGCAACCCCCCCCTCTCCATCCCCTCATGCAGAAAAGGAGATGGGGAGCAATCCCTTCGGGCTACGTCAAATTTTTTCTCATACATACTTCCTCACCCCACTCCCCATCCACTCCCCCTCATGCATCACAGCATCATCCATACACAACCCTTCTCCATTCACCCCTATCTTCTGTCCTCTCCCGTCCTTCCTCAACAGACATTCCTCTCTTTTGTAATGCCCCTTTCACCCCATCCATCCATCTCATCCTGGGATGCCCCTCGTGTTCACTCCTTCCACACCTCTTTTACTAATCTTTCTTCACTCATTCTTTCCATGTGGCCGAACCATCCCAATACTCTTTCATCAACCCTATCTCCTAACTCCCTTTCCACCCCTGTTCTCCTTCTCACATCCTCATTTCTCACTCTATCTAGCCTAGTAACCCCCATCATACTTCTCAGACATTTCATCTCAAACACATTCAAACTCCTCTCTCTTCCTCTCTAATGTTCCATGTTTCTGTCCCGTACAGTGCTGTTGGCACAATCACTCCTTCATATAACCTCCTCTTAGCATCCATTCCCAGATGTCCATTTCTCATTACACTTTTTAATCTACCAAGGCATTTACTCGCCTCTCTCAATCTACATTCTACCTCCACCCCCACTCCTCCCTTCCCTGCCACATTTGCACCCAAGTATCTAAAACTGTCTACTACCTCCAGTCTCTCACCCTTAATGCTCACATCCAGCCTGCTGTCACTCTCTCCCCTTGTACATCTCATCACCTTACTTCTACATACATACATACATATACCAAGGCTTTTTCTCCTTTACAAGGGAGGTAGCCAAAAAGGAAAAGGCATAAAATCATTCCCACCCATTCCATCCCTGAATACACTCCACACCCCTCCACCCTCCCTCTCATCTTAGCACCTCCTGGATGACAGGTCATCCCTGCACCTTGTCCACTGCCCTGGGTCAGAAGCAGTGTCGCAAGACACAGCACATCCACAGCAAGGCCGCTTCATTAAATCAGCGACCCCCCCTCTCCGTCCCCCCATGCATAAAGGAGAAGACGGGGAGAAATCCCTTCGGGCTGCATCAAAATTTGCTCACACATACTACCTCACCCCCATCCCCCCACCCATTCCACCTCATGCATCACAACATCATCCATATACAACCATTCTCCATTCACCCCTATCTTCTGTCCTCTCCCGTCCTTCCTCAACAGACATTCCCCTCTTCCCCAAAGCCCCCTTCACCCTATCCATCCACCTCATCCTAGGACGTCCTTTCATGTTCACTCCCTCCACATCTGCCTTCCATACCTCTTTTACTAGTCTTTCTTCACTCATTCTTTCCATGTGTCCAAACCATCCTAATACTCTTTCATCAACCCTATCTCCCAACCCCCTTTCCACCCGTTCTCCTCCTCACCTCCTCATTTCTCACTCTATCTAGCCTAGTAACCCCCATCATACTTCTCAGACACCTCATCTCAAACACATTCAAACTCCTTCTCTCTTCCTCTCTTATGTTCCATGTTTCTGCCCCATACAGTGCTGTTGGCACAATCACTCCTTCATATAGTCTCCTCTTAGCATCCATTCCCAAATGTCTATTCCTCATTACACTTTTTAATCCACCAAGGCATTTACTCGCTTCTCTCAATCTACATTCTACCTCCACCTTCACTCCACCTTTTCCTGCCACATTTGCACCCAAGTATCTAAAACTATCCACTTCCTCCAGTCACTCTCCCTTAATGCTCACTTCCAGACTACTGCCACTTTCACCCCTTGTACATCTCATCACCTTACTTTTGCCCACATTTATCTTCAGCTCCCTTCTTTCACACACCCTCTCAAACTCTGTCACTAACTTCCTCAATCCCTCCTCTGCTCACTTCCAGCCTGCTGTCACTCTCTCTCCTTGTACATCTCATCACCTTACTTTTGCCCACATTTATCTTCAGCTTCCTTCTTTCACACACCTTCTCAAACTCTATCACTAACTTCCTCAATCCTTCCTCTGATCCTGCTACAAGTGCAGTGTTATCAGCAAACAACACTTCCCTCCATTTTCTTTAACCATCTCCAACCCCTGACCCACTACCCTTGCATTCACCTTTCGCACTACCCCATCCATGTATAGACTGAACAGCCAGGCGACATAACACATCCCTGACAAAGCTCTACTTCTCTCGTAAAAACTCTTGGCTGCTCTTAACAGCTTTCCTCCTATCCCATATATCTGCAGTACCTCCCACAGTGCCTTCCTGTCTACCTTGTCATAAGCCTTTTCCAGATCCATAAAACCCCAAAACACATCATTACCTTTTCCTATAGCTTTCTCACACATCTGTCTTACCACAAAAATCTGACCTATACAACCCCTACCTGTCCTAAAACCACACTGTTCCTCACCAATTACTCCCTCTGTTCCTCTCCTAATCCTTTCAATCAAGACCCTCCCATAAGCCTTCCCAACTACACTCAACAAGCTGATCCCTCTGAAACTACTACACTCACACTTGTCCCCCTTTCCCTTATAAAGCAGGACTATACAGGCACTCCTCGAGTCCCCTGGCACTCTACCCTCTCTTAAACAACAATTAAATAATCTCACCAGCCAGTCCACCATAACTGTACCTCCTTTCTTCAGACATTCTGCATGGCATTCATCCAACCCAGGTGCTTTACCTGCTCTCATCATCTTAACAGCTGCTTTCACTTCATCCTTCCCTATTTCTCATCCATTTTCCTCTCTCATCACTCTCATTTTCTTAGAACTTCCCACTGCAACTACCTTTCCCTCCCTATCCTCCTTCACATTTAGCAACTCCCTAAAATACTCTGCCCACCTTCCTCTCACTGCCTTCTCTTCCATTATCATCTCTCCATCTGCACTTTTTACCTTTTCTTCTCTACTTGATTCGCCTCCTCTTCCTCTTTTAATTTCTTTCCAAAACATCTTTTTATTACTTTCAAAAATTTTCTGTCATACTCTTATCCCTTTTCACATCTGTTCTCCTCTTTGCTTCCTTTATCTTATGCTTAACTTCCCTTCTCTTTACTTTGTACCTCTCATACGATTCCCTCATCCTAATTTGTAGCCAATCTATGAATGCCTGCTTCTTCTCTTCTACACCCTTCTTTGCTTCCTCATCCCACCACTCACTACCCTTCCTTCTATTTCCTCCCACTCTCCTTGTTCCACACACCATCTTTGCACATCTTATGACTCCCTCCTTGAACCATCCCCATTCCTCCTCCACTCCTAGTTCTACTCTATCCTTCACTCCCTCCCACTCCTCTCTCAGCTTCTTCTTATACTCCTTCTCCTTTTCTTTCTCATTTAAGCAGTTCACTTTAAGTACCTCCCTACCTTCTGCCCTTTTCCTCTTTCTCCACCTATTCTCCACTCTCAATTTACCTTCCACCAGAAAATGATCTGATATTCCCCCACTCTCTCCCCTTAGAACATGTACATCCTTAACTCTTCCTACCATACTCCTGGTCATCACTATATAGTCCATTAATGCTCCATGTGCCACCCTTCCATCCACCACCCTCTCCCATGTGTACTTATGCTTGACTTCCTAAACACTGTATTTGCTGTATTTTATTTTATTTACTGTATCAACTCTCTTTCAAGACACATCTCCACCATCAATTCTCCACAACAATTTTTACCTCGAACTCCATACTTCCCAATCACTCCGTCTATTGGTTTGTTTCCTACCCTAGCATTAAGGTCTCCCAATACAACTACACTGACATTTCTCCCTAATCCCTCTATGCACTCATTTATATCTACCCAAAAAGCCTCCCTTTCCTCTACTCACTTCTCACTAACAGGCCCATATGCACTTACAAAACCCACATCTCTCTTCCCAGCTTCACCTTCATCCACATCAACCTTGATGAAACCTCCTTCCACTCCACTACACGCTTATTTATCTCTTCACTTACTAGTATAGCCACCCCTTCTCTCCCTCATCCCCTCTTCACTCCTGAGTACAGTACCTCCCAGCTACACTCCCAAATTCACACTTGCCCTTTCCTTTCATTTTAGTTTCACTCAAAGCCAGCACATCCATCTTTCTTCTCACAAACATACTGCCTATCTCTTCCCTTTTACTCTCATCTGTACCACATCCACACACATTAAAAGATCCAAACTTTAGGGTACTGGTTGGAAAACTCCCAGACCCTCTTATGCCTTTACTTTTTTTAGGAATGTCCCCTTTGGGGCTACAGGTAGCAGGACTCCTAATCCCATCCCCTGTCCCGTTTTTTGTCGCCTCTTACGACTCAAGTGGAAAGACTTGGTGGTAGCATTCTCTTCCCCCACCACAGGGTAGGCAAAAAAAGGAAATGAATATTCAGAGAAATGGTACAGGACAGTAACAAGGGGTTGGGGGGCAGCATAATGGAGGGACAGTCGTAGTATAAAAGTGTCATAATTTCTCTATGAAGAGTTTTCCTCTATCACAGACAAAATGATGTGTGTCTCTGGTCTGTAGGGGCACCCAATATAGACCCTAAAGTATCAACTTCATGCTACTTTGCCATAATAACATGCAGCCAATAATAATAATAATGTGTTCACCATTCTTTGAGTAATGGTTGTATCTATGGCGGCTTAATTCTGTGATCAGGTCTATTCTGTGTTGGTGCTGTCTATAGCTGGATGTTGAGATATTGTGACAGGTTTGAGGTAGGTGGAAGAGTAAGACATGGGTCTAGGGCCGAGTTCATTCCTGACCGGTTTCGCTTTGAGCTTCTTAACCTCTTCACTCCGGGGCACATCGCACGTCTGGCAGCATTAGCTGTCCGATGTGCGATGTTGCGTCATAATAATTGCATTATAAAAAATAAAGTCAGTGCTCAATCGTTCGTTCTCTTTCACCCGTGTATTTTGATAACCATAGAAAATATGATGAAGCCAGTTTAGAGAGAATGGAGGTTACGTAAGTACGACTACAATAAATATAATCAAGATGCTGACGTCGGCATCATCGAGTACCCAATTGCTCCTCATGCCGCCTACGTAGGCGTCACCGTATGGAAGTGGTTAAGAGGATTCCTCCAATATCCTCTGAAGAAGCTCTAAGCAAAACTGTGTCTTACTCTTCCACCTTCCTATAGCTGGATGGTGACCTGAATGTAAATGTATTATTGTGGTCCTTGTTCCTCTAGAGGAATTTTTCTGTGGGATTAAGTATCAAGTTTGGTGGTTTGTTTTGAAGATCTTGTTTAGTGATCTGAATGTGTGTGTTTGCTGTCAATATACTGTGTGGTACAGGTGGTAGGTTGTTGTACAGTGAGTCCCCCTTATACGGTAATTCTTTATCCGGTAAATTCACAGTTACGGTATTTGGTAATTACTACCCTCGATTCTATTTATGGTAAGAAAAATTCACAGATATGGTATCCACTCGTGTTTTGGAGGTAAAATTAGATATTTTGAAGAGGAAAGAGCAGGGAGAAGGTACGTCTGCCATAAGTCAAAACTTGGGTTCGGTATATGGTAATTTCAATTTGCGGTAAGATTTTCAGGAACACATATGTACCGTATAACGAGGACTCACTGATTATGGGTAGTATACTGTTATATATTCTAATATTTGCTAAAGTTGAAATAAGAGGAGGAGCCAAGAAAAGAGGGAGGGAGGGGTGGGGAATGGGAGTGAAGTGTGTGAGGTTGAAATGGGTGGGAGTGGATTTATGCTTTTTGACTTTAGCTACCTCCTTTGTAAGGGGGAAAAAAACCTTGGTATATGTATATACCAAGCTCATTGGCTGAGCGGGTTAGGGCGTTGTTACTACTTGCAGCGAAGGTCGAGGTGAGGGTGGTTTGAATCCTGCCACCAGCAAAGTTGAACCAAGGGCATGGTTCATTAAATTCCATGCTACAAAGCCCTCTGTAAGGGGCACCATCCTAGCCTCCCAATAGAGGGGTGTGTGATGTTCAACAATATCATCATCATCATCATCATCATCATCATATGTATATATATATGAAGAGTGATTTCCCAATTGTTTACAAATGTGGCCAGCTCTAGTTGGAGCAATGTATGCCTTCAATATTACAATTCTATATCTTAATTGCTATCCATGTTTAAATAGAGTTCTACTACAATATATCCAAAACTGATGACACATCGTAACAATAACAACTTCAAAGGAATGGGAAGAGTGAATCCCTTAAACATCAAGATTATATCTTAGTATCCATCATGTAAAAAGGAGTTCTACTATAATACATCCAAGACTGATGATAAACTACAATAACAGTTTCTTTAATCAATGAAAAAATTAAATAAAATTAAATATTTAATAATTAAACTATTTTGTATTTTTCTAGATGAATTGAGAACATTAGAACCAACTTCAACTCCTAGGGCAGGATGCATTCTGACCGTATTTTCATGTGGATGAGGTGGTACATGTGTATGCTCAATGCTGCTGTCCTCTCCGTCAATTGTAGCCAGGCCCGAGTCCGAAGTGGAGGCATCATCGGGTTTATCTTGTGCTACTTTCTCTTGTCCTACGTGAGTGGTGCTCTCGATTTTCTCCTCCTTATTTTCACTTGCACAATCTATGAAGTTATTCAGGTCCAGTACATTGGGGAAAGTGACTCTGTAATATAAAGGTGTATGATAAAACATATGCTATACCAAAAAACTAATGCTCCTTATCTTCTCCATGCAGTCTGTTTACTTGCTGAATTCACAAAAAAAAACAACAACAAAAACTTACTTGTCATTTAATTTTATTCTGTGCAGTGTCTGATAGTCAAAGTCAAACCTCTTCAAATGTATTGTTAAAAGGTAAGGGAATCTTGTAAACTTGAGTCCTTTGTGAGCGTCACACAGGTTGTTGCACTTGGAGCACTTGTACTTGTTGTTACCTGTTAAAACCTCTGGTTCTACAAAATGCTTTAATGCTTCTTCCTGCAAACAAATCAGAAGTGACTGGTCATGGTTCAGGGTGAACATATATCTTCCAATAAATTCATTCTAAACTGCACATTGCAACTACAGGCAAACATTTTTAATCAGCTCATATGTATCAAATTCTAACGACTTTGTAAACAGAAGCAGTACAACACAGGCTTACCACAGACTGATATGCCGAGCTGGAACCAAAGGGCCGAATGGGCAAGGGAATGTCCAAATAAGTGTCCTCCCTGGCACTTTCATAGCCACATTCTAAACACTTGACATAGTCCTTCATTTTGCCTTCATATAACCTGTTGATCAAATCAGCCTGGTCAGTGTTCTTGAAGGACAATTCAAGAGCATCAAACATGACTCGACACAGTTCCTGGATGTCGTGCTGCTGCCAGGCTTCGCTGCTGTCCCATCCAAAGCTGCGGGTCAAGTTGGTGGTCTCTACGGCACTCTTGTTGGCTGTCTGGAATACAATCTTCAATTACATTTCTCAACAACATACATCATTGTTAGTTAATACATACAAAACCTGTCAAGAGCCCAAACAAATACATCAACAATATCATTAGAACATGAATAGTTACCAGCTTATTCAATTTACGTTTCATAAGCCTTTCTGCATTTCAATATAAAATATTTGAAATTAATTCTGGAATAAACACATGCTTTCATGGTGAAAACCCAGAAGAACCTTCTGTTCCTTAATAAAATTCAACGCTCAGTATAAATAATAACTTAGCATATGATACTACATACATACATACATACATACATACACACACACACACACACAGTTGTGTGTTGGCATCTGGCAGAAGCAGTCATATAACCCAGCTCTAGAAGTCAAGGAAAAGTTCCAAGTGATAAACAGATATGGAGGAGGACATGGGGTCCTAATCTTATATCAATATATATCAAAGTTGTGTATTCAATATGAAATTTTTGGAAAGCAATAAAAGAGATAACCATAAGCTGGAGTGCACTGTAGTTTAAAACAATGACAACTAACGATTAAGCAAGTAACGAAATGGTTATTGGTAATAAACAGGAATAAAATAATGATTGTAGAAAATTCATAAACGAGCAAAGTAATTTAGACCAACTGAACACAGGAATGGCAACCATGAATGAGAGTGAAGAGAATAGTAGAAGATAAAGTACAGGTTAAAAAAATAAATGAAAACGCTCACAAAAGAGGTAATTAACCATATGATCAAAACAGAAAATTTTAAGACTATACCAAATGAGATCACAATATCAAAGGAATTCTACAAAAGAGAATTTGAGGAGTTAAATGGTGATTATAAAAAGTTAAAAGAAGAAACAATTAAGTTATAGTACCAAGATCATGAAGAGAGTGAAAATTGAAAAGTATTGTCAATTACTACAGGAAGAGTTAGATAAGTTTTATGAATGGAGCTAAGAGAGGAAGATGAATTTCAATAAAAAGAAATGTAAAATCCTGGAACTAGGTCTAAGTAAAAAAGATTGATGAGAAGTTACAAAGTGGGAGGTGAATTAATATCAAAGACAAAAGAGGAAAAAGATTTGGGGATTTTAATCAAGGGTGATCTACTGCCAGCATATACGAGTTAACGGAAAGATTTACAGCAGAAAGAACTGTAACTAATCCTCCTGCCTCCTCAAACAAACATGGAGACAAGGAGGGTCACTCATTCAGCATACTTCTCACAAACATCACACAAGTGCTGGAAGGATTACACACAAAAGCACCACAAGAAAGAACAGTCATGATGGGAACAAACATCCACAAGAGATTTGATAAAGTTCCTAGACACATACTATAAAAAAAAAAGGTGACAGAGATAGATATCCACAATGACAAAAAAAAACAACCAACAAACTTCTTAGCTGGTAGACAATACAATGGAATCCCACAAGAAGAAATACTTCCACCTACACTATTCAACCTCTTCATAAATGATCTCTACTTTCAACACCAAATCCAAAACAACACTAAAGTGTTTACCTACACAGATGACCTGACAATGACCCATTACAGCAGCTAAGAACACCAATGGCTACTTAAACAAACTAGAGCAACGGCTTTGAAATAACAGAACGTCGGCCTCCCCTCAAGGATCACCAGTAACATTACTCACCCCAGACAACCATGAATCAAAGATACATCCAATAATAAAACTGAGAATGGTCAAACCCTTCCAATGGAAAAGAAAGCAAAAATTCTGGGCCTTGCTTTTGTTACATGACCTTCAGCCCATACATCCTAGATCTGACACTGAAAATCAACAAGAAAATATATTAAAATCAGCCACAAGCATGGGCTCTGGAGAGTAGAGGGAAACTCTAATCAAAATCTAAAAACAGTTCTTGAGAACTACACTCAACTATACTACCACACCATAGTTCCCAATAATTTGGAAAACAGACGACCAACAAACCATACAAAATGAAGCACACATAATAACAACAGATGCACCAAAACCACCCTCAATAGAAAACCTGCACAGAGAAACCACAGAACATCACATGAAAATGATAGGTATGCATTTCTATGCAAGAGCCCTCAACCCTACTCACCCATCTTGTTACATCACAGAAGCATTACAAAAAAACAGCAGTATGCTACTCAAGCATCTACAACAACCTACTACCTACACCACACAAAAACACATTCACATACATTCTGATAAAAAAGCAAGCTTTTCAAAACTGACCTCCAAACACCTTTCTTCATCAAAACCTTTCAGACATTAGTCCAACAGAAAATTCCATTCCTTTCCAAGGGAAGCAAGAATCAAACCCTGACTGCATTCATATCATTATCCAGCACCAAGACAATACCAACACAGAATAGACCTGACCACAGAAGCAAGCTACCCCAGGTGCAACCATCACACAGAAGACATTGAACACATCATTTTACACTGCTCCATCCCAGACAACAATACAATATTTCTTCCTTGAGTGACTTATGAGACTAATCTCATGGCTGTTGGGAATCTCCTGCAAGAGACCTGGAGCAATGGATTGATTGACTTACATATTTATACATATATACATACATACCAAAAGCTCTATTTCCTTTTATATGGGGAATGGCTGAAAGTAAACATACAAACATCCAAACCCATTCATCACCACTCCCATCTTTACATCTAATAGATGAAAGGTCATCTCTATCACTACTTAGGCAATGCAGCAAGACACAGCAATTCCACAGACATGAAATTTAGCTAAAACCAGCTCTTCTTAATTTTGCAGTAACAGGACTTATAAACATCTCAAATGGTTACCATTCATCTATGCCTTACTAAATCTTTTTTAGAAATGAATCACAAATAGTGAGCTCCACAGTAGCTCCATTCTCAATGTGCAAGGTTCTGCCTAGAAAAATGGTAATGATTCCATACCATATTCTATGCTTTGAGGTTAAGATAAACTAGAATGTATAATTACTGAATAAAATCTGTGTTCTGATACACACTACCACCTACCTAAAGCTATGTACATGGTATCACTTCTTTCATGATAATATGTCTTCCCCTAACCAGCTTCACTTCCATCTGTCCATCTGCACCTTTTACCTTGTCCTCTCTACCCAACTTGCCATCCCCCACACTCTTTAATTCCTTCCAAAACATCTTTTCATTATTTCCAACATTTTCTATCATACTCCTAACCCATTTTACATTTGTTCTCTTTGCCTCTGTCACCTTATATTTTGCTTTTTTCTTCTTCATGTCTTTCTCATATACTTCCTTAGCCTTACCTTAAAACCAATCCACACATACTCACTTTTTCCCTTCTACTATTGTCTTCACCTCTTCCTCCCACCATTCACTCACTACCTTTCTATTCCCTCCTATCCTCCTTACCCCATATACCACTTTGGTAACTACTTCCTACTTAAAACATGCCCATTCTTCTTCCACTCTTACTTCCTCTCTCTCTCTCTCTCTCCCAATTCCCATATATCTTCTCAGCTTTTCCTGGCATTTTTTCTCATTTTGTTTCTCACCCAATTTGTCATTTCTAAGCACCTCTCTACCTCCCACCCTTTTCCACTTTTCCTCCATTCTCTATTTTCCTTCTAGCAAAAAATTATCTAACACTCCCCACTCTCTCCCCTGAAAACATGAACATCCAGAACTCTTCCTGTTCTTCCTTTTGATGCCAATACATAATCCATTAATGTTCTATCATCCACCTTTCTCTTCAACACCCTTTCCCACTTATATTTATGTTTGATTCTCTTCTTTAACATTGTGTTTGTTATCATCAACTCCCTTTCTAAACACATCTCCATCATCTCCACTACATTTGCATTCCTCCCAAACTATCTAAACACTCATTTGAATCTATCCAAAAAGTCTCCCTATCCTCTTCACTTTTCTCACAACCAGGTCCATACACACTTACAAAAATCCACATCTCCCTTCCTAGAATGCTAACATATCTATCTTCCTTCTCACAACCTTAGTGTAAATCTCTTCTAATTTACTCTCATCTATATCACAACCACATACATTTTCACATTAAAATTATTTCATTGCACATTCCAATGTCTATTCATGAATGCTCAGTTCCTAGTTAGAAAATTTTGTTATCTACCTGAAGCATCAAGAACAATCTCTGCAATTGACAGGGAATATTTTTTGAAGCCTCTTCTTCACTTCCTTTAAATTCCCATCTGTATAGTGCATTTCTAAATTCTGGTGTCATAAAAAGCGTCTGCAAAAGGCTGTTGAGGTAGCAAGTCATTGCTTGGTTAACAAGTCCAATGTAGCCTGAAAATGGCAGAAAAAACTAATGGTTAATGAACGAAACATGACAATTTACTACCAAAGTCAACAAAATCCTAAACAACAATAGACCACTTTCATAATTCTGTTAACTTAGCATAAATTGTAAGAATGATACAAGTTACCTGTTTCCTGCTTAATGAGTGCTGATGAATAAGAGTACTCAGGGGGATTTTCATAATTATTACTTCTTTCAAACCACTTTTTTTCTGCACTGTTTGCAGTAGGAGATGCTGAAGCACCAAGGCTAAGGTCATCTTCGTCTGTTCTCCGAGGTGGTACACCACCCTGATCGCTCAAGACAAGATTATTTCGTTGCGCTCCTTCAACACGAAATCCTGCTTCTCCTAGAGATTTTTCTGGTTCAACTTTATCAACTTCAATCTGAAAGATAAACCATGAAGACATTCATCAATACCAAACTAAGTATTTACACTGTTGATCTATAGAATATTAGTTAATAATAATTTCTGTCTAAATTCTCTAACTGGAAAGCTACTACTCTACAGAGGTCACTAATTATCCTTGGGCCCTCTCACAGATCTCTCCTGGAAGATATGTTGTAATAGTGTGGGTTGGTAGGATGAGGATGAGGAGGGGAACAGTTGCTGACTGACTGCCCTCCTTATGTGAGGAGGAGGAGGAGGAGGAGGAGAGGAAGAAGAGGAAGAAGAAGAAGAAAGAGCCGAAATCACATAGAGCATCATCCATTTTAACCACTTCAGTATGAGTCAAATTTTCGCACGCAGCATCGGCTGCCATATGTACGATTCATCACACTATTTGCATTATAAAATATAAAGTCACTGCTATAGTACTCATTCTCTTTTACTCTGAGTAATAATAAACACAGAAAATGTGATCAAACCAGTTCACAAAATCCAGGGTAACTCATGTACAACTACAATATATATATATATATATATATATATATATATATGTGAAGACATCCTGACAGGTTGTAAGAGGAGTAGAGGGAAACACACAAGTAGAACAGGAGTTTATTCCTTGACTAGTTTCGCACAGTGATGCTTCTTCAGAAAGAATGGTTTGCATTACAGAATAACTGGTATTAAATACAAAAAATATTAGGAGAAAGAGGGTATAAGGGAAGGTCACTTCCTATTCATGGTGGCACGAAATCGTGCGGGTTGGTCGGACTGGCGCTCTGTTCACTCGTAGCACCACACGGAGCTCCTGTTCTACTTGTGTGTTTCCCTCTACTCCTCTTACATATATATATGTATATATATATATATGTATGTATATATATATATATATATATATATATATATATATATATATATAGTCAAGACACCAATACTAGCATCCTTGTGTACCCACTTGCACTTCATGATGCCTAGGTAGGCGTCATCATACTGAAGTGGTTAAACAGACAAAAATTTTAACACAAATTCTACTTACTTCTTCTCCATCCACTCTTTGAAGTATAAGGGTGAAAGAATCTGGTTCATATTTAAATCTTCTTCCTACTTCTTGTAAAAGTTCCCCAACTGTCGACTTAGGAGTAGTAAGTAAGGTCACCTGTAATCATATCAATATTGAGAATTACATTCTATATGAGTAATAATCTCTACTAAATTAAATGAAAAACATGCATCCAAGTTATTCACCTGATGAAATTGACAAAACTGACAGCCAAGTCCTGGCTACAGCTAATTTATACCAACTATATTATTAAGCCCATTATAATATATGCATGCACTGACAAATAAGAATTGTAATTAATTACCCGATTGACCACACTTGTGAGAGCTGACATATCCCGTACATTGATGTAAACACTCGATTCCCCATCTTCCCCTCCGTCAGACTGTAAAGAAAGAAAAAATATAATTAAAATTATGATAATTTAAGACAGGTCCCATTATTCACTTAACATGAAAGACTATACAGAAAAAAGAATATATATATGAATTACATCTTATCATAACAATAATGTTGACATACTATGGATCACTTCCCAAATCTACTAGAACTGAAAATATGTAGGATTGTATTTTGTTGCCAATACCCAGTCCTTCCACCTTTGGAGATAATAATGTGCTCAAGAGGCAGTATAATACAGGTGGTAAAGGAGAGCTGGGTAGTAGGATCACAGAAATTAAGTGATCAACATTCTTTTCTGAGTAGAAATTATTCCTTGATCATATGAAAATATCAGTCATTTAATCCACTGCCTAAAGTCTCTTTGCAGGAGACCCATGGCCCCCAGGTAACTGGTAAGAGTCCAGATTGTCTCACAAGTCACCACAAGAGGTACTGTGTTATGTAGGTAAGAGAGACAGACATGGAATTTTTTCTATTTTCCACATGAGATGATGGACGGGGTGGGGGGCAATTACAATGTGAAAAGGCTTTGCTGTGGTTCTGCTGTGTCTTGCTGCATTGCTTCTGACTTAGGCAGTGGGCAGAAGACAGGGATGGCCCTTCATCCACAAGTAGCTAAGATGAGAAGTGGAAAAGGGTGGTGGATGAGAGTGGAATGGGTGGAAGTGGATGTATGCCTTTGACTTAGCTACCTCCCTTATAAGGGGGAAGAAGCCCTTGTTATATAGACAGATAGAGAGTGTGGGTAAGGCTAAAGTAGGGCAATGTAAGATGATGCAAAGGGGAAGACCGGGATGTTAAAGTGGTCCAGGCATTTTTCACTCTGAGCATCCCCATGAGAGAGGGTGAGTGACAAGCGAAGCGAGTTATACAATTTAAGGGTTATTTTGAGGCCTATGTAGGGACATAATTGACCATTTTAAATAATATCTATAATAATTAAGCTGTTGAAAAATAGATAAATAAAGTTTTTCCAAGTCTGCCCCTGATGACGCATTTGGTGTGGTGATTTCATTTGGCTTAATCTGTGGCCAGACTCTGATTGTCTTAGTATTCTGAACTGGATAGTGACCTGAACACAGTCATGTTAGAGATATTCTTGCTTGACATGGGAAGGGTTTCTTTGTAGGGCTGATGTCTCAGGAAGTTTGGGGAGTATGAATATCATTGTGTGGAAATTTCTACATGCGACATCTTATTCCCCTCAATGTCCACACCCTTTCTCCATCACAACCTGAAGTTGGGGCCCTAGAATAGGCCCAGAGACTCGCTCATTATGAATATATACAGAAAGAAAAGGAGAATGATGGAGGAAGATGAAGGAAAGTGGAAGATGATGAGATGATGATGATGATGATGATGATGACAATGATGATGATAATGATAATAATGATGAGGAGGAAAGTTGGAAGAAAGGAGGGGGGGAAGAAAATAGGAAGGTAGTAGAAAGGAGAGGGTGGAGGTAGTAGAAAGGAGAGGGTGGAGGAAGATGGACGAGAGGAGGTAGGAGAAGATGGATAAGAGGACGAAGGGGTGGAGGACAGAAGAGAGGAAAAAGAGGAGGAAGAGGGAGGAGGAGGGGGTAAAAATAGGAGAGGAAGAAGAGAAGAAGGTGGAGGAAGAGGATTTTATTTTGTTGCCAGTAGTTTTTAACAATACTCCTACATTTAAGGAGACTATCGCACCGATATTAAGGATCATCAAAACTACTACAGCATTAACGGTGTGTATGCGTAATAGACAGCCGAAAGGGTACATATGTTTCTGACCAAGTTCGTCGAAAAAGAATAATTCACCAATTATTAAACTAAATATAAGAATCAAATACATAGTTACAAAATAAATAAACGATAAATAGATAAATCAATTGACAAATAAATAAATTGATCCCCCGTCAATTGAAAATTTATGAAATCAGTTTCTGATCAACATTTACAATTTGCTCGAAAGCGCGTTTCCAAATGTTTCCCGCCCAGCATGGGTAACTCTTCGTTTACAATCAAATGTATTGGAGTTTTCACTTGGAATTTATTTTCATTTGTATAGACACAAATGTAGATATTAAGCAATATATTATATATTTTTTTTATTCTTGTAAATAATCTTTTAGCAGGATATTTAGAATGTCAATATATTATTCCCAGTAAATTATGTCTAGCCCTTACACTAAGACTTAAAGGAATACACGTGTCGTTTTGGTAAATCAAGAGTTAGCCAGAGTGAAGCGCTAAGGGCCTTCCCGTGGATCAAGTGAAATGGGGCCCAAAGGGCCCTTGTAATGGGGCGATGGAGTAGGTGTGTGTTACGCTAAGGTACGGTTACACTAATCAACGGATGGGTTGGATTCCGAGCCTAGGGATGAATTTCATCCAACGCTGGAGGATTTGGGTTGGAATCCAAGGTTAGGGACGGCCAACGCAACACCGTTGTAGTCCACACCTCGGAAGAGATCCGAGGGATAGAAACTTAAGATATATATTAATTAAGAATATTCATATTTACAACATATTCAAAAATATATATACAATTTATTCAGTAATAAGAGATAAATTATCTAATAGTGTAAAATGATCTTGAAACAGAAAATAAAATTTATGAGATTTATATTGTCAAAATAACCAAACAGTCGCTTTAATACTACTGTATGTAAACTTTTTTTTTTTTTTTTTTTTTTTACGCGCGAAAACTCTTCTCGCCATTTGGTTGATATCTACATTTTTCGCCGTGGAGTGGAATACTGAATACGACCACAAGAGGTGCTTTGGGATGTGAGGCATCCCGACTATATTAAGATATAAGAAAATATAATTTCCCCGAGTCAGCCTTTTAATTACAATTTTTGTGTATGTGTGTCTGTGTATAATATATGCAAAGATAGTCAAATATACAGTTTAGAGAGATCGCGAGTCGTTCAAAGTTATTTGGGATAAAATATTTGAGAAAGTGGCATAGGCATTGGCTCTGCCAATGAGATTCATTATTCTGGATAGAGGGTGGGGCTTCCTGTAGCTCCTTTTACGTGATTGGTGGGAATTTCTATACACGGTAAGGCTGGATTTACGTGTAACCAATTATCATAGGATGAACGAATGCAAAAGTTGGAGTACAAGTTTTTCGTTGACCAGTGTAACTGTACCTATAGGTGTGTGTAGCATGATGGATGTGTGTGTGTGTATGTGGTCTTTGGATCACATGCTGGACTCGTGATCGATAGTTATTTCCCTCCCGGTAGAGAGATCAGAGCTCGTATGACCGATCTATGGGTAATGTGTGCGTGATCTATGGGTAATGTGTGTGTATTTACCTAGTTGTATTTACCTAGTTGTATTTTACGGGAAGGGGAGCTATGCTCGTGGGTCCCGTCTTCATATCTCATTTTATCTAAACTATTTTTAAATTCATGTATTGTCTTTGCACACACCACTTTCTCATCTAACTTGTTCCAACTGTCTATTACTCTGTGAGGAAAGCTGTTCTTTTTCAAATCTCTTCTATAGCTGTCTTTTTTTATTTTATTTCCGTGTCCTCTTGTATTTCTGTCATACCATTTTATCAGATTCTCTCTATCAGTAATTTCCATGCCTTTCATGATTCTGTAAATAGCTATCAAATCTCCTCTCTCTCTTCTTTGCTCTAGTGTCTGTAGTTCAAGTTTTTCTAGTCTCTCTTCATATGATAGTTTTGAGAGTGTTGGTGCCAATTTTGTAATTGCTCTTTGTATTCTTTCAAGTTTTTTTATACATTTTTTTGTACTTGGTGACCATATCGTTGCTGCATATTCCAATCTTGGTCTTATCAGGGTGATTAGGATTTTCTTCACCATTTCTTCATCCAGGTATGTAAATGCAACTTTGATTGTTCTTATTAAATTATAAGTTTCTCCAAAAATCTTATTCATATGTTTCTCAGGTGACATATTATTCATAACAATGACTCCCAGGTCCTTCTCATTTTCTACTTTTTTTATTCCTTCTTCTCCCAATTTATATGCTCCTGTTATTCTGTTTTTGCTTTTTCCAAATTCCATTATACTACACTTTTTTGTATTGAACTCCATCTCCCACTTCCTACTCCATTCCTGTACTTTATTTAGATCTCTCTGTAGTGATTCACAATCTTCTTCTGTTTTCACTCTTTTCAGTAGTTTTGCATCATCTGCAAAGAAGCTCATATAGCTTTCAATTCCTTCATCCATATCATTAATATATATAGCAAACATTATTGGGGCCAGAACTGTTCCCTGCGGAACACCGCTTATTACTTCATCCCATTTTGAGTGCTGGTCTCTTATCACTACTCTCATTTTTCTTTCTTGCAAAAAGTCTTCCATCCAATTTAGCAGTTTGCCCTGTATTCCTCCTTCAGTTTCTAATTTCTTAAGCAACTTCTTATGTGGTACTTTGTCAAAAGCTTTCTTTAGGTCTAGAAATGCACAGTCCGCCCATCCATTTCTTTCTTGTATTATATCTATTAGCCTTGAATAGAAACATATTAAATTGGTGACGCATGATCGTCCTTGTCTGAATCCAAATTGCCTTGGATTTAACACTTTTTTTTTTCTAAATATTTTACCCATCTACTTTTGATAATTCTTTCACAAATTTTTGCTATTGTACTTGTTAGAGAGACTGGTCTATAGTTGGTAGGTTCTTTATTTCCTCCTTTATATATAGGTACTACATTTGCTTTTTTCCAATCTCCTGGAACTTTTCCTTCTTTCAAGGAACTGTTTAGTATGCTATGTATTTTGTCTGCCAGTTCATTCCTGCATTCTTTCAGAATCCAGTTTGCTATTTCATCTGGTCCATGCAATTTTCTGACATCAAGATTACTCAAGTGTGTCAATATTTCATTCTTTGTTACTTCTATTTCTTCCATAGGGGGGACTTTCTCTTTCCATTCGTTCTCTTCAGGTTGTATGTTCTCCCTTGTAAACACTGATTTAAAATGTTTGTTCATAATTTCCGCCATTTCCATTTCCTCAGTGTATTCAACTCCCCCTTGTCTTAATTTCTCCAAGTCTTGTTTGTTTTTCAATTTATTGTTTACAAATCTGTAGAATAGTTTTGGTTGATCTTTACACTTTTCTATGACATCTTTTTCATACTTTCTCTTTTCCTCTCTGCACGTTTGTACATACTCATTTCTATAACAGGTATATATTTTCCATTTTTCAGGTCTGTATTTTTTCCATTTGGTCCAGGCTTTGTCTCTTTTGCCTTTTGATTCCCTACAGCTTTTGTTGTACCAGCATTTTACATATTCTTTTTCTTGTTTTTGTCTTGGGACATACTTTTCCACTCCTTTTTTGTAAATTTTTGTCAAAATATTCCATTTCTCTTCTACTGTTGTTTCTTCTTTGTATATTTCTTCCCAGTTTTCTTTTTGAAAGAATTCTCTTATTTTATCAAAGTTTGTTTTTTCATACATCATTCTTCCTTTTCTATATTGTTCATTTCTTTTCATATATTTTTCTTCATTAAGTTCCAGTTCAATCAATATGTGGTCACTTTTACTTATTGGTGTTTTATATTCAATCTTGTCCACTATTCTAGGTTCAGATGTAATTATTAGGTCTAGTCTCGATGGCTCTTCTTCATTTCTATACCTAGTGTTCTCCTGTATCCATTGTGTCATTGTATGGTCAGTAATCATCTCAAGTAGAGCGTTTCCCCATGAGCCGTCTCCACCCTTTACTGTCATTTCTTCCCAGCAGATTTCTTTGCAATTAAAGTCGCCCATCATAACTATTTTTCCTCCATCTTCCATTATCTTGTTTAATGCTATCTTTGTGTTCTCTAACATACTTTTATGTTCACTCTCTTCCCATGAGGCTGTTTTCGGGGGCACATAATTTATCACAAACTTTCTGCTCTTCTTATCTCTGTCTTCTACTTCCATCATTATCATCTCTACTGTATTCTTTCCATATGTGACACACTTCACGTTTATATCCTTCTTAGTCAGGAACATAACTCCACCCCCTTGCTTTTTCTCTCTGTTTCTAATCCAATAATTATATGCATCATGTCCTACACTGTTGGGTGGTAGTGGATCTTTTAATTTTGTTTCTACAATTCCCATTATGTCTGGTTCTTTTTCCTTCAAATAATCATTCAGCTCATTCAATCCTGTTATTAATCCATCTATATTTGTGTAAGACACTCTTAGTTTTCTGCCACTTCCATTGTGTTCTCTGTTTCCCTTTTGTTTTTCTCTTGTATGTCGACTTTCTTTAGTTTCATATTCACTACTCTCCAATAGAATCTCTCTTTTTCTGACTCCGTTCTGTTCTCGTTTTTTTTTTTCCTTAGCTTTAAGTCTTTTCTGTTTTTCTTCCTCTCTTTCCTCTTTATTCATTTCCCTTTTTATCAATACCTTTTCATATTGTTCACTTATTGCTAGTTTCCCTGTTTTGGATAAGATATTCTCTGCCGTCGTTTGTGACTTGAATTTAATCTTAATTGGTCTGGTCTTGTCAGTGCTATACTTTCCAAGTCTAAATTTCTCTTCGATTTGCTTCATAATTTCCGGTTCATCTTCCTGTACTGATTCTAGTAATTGGCTTACTTTTCGTTTTCTTCTTTGATTCTTGTGGTTCTATCTGGGTTGTGTTTCTCTTCCATTCCTAATATAATTATACATTTCTTCTTGTCTGCTAAATCTCTTACTATATTCTCCTTTTGTCTCATCACTTTAATAACTGAGTCTTCAGTATGTTCTTTCAATTGCTGTTTGATTATGTCAGTGAATGAAACTTTGTTTTCTTCTTGGGTTGTCTTCCAATTTTTAGCTTCTTTAGTTATGGTTTCTCTGTTTTCTTTACTATTCCTCTTCAATTCCTCATTCTCCACCTTTACTTCTCTTAACTGTCTTTTTAGGTCTTCTATTTCATCAGTTAAGTTTTTGTTCGCCTTCTCTAGTTTTTCCAATTTTTCAAACCTCTCGGCAATTTTAGTCATCTTGCCAAACCTAACTTCCCAGTTGTCAGACATTTGTTCAAGTTTTTCCTCCAGTTTTTTCAGTCGGGGGAGGTTGGTATCCGCCCCCCTTTCATTAAATCCTTGGAAATTATCTTCCTCACCTTCCATTGAACTGCTTTTATCTATGTTTCTGATCTTTACATTTTTATTAGACATTTCGTCGTCACTCAGCTGGTCGGGGGGCCGTTTCATGTTTACATTACGTCTGTCTGCCTGGGCCAAGTCTTCTCCTTCCTCATTTCCTTCCATTTCCCTCAGTAATCCCTCCCCTTCTCCTCTTTCCCTACTTTCCCACTACCCCACGAGCAATTCCCCCACCGCCCTGTAAATACAATAGGTACTTCCTTTGCTTTAGTATCTTCGAATTTTCACTTTTTCTTCAGAACGTCTTCTACGCCGTCCGATCGTTGAAGTGTGTGTGTGTGTGTGTGTGTGCAGGGCTTATCGCCTAGTTGTTGACGGGGGTGGGGGGAGGCTAGGCGGTGTGTGTGGGGGGAGGGGGTAGCAGGGAGTGTTTTAGTGTATCCGGGAAGGGTACTATTTCCTCCCTTCATCTCATGGTTCCTTTGGTTTTATTCTTTTGACCTTGCTGGGGAACAACCCCCCGCCTCCCCCAAGCCAGGTCAATCTAGGGCAGGTTTTGTTTAGGTTACCTTTTTCTAGCCCCTTCCCTATGTAGGGTGAGCGGAGTGGATCTTAAATAGGGCTGCTCAAACGCGCAGGTAGCTGTCCTTGAAACCTATTCTCCTATCTCAGTACAGAGCGACCGTTTGGCCCACACTGCCTATGTGTGGGGTTGTAACTAGGCAGTACAAGGGAAGCACAAGGGTACTCAAAGTAACGTACGAGGAAAAGGTGTTAAAGAGAATGATTAATAATTCAATTACTCTCCCCTGTGTGGGGAGAACCTAATCCCTTGGGAAAGAGTAAAGAGGATGGAAGAAAAGAGGGAGGAGGAGAATACAGTAGGGGATTAGTAACCAGTTCTCAGCTTTCCTTCCATGAAAATATGTCCGAAAAATAATGACAACCGACATGAAGAGTTTTAGCCAATTTAAGAGATCCAATGCCAGCCTCTCCGGGCTGCACCTCTGGGACGAGTAAGGGTACTGATGAACTCTGAAGACGCCTAAAGGGGAGCTGATTCTCTTCGACGCCCCCTTTCCACAGGACCACCAAATGCAGAAGTCTGCTAATTGTCTCACATTGTACAAGGGTCACTCAGAATGTTTTTTTCTCCTGATTATTTTTATTCTCACAGTTCACCCAATTTGTGGCAGAACGCCAAGCTGAAGTCTATCACCCAGAGGGAAAAATAGACAATAAAAGAAAGACAGAAAAAAGTGAAAAAAGTGCGCCCCCATTGCTATTTACCCCTTTCATCCCAACGGTTGGTCCTTCCTATCGATCGATGTACCTTTCCTTTCGATGTGGCACAGTCCACCTTGGACACGTCCTTCCACACCACCACCACCACCACCACCACCACCTCGACGTTTAATCCTTTGTCTCAAGGACAAGATCCTAAGGACACTTAGCTCCTCTCCCATCCCTTCACACAGCGCCTATTCTAGAACTCCGTCATCTCTTCCTCCAATCCGTAAATTATACTTCCTCAATCCCTCTTTAGCTACAATTACACACTTCATATGTTTTGTTCTGGCTGATGACAGGCGATTTTATTCATCACAGAGCAAGATCCCATGTTAAATGGAGTAATCGATCCATTTTTCAAACTTTATTTTCTTCCTCTCCATACAACCACTATCGCTATAATGTCAGCTTTCCAAGGTCTAGAAAGATTGGCAAATTCATAATGGCGTGGAGCGAAGACATTCAACAATAAAGAACTAATAAATGGCAGTAGAAAACAAAGTTTCTGTCTATATGGTCTGTGATATAAAGCAGTATATATTTTTTTACCAGCAAGAGTGGATTTCACCAATTCCTACGGTCAAGAAAAAATCCCAACAGTGAGAATACTAGGTCTCCCAGAGAAAACTCATATTCTAACACCTTTTTAATACAGCCCATTTTACTACCAAACATCTTACAGCGCAGCAAGCCCACCTACTATGCCGAATATTGGTTTCAGCATTTACCAATTGGTTCTTCACGTTGGCATGTTTTCACAATTAATCATTCTCGGACATCCCCTTTAGCAAAAACGCGCGTGAGAATTCAGGACATCGGTTCAAAACAGAACGAGACAAGACACAGGCGGTGGCAACGGCAGGGAGCCACCCGGAAGCTGGTTGGCTGTCTGGCGCGACGACCGGCTGCTGCTGCTGCTGCCCGGGCAAGCGGACGGTTACAGAGCTTCTCCCTGGTCTAGTCCGGTCTGGTTTGGTCTACTCTGGTCTCGCCTGGTTTGCGTTGGTCAAGTCTCAATTGCTCTGTTCTTAGCTTGGTTCTGTCTGGTCTGGTTGGGTTTATTCTGGTATGGGGTGGCCTGTTTAGATCGTCTCAATTGCTCTGCTCTAAGCATGGTTCTGTCTGGTCTGGTGAAGTATAAGTGTCATTTAGATGTAGATACGAATTAATGAATTAATCATACATTTACGAAGGATGCCTTAATATGAAATGACACCAGCCTCGACATTCGAGTAACTGGAAGTTCTTCACGGTTGGTAGTACTGACTGTGACTGTTTTAAATATAACATCCACGTCACAACTTTTTCACACAGATGATAGATTTTCAGACAATTTTAGCTACTGTAGAAAGATGACAATGTTCCTATTGACTATCAATATATGCGTCTTCGTAGCCATGTCTCCATTAAACAGTAAAGCGTGTTTAATTGGGTCCATCTGATATTAATCAAAAGATGTGGCGTCGTATGGGTAGACTCCCGCCATCCGATTATAGACGGCGGGAAGTTTTCCCCGTTTTGTTTTCTATTCTTTCTTCCTTTCGTCATGTGACTCTTTACGCAAATTCATATTATATAAACGCTTCTACTGCGTTTCAGAATTAAAGGATTTCTATTCTAGCTGCTGTCGGAACAGCCTTACGAATATTCAGTTTGAGTGAAATTCACTCGAAAGCACCATGGTTACATTCACGTGTGCTTGCAAGAATCAACTAATTAGGTTAAGCCCAACAAACCCAATTTCAGAATTTCTCATTGTAGTCAGCTGCTGACATACAAGTCTTTCGATTAATTATCTAATATGATTCATCTACATGAAATGTATTTTTATTAAAACCAAATTTCCATACACGATAATGTGTATCTTGAAGATATTTTCCGCAGAAATTCAACACTTAGTATGGAAAATATTTTCTTAATTCATTTTAATATTTTGAATTATAGACATATCATGGATATGTTTACTTATAATATATCGTATTTTCACGAATGTGATTAAAAGTATCATCTTTTCAATTCGTATAACTTTTAAATAAACCTTGATTTCTATATTTTATTTTATTGTCTATTATATGCACAATTCACGGATTTGGGTTTATTAACAATATGAAATTCAGTATGTGTCAAATAAGAAAAGGGAAAACCCTTCAAGAATATTCATAGGCAGGAAGAAGCATTCGAATGTTAAGTCGTCATTTGCTCTCAAGCGACTGTATTATCCAGTTTGACTATACACATACACTATTATATATATATATATATATATATATATATATATATATATATATATATATATATATATATATATATATATAATATATAATCATCGGGATGGAAATGCATGTGAAATAATACTGAAAAAATCTGCGTCACATTTAACCAGTGCTACCAACAGTGAAGCGCTACCGAACGCTCACAAGCCGAGTCAGATATCCAACCCACTTTTGATGACAGAAATAAGACTCCTTCTGATCATTTCGCATCGTTATGTGACCGACTGTAGAGTGAAAGTTGCTATGGCAACTAAGATGTACGCTTTTACTGCTAGTGATGACTTTTGAGTTAGTTTTGCCTGTCGACAAACGACTTTATTCAGCAGAGGGAAACACGCAGACTGAGGAGGTTATTACCCTTACCGCACTGCCTCATCGACACGCGCGCACTCTCCACCCACTCTCCTCCCATCCATCCTCAACCCCACCCACGATTTGCTCACTCTTCCAACAAGCAATCCTCACACTCCCAACACTCTCGCCTCCACTCCACCACTGGCACATATTCAATCGTCTAGTTATACTTTCGATGCTTCACTTCTTTCACTCGTCCTTCCCTTAGCCTATCCTCCTCCTCCTCCTCTCCGTCGTCTTCCCACACACCAGCCTGATCCCATTCACTTCTTTCTTCCTACTCCCTTTTCCTCGTTATTATCCTTGTTACTCTACCTTGCTTAACCTCTTGAGAAGCTTTGGGCTATTCTGTGGTTCGTTTATGGACTGAATTATGGCCTAAGCCAAGCTAAATTATCACCTCCTTCTACACATCTGTATGTGCCGTTTCATATGATCTATTTTGGCTCCCGCCAGGCCATTTCATTCAGCTGACAGAAGGAAACATACTCTAAACCATAAAATACGGACAATGTTTATCATATGCGTCATAGTTACATATTCACAAATTTTCATTCTACAAATAACGGTCGCAAATTACCCAGCATGCTGTGAACTGTTTCAAATCTTAACTGAAAAAAATCTAAAATTACATAAAATTTGTTAGACGCTGACTTTACTTTATCATATACGAAATATTCACATATTTATTTTCCGTCTATAAATAATCGTAAAAATTCTCATTATAAAGGAAATTGCTTCGAAATCCGATCTTTGAAAAAAATGTCCCACAATGAAAATCGAACTCAACATTATTTTTTCTTCATATATTCCTATTTACACCTTTAAACCCTTTTCCATTTCTATAAATAATCGTTGCAAATTAAAACCTCAAACCATACACTGACTCGCCAAATCTTAGCTCAAACCCAACCAAACCATTTTCCCAAAATAATTTTATGACTTTTCTTGAGCTTCAATCTTAAAGAGGCGATTTACGCTGTAAAGAATAATTTACGATGATTACTTAGATGAAAAATCTTATAAATGTAAATATAACGCCATTACCAAATTTTCTTATGAACATATCATTACACACTAAATTGCAATATCAATATCTTAGGTTGGATTTTCCCAAAATACCTTCTTGGACAATATATAAAATCCAGCAATCATGTCTTCTTTAGGAAACAAACCAATCATCAAGGTCAAGAGTGATTTTCAAATATATATATACAACCACCTCTCCGCGGGATCCTTTTACCTTATTTGGAAATCACATGGCCCACTGCTTCCCTATCACTATAGTGACCTCGGCTGACCTGCAATATCATTACTAAGCCATGTCCCTGCCTGCCTGCTTGCCACACACTCCTGTGCTTGCACGAACCTGCAACACTGCCAAGGTGCAAGGGATAACTTGATGTGTATACATACACATCTACACACGTGTACATGCATACATACAAAACATATACTTACACACGACTAGACTATATCATTCAACTTTATGAACCCTTACCCCCAACTCTATCGAATTTGCTAAGTTCCTGAAACTTCTTTTGACCAACGCCACGTGATCGTATTCGCCTTGGAGGAACCACTGGATGCGAGGGAGGGGAGTTGGGGGGGGGAGTTGTTTGGAGGGAGTATTACAGCTGATCTCGATGTGGCACTCTTAGTATCAGGTGCCACTTCTTCCATTCTGGATGGTGCTAGATCACTCCATTTGTCTCCCTGGCACCCGCTCTCTCTCTCTCTCTCTCTCTCTCTCTCTCTCTCTCTCTCTCTCTCCACAGCAGCCACGGGGTTCAATCTGGTCGACAGTCTGCTCATCTTCCGCATTATTATTGAGGCACTCTCTCACCCTTTCACTGTTACATACATACATACATACATACATACATACAACTTGCATATTCAATCTAGCTGCAGGAAAACGATTTTAATCTAATCTGGGCACAACTTCCGTGTCGGGAATCTACGGCTCCTTGTGTGACTTCACGTGGAAGGGGAGGGGGGTAGGGGGGAGGGGGGGAGGGGAAGGGGGAGGGGAAGGGGGAGGGGGAGGGAGGAGGGGAGGGGGAGAACACAACCCTCCCCTTCCCGCGGCTCCCCCAAGGAGCCGAGTTAGACAAGCATTTCCTCCCTGATACCGTTTCCCGACTTAGCTCGACTCTTTTTACATACACACTTGGTTAAGGGGTTATCACACTGGGCAGCTTCCACGGGCTTCACCAGCGTCGACAGTTGAAAGTTCGGTTACAATATTTCATTTTTCAAATCTCCAAATATCAAAATATCTTTCCGTCATATATAGCGAAGCCGAATGATGAACTAAGAGACTAAACCTATACGAGTATTAAACATACTGTTGAAATGTTCTAAGAGAAGTCTAGATTTCTGTGAGCAAAGTCCTATTCTAGTTATTCAAATGGAGGTTGGAGGTAAGATGCGGGAGGAAAAATAGCCCAGTGTGATCCCCTTTATGGCAGTCCGGCAGTGATCAACGAACGACAGTGCTCCGGTGAAATGTGTTGATATGAGTGAAGCTGGGTGGTGACGGACTTGACGGACTTCACACACACACACACACACGCACACGCACACACATACACGCACACACGCACACACACACACCACACATAGGCACTTATCTAGCTACAAGGCCATCTAGCAATCACAATCAAGCGCCAGGAATTCAAAGGTTTCCTGATGAAAGATAATCGTGAATGATTGCTCAATGATTAAACAAGTCAACGCTAAATGGAAACAGAGAGGAGGAGTGTGTGTGTGTGTGTGTGTGTGTGTGTGTGTGTGTGTGTGTGTGTGTGTGTGTGTGTGTGTGTGTGTGTGTGTGCATTCCCTTATGTTTCAATAACCATAATGATCTTTGCTGTGATCTTTCACTCAAGGCCAATGTCACAAAGAGCATCAACATTTAAATAACAATGCTAATAATGATGATAATAATAATAATAATAATAATAATAATAATAAGTGATAATCACCACCTTCGTCATCATTAATCTATACTTGAAGTGCTTCCTTTCTGAAGTCACTTTCTGGCAAACAAGATTCTCGATCCTTAGTGTTGCTTACACCTTTCATTTGTAAACGTTACGCAGACCCCACCAGTTGGCATATTGGGTAGCGAGCTGTCTTCTTTTTTTTCAACCTGATTTGTAAAATTTAGTCAGGCTATCACCAAATGATTTTATTCAGCTTAGGGTAAACTTCCAATACATATTTGTAAACATATTTGCATCGAGTTAGGTTATAATTAATAATGTTATTATTACTATTACTATTATTATTATTATTACTATTATTATTATCACTATTATAAATTATTATTTTACTTGTACACCTACCAGATTTGTCGCTCTTTGGTTAAAAGGTTCACAAAGGTATTCTTAAAAATATATATTTCCTTATATAGATATTATATAATTCCTTGGATGGGAAATATTCATTTAAGGAAATATTTTTTTAGAATACCACCGTAAGATTCTTACGGTGGTATTCTTAAAAATTATTTCCTTATATAAATCTTTCCCTTCCAAAGTTATATAATATATAAGAAATATATATTTTTAAATACCACAGTTAGTATTTACCGAAACAAGTTAAAACATGAACCATTGGGTTAGCTACATTTCTGAGCCAATCACGGTTATCTATAAATAGTGGCCCCCCCAGAAGGACGTCAGAGAGAATCATCTTCCTGCCAGTTTCAAAACCAGTCAATACACTCACCTCCAACTGGAGGTGCAGCCCTGAGGGGTTGACACTCG
>NC_134780.1:23201496-23208996 GCF_046742065.1 Oratosquilla oratoria | reverse complement strand
CTTCTGCTGCTTCCTTTGAGCAGAAATGACTTCGGTTACGATATATTCTTTTTTAATTTCCGAATGTCAAATCAATGTTGCGTCATCTAGTGAGAAGCTCAATGTTTAACCTATATGGATGTTAAACACATTGTTTGAGATGTTCTTGCGGAAGTCTAGAATATCGTAACCAAAGTTGTTTCTACCCAAAAGCAAGTAGCATGCTAGTCTAGTGTGCCGCAAATACAAATACAAGCATTGGGTCATATCCAACCGAATTACAGTCACCCCATAAAGTACTGATCAACACATGACCAGGATTTGGGAAAAAGAGTCGAGAGTTCTCATTAGAACATAAGAACATAAGAATGGAGGAGACTGCAAGAGACCATAAGACCTACACTAGGCAGTTCCAATCGCACTTTGTATGTTTTCGAACATCCACCCTTTTCAATACTATAAACCCACAAACCAATTTCCAGTACATTACTATGCAATTATGCATGTACGTCTATGTATGTAAGGATTCATGTACGTATGTACGCGTATATATATATATATATATATATATATATATATATGTATATATATATCTGCATATATATATGCAAAGTAGACCACTTGGAAAAAGAAACTAACGAAGCAGAGCGCTTTCGTATATTACATCTTCAGTGCAACTAATAATATACGAAAGCGCTCTGCTTCGTTAGTTTCTTTTTCCAAGTGGTCTACTTTGCATAAGTGAACACACGTACCCGTGTTCTTATTAACATATACATATATATATATATACATATACATATATATATATATATATATTTGTAGAAATATGGATGTTTAAACAGTTATACAGCTATATCGACAAAGTTAAAGTTACATGATCGAGTTAGGAAGCAAATTAAGAGTAAACTCGTTTCCTGTATATGATAACAAAGTGAAATGAAAGTTGAACCTAACGTGGCAGATAAGCCAATAGGAGTTGGACGATCAACCCACCTTCGACGCAAACATAAAACATTTCAAGTTTCCGTCGATTGAGGTCTTCCTCTCCTCCTCCTCCTCTTCTCAATCTTCTTCTTCCTCCTCCTCCTCCTCCTCCTCCTCCTCTTCTCAATCTTCTTCTTCCTCCTCCTCCTCCTCCTCCTCTTCGAGCGTATAATTATACTGAGGAGACGCCTCATTGCCCTTCCACAACTCTCTCTCTCTTGCTCTCTTTGTATACGTGTATGTACGCGCGCACGTGTATGTATGTATACATGTACTGTATGTATACATATGCTCCGTAAAAAAAAAATCATAATAAATAACACTGCCAAGTGACACTTCGAGAGAGGGAGAGAGGGAGAGAGGGAGAGAGGGAGAGAGGAAGAGAGGAGGAGAGCCCACTTACGACATCAACCGCAGCATGGGCATATCAACCCCGGGTGATGACCGGGCCACGGCTGGGCAAGATAAAGACGTGACTATGGACACGATCCGATCTGGGGAGGTCTTCAACCCTAAACAGAGCACGAGGCGCCCGATGTCTTAGGCCGACAACAGGGAATTTCTAATTATCCCAACGCATAAAGGTACATGTATTACAAAGAGTATACACCACGGGTATGAGGCAGTATTACAAAGAGGAAACATGCACTTGCCCCACCGCATAAAGGTATAAGTATTACAAAGAGTATACACCACGGGTATGAGGCGGTATTAAAAAGAGGCATCTTTCATTTGATCCACCCCATAAAGGTATAAGTATTACAAAGAGAATGTACCGTGAGTATGAGGCAGTATTACAAAGAGGAAACTTGCGCTTGCTTCACCCCATCACGATATAAGTATTACACGAGTATGAGGCAGTATTACAAAGAGGAAATATGCACTTGCCCCACCCCATCAAGATATAAGTATTACAAAGAGAATATACCAAGAATATGAGGCAGTATTGCAAAGAGGAATCTTTCATTTGCTCCACCCCATCACGCTACAAGTATTACAAATGCACATACAAGGAGCACAGGACAGTAATTCAAATTATGTACAAATTCAAATTATGTACAAAGAGTACAAGAAATTATCATCGACATATTTATAGACACAGTCGCTTTCACAAGTATTCTAACCAATTCTTTTGTGTTTCTAACTTTTAAACCTTTCTGTACAAAAAGTGCATACAATGATATATACAAGGAATCTACAAAAGTACTGAGTAACCAAAGTTACATTTGCACAAAGAAAACGGGGGAGCGGTTTAGAGAAGATTTTTGAAGAAGTCTACATCTTGGTCTACATTCCTCCTCCTCTTCTCCTCCTCCTCCTCCTCCTGCTCTTCCCCCTCCTCCTCTTCCTCTTCCCCACTATCGCCCTTCCCTTTTCCCTCGCCCATTTTTGGGGTGTAATATCACCTCCACCTTCTCACGCCCTCACGCCCAATTCCTCCACTCGTTATTCCAAAACACATCACGCCTTCAACGTGGGGACGTCACCAACAGGTTCGAACCCACTCGATACCGTCAGACGATTTTATTCGTCGTAAAGAACCCCCCCTCGCCGCCGTCCATTAACTTCACATTGGGATATTTTTCCTTCAACCTCCGATTTATCAACGGTATGCTGGAGGTAAATAATTTTCCTCCAGCATATCAGATTCCTTCCCGAAAGCTGCGAACTGCACATCTGCTCCAACAGTCGGAGGAAAAATTGCCCAATGTGATAACGTCACACGCACCCAATCCTCATTTCGTTTCCTCCCTCCCAAAACTCACAACCTTTCCAGTCCCCCTCCTCCCCACTCCCCTTCCTCCCCAGTCACAGCACGAAGGACACCCCCGCTCCCCCACAATGCCACCCCAAACCTGTCACATTTTGGCTCCCCTTTGCACAATTATCCCCATTTACTTATTACCTCAATCATATCCCAAACACAATCTAATATTGTACGTATGTGCGTATGGATGTTTATATAAGTATATACATGTATATATATATATATATATATTCATATACATATATATATGTATATATATATACATATACATATATATATAATATATATATATACATATATATGTATATACATATATATACATATATACACATATATATATACATACATATATACACACACATATATATATATATATATATATGTGTGTGTGTGTGTGTGTGTGTGTGTGTGTGTGTGTGTGTGTGTATGTGTGTACGTGTGCATGCATGTATGTACGTACGTATGTGTGTGTGTCCATGTGTGTATATGTGCGCATGTATGTGTACGTGTGTATGCATAAGTATATGTGCGCGCGTGTACGTATATATGTGCGTATGTGTGTGCGTATGTGTATGTACGTAAATGTAAGTGTGCGTGTGTATGTATATAAATTATGTGCGTATGAAGGGTGAGGAAGAGGATGCCTATGGATAAAATCGCCTGACGGCAACCAGCTGACACAGACTGACGAAGCCTCACCCAAAGACGCTGTCAGCTTTGCCAAGTCATCACACTTCCTCATTCTGCCAGCTCACCTTCTTGCAATTCCACTGGTGTGCACAAATGCGGACATTATACCTGGCCCACCACCACCCGACCGATGCCGATCGATTTTTCGTTATCGCTGCAATCGAGGTGGTAGTTTACGAAAAAAAAAAAACATTATATATATATATATATATATATATATATATATATATATATATTATATATATATATATATACACACATACACACGCACACATCAAGGAGCTTCCGCCAGGAAGCTCTTAGCGTTCAGCGTTATCGCTGGATTTAAACGCGGTAGATCTCATAAGCGAGCAATCAACGTGTTTTGATAAATGCAGAACACGTATGACAATGAAGGCTTATGCTGCGTTGAAGCACTTTACTCTTTTTATTCTGTTTTGCACCAAGAGAGTTCCATTAGTCGACGACGGGGCACCTCGTGCATAGGAGCAAATGCGAATATTTTTACATTATAAATTCTCCACGCACTGGAGTGCCAGATTGGGAGGGGCTTGTGACATCCCGTATTCCTCTCTCACCCCCCACTCTCTCTCTCTCTCTCTCTCTCTCTCTCTCTCTCTCTCTCTCTCTCTCTCTCTCTCTCTCTCTCTCTCTCTCTCTCGCCGCTGTGCATCTGCAAGTGAATGGATTCCCCATTCCAAATGAGGTCACCGCCAAGTCCTTTTCACTGTAAGGACAGTTTCAATCTGTTTCCCCCACAATGGTATTTGCCAAGTCTGTGAAGGGACTGCGCGCGCACACACACACACACACACACATATATATATATATATATATATATATATATATATATATATATATCAAGTCTATTTACATGTAATGTGAAAACTCCCTCTGCCTTGTTTTATCTTCTATGTAACGTTTCGTCTGCCATTATGAACGTACAAAATAATCTATCTATTTTCTATCTACAAAGAACAGCAAAATGTCAAAAGTGCAAAAACAAAATGGCCACAGTACACCCGCTCCTGAGAGAGAGAGAGAGAGAGAGAGAGAGAGAGAGAGAGAGAGAGAGAGAGAGAGAGAGAGAGAGAGAGAGAGAGAGAGAGAGAGAGAGAGAGAGAGAGAGAGAGAGAGAGAGAAAACAAGCGAGCTTGTACCCATTGTAAGCCAACTGACCCCAATTCCTGCGTCGCACGACCCCAATTCCTGTGTCGCATGCTCCGCATAGGCAAACTTAACGATTGCCACAAATCCTCTTTATTCTGCAAATACCACACAGAAAAACTTACGAGAAATTTGCGTTTGCGAGACTTTTTCTTATGTAAACTATGACTCAACACTTTCGAATTTATCTAAATTACTCCCTTAGAAATAAACAAATAAATAAATAATAACAATAATAATAACAACTCGTATCTACGCCCTCAGAGAACTAAATAATCATCTATATAAAAACACGAACGACAATAAGATACAGTAAAACGTCGACAACGCAGTCGTGGTGTCTGTCAGACATAGTACCTTCCCTATCTGACGTCCGGATGTACATCATAAAACACACACACACACACACACACACACACACACACACACACACACACACACACACACACACACACACAACGTACACACACACACACACACACACACACACACACACACACACACACACACACACGCTATAAGAACGCATAGCCTCACTTCACCTTCTCCTACATCTGAAGACCCATCCATCCGTTGCAGAATACCCGCGGCCCCTAAGAACCCGCCCACGGCCACTTGGGTTGGCTTTGAGATAATTTACGGAAGTGTCTGAGATGAGTCAGTGTGTTGAGGGCATCTGGGGCGTGGGATGCCTGTATACAGGCCGAATCATAGTGTCTGTATCGTCTTAGTGCTGGCTGGTGACCTGAATGTGGTCGGGCTAATGTTAATCTTGTGTCTTCTTTTGCCATCCAGGGTTATGTGAAGGGCTTCCCAGAATTAGAACTGATTTTGTAGCGATTGAGGTCTGTTTCGTAGGACCATTCACACGGTCAAACATCATTTCAAACGCTTGTTTGAAAAACCGGGTTTGACCATGTAAATGGCGCTTTAACGTGTTCTGACGGCTGTTCGGGTTTCGGGGCTTTTGGACAGAACTGTGTGCCAATAATCTTGATGTGTTGTTCCACATGGAAGTACTTTTTGTTTAACTTTATTTTTTTACAGACTGTTGTTATTACCATCATTATCATTATTACTATTATCTATTATTATCATTATCATCATTATCATTATCATTATTTATTATTATTTACTTTTTTTTTACTTGCGACACTGCTTCTGACCCAGGGCGGTGGGCAGGGTGCAGGGATGACCCGTCATCCAGGAGATACTCAGATGAGAGGAAGGGTGGGAGGGGTGTGGAGTGTATTTAGGGATGAAATGGGTGGGAGTGTTTTTATGCCTTTCCCTTTTTTGGCTACCTCCCTTGGAAGGGGGAAAAAGCCTTGGTATATGTATGTATGTATGTATTATTATTTACTATATTATTATTATATCTATTATCGATATTATCATCAATTATTATTATCATTATTATTATCATGATACCATCATCATTATTATTATCATTGTTTTGTTTTGCATTGTCAATAGGTCTTTCTTATTCACATTCTTTACCGGAGAGAACCGGTCCATAGTTACGAGTATGTTACGTTTACTTTCAAAGAAAAACAATCACACACAAAAAAAAAAAAAAAAAAAAAAAAATAATAATAATAATAATAATAATAATAATAAACAAGTAAAATGAAGATAATTCAATAAATAAATAATGGGGTGGAAACCCAGCAGCCGACAAGCCCCCCAGCCCCATCCCCCCCAGGAAGCCCGTCTGAGTCCTCCCCCTACCCCCACCCCCCACCCAACCCACCCACGCGCTTGAGACATCAAAAACAGGAGACTGAAGCAAATGCAGCACAGAAAAATGACTCGTTTCTTTCGCTATTTTACTTTTTTTATTATTCGTCTCAGTTTCGTAAACCTCAACACTAGGTCATCTGATAAGAAATCTTAAGTCTGTGTGGAAATATTTAATATCAATCGTGACTAGATAATGATAATAAATGTGTCAAGTTCCAATGTCATATTTGTTTATTTGGGTCTATGTGTGTGATTCACCATGGTCTTGGATCACGTGTCGGACTCGTGATCGACAGCTATTTCCCTCCCGGAAGAGCTCAGAGTTCGTATAGGTAATGCTGTGACCTCACACGCGCACACATACAACTCCTCGCCTACGAGAGTTGGAGTAACGACTCACAGCGCAGTGATACTAAAATTATTTCAGCCCTGGGCGGGATTCGAACTCGGACCGCCGTAGTGGCGGCCGCGATCGCTACCACTGGGACATCGTGTGTGTGTGTGTGTGTGTGTGTGTGTGTGTGTGTGTGTGTGTGTGTGTGTGTGTGTGTGTGTGTGTGTGTGTGTGTGTGTGTAGTCACATAGTTGGTACACCTAACGGAAATACGACACAAGTTCAAAATCATTCTGTATTTCATTTATTTATTTCACTTGTTTATTCTTAATTTTTTTTATTTTTTTTTTAATGAAGATAGGTCTCTGGTCAATAAAGAATGTAATGTAACTCTGGTCCGTAGAGGTCACCGAAATCCCTAAAATATCAACTGCATACGGAATTAGAAAAAAAAAAAACATTGGCAAGACCTTTCCGTCACTGAAAAAATAAATAATAATTTCTTCTCTTCATCCGTCTATCTTTTTCCCCCTCCACACCCTTTAATAAACTTCCTTTTCCCAGGGGGCTAGGCATTTCCCTAAAATGAATAAAACCGCCTGGCCGGCCAAAGATTTGAAAACTGCCCAAGGGAAACGAGACAAACGTTGAAATGCTAATGTAACTGTAGGCGTCGTCTGTACGCGTGCCAACGACTCAGAACCTTGTGTGTTCGGTCGCTTTGGGGACAAGGAAACGTGATACCGGTGAGTAGCTTACTTGTTCCGACCCAAGCAGCAGCTGTAGCAGCTGCAGTACAAATGGTGGTGAGTTCGTGGTGTGTGGTGGTGAG
>NC_134780.1:23176496-23196496 GCF_046742065.1 Oratosquilla oratoria | reverse complement strand
CAATGAACAGCTTAAACTTTCAGTTCTTTTATTCAACAAAATTGCCGAGAGTTCGCGTATCTAAACACACGCACTCTGATATGTTTTCATATCTGCTCAAAATCAATAAAAGTTAAAATTCAAAATAATTCAAGTGCACTTAGCCAGCAAGCAGCAAGCTATGGCACTACATTCCATTTTCTTTATACATTTCAGCGATGACGCACCTCCCTGAACGGAATCTTACCCGGTCGGCAACCCCATCAGTGTCACGTTCATCAGCTGAATAATATCGTCATTTGGTGTTTGATGTGGACTTGTGCAATTTCCTAGACTAATAAAAGTCTGAAAAATCATGTAACTAAATACCACCTTTAAATTGGGCACAACATACCCGTAGATTTTCCGATTTTTATATGTGGTTCAATGCCTTTAATTCAATCAAATCAGCCATCCTGAGTCTACTGCTGAACAAAGGCCTCCTTCATAACATTCCATGATTCACACGACCGCGCCAACCTCTGCCACGTCACTCCTGCAAACTTCTCAATCCCGTCTCTCCACGTCCTGTCTGGTCTCCCTCTTCCACGCTTCCCATATCACGGCGTCCATTCAGTAACACACTTGCTCCATCGCTCACCAGTCGTTCGCACTAACTTACCTGCCCAATTCCACTTCCTCTCACTGCCTCCACAATGTCTTTCATTCTAGTCTGCTCTCTCACCCAACTTGCTCTCTTTCGGTCTCTCAGCGTTATTCCCATCATTGATCTCCATTCTTCTCTGTGCAGTCCTTAGCTTTGTTTCCATCGCCTTCGTCAGTTTCCAAGTCACCCGTAGATTATTGCTGGCAGAATGCATTGATCGTAAACTTTGCGTTTCAAGCATAAAGGTAAAGAGCCTCTCAGGATTCTATTATACTTACCACTTTCCAACCAATTAATACGTCTTTGTATTTCGTTATCATGACCTTTTGTCATTTTTAACATCTGGCCTGAATAAATATACTCTTCAATTTCTTGAAGACTCTCACCATCGATTATAATATCTTTACTTTGAAATTTCGTGTTGAACATTACTTCGGTTTTGGTCTTATTCACTTTTAAACCAACTTTGAGACTTTCCTTGTTCAGATCACTCAGCATATCTTGCAAGTCTTCTGCTCTCTCTGAAATAAGAAAAATCCCATCCGCAAATCTTAGGTGGTTCAAATATTCGCCATTAATCTTCAAAGCTTTCTCTTCCCAACTCAACCTTCTGAAAAACTGGACAAGTTACTGTATCTATTAAACGCATTTGTTGACATACTATGCACGCTTTCCACGTACTCGCATACTTCTTCATTTTAATGTGTAAAGGTAAAAAGTGAAAAGAAACTAAAGAAACTAAATAAAGTCAAAGCCCATGGCATAGGAGGAAAAGTGTTTGAATGGATTAGAGTATGGATCAGTGACAGAAAACAGCGGGTCACCATAAACGGTGTAAAATCCAAATGAGGGAGCGTTACCAGTGGAGTTCTCCAGGGCTCGGTTTTGCGTCCCTTATTGTTCATTATGTAAATAAACGACTTGGACAATGGGAATAATAGTTATATAAGTTTGCGGATGACACTATAAAGGGACGCCAAATTAGGTCAGGAGAAGACGCCGAGATACTGCAGGAAGATCTTTACAACGTATTCACATGGTCAGTGAAATTGCAAATGGATTTAAAATTTTGAAAGTACAATGTGTTAACCGTAAGTTTACACAACCCAGAGAACAGGTATACCTTAGATAACGCCTTTTTAGAGAACACCGATTGCGAGAGACTTGGGAGTTCTAGTGAGTCCTGGCTTTATATCAAACAGTCCATTAGCGCCAGGATTATAGCTAACAGAGCATTAGGTTTCACTGCTAGGACCGTTACGAATAAAAGTGCAGAGGCAGTTATCAAACTCTACCTGGCATTAGTTAGGCCTATCCTTGAATATGCAGTACATTTTTGGTCTCCGTCCTATACAATGGACATCAATTCGCTAGAATCAGTACAAAGGACAAATTTATCTTACTAGGACAGACTTAGGCACCTCAATTTACACTCTCTGGAAAGACGCATAGTGCGGGGTGATATAATAGAGGCGTTCAAGTGGATTAAAGGGTTTAACAAGGGTGACGCAAACAAGGTTGTATTAAGACAACAGAACAGGACTTGCAGTAATGGATTTAAACTGGACAAATTAAGATATATTTAGGAAATAGGCAAGAACTGGTTTACCAATAGGGTGGTCAACGAATGGAATCGACTTAAGTCATCGCTAAAATTGTCAATTGTTTTAAGAAAATGTAAAACAACTTTATGGATGGGGATGACAGGTGGTAATGGATATGGAACTGCCTAGTGTAAACCTTATGGTCTCCTGCAGTCTCCATTCATATTTTCCATAAAAAAAAGTTGATTATTGTTCTCACAAACATACTACCTCGGGTATTGCCCCCTCGAGGTCGCTCCTCCTTTCATCACCGCCTTCTTCAGGCAGGTCCTCCTCCACCGTCGCTTCGATCAATGACGCAGCAAAGGGCGAAGGGCATGAGTAACGCTGCAGCTGCACAGAGTAACAATAGCAACTGGCCCGGCTCCTACCAGCTGCTGCTGGTGCCAAACCATGGACGGGATACGTTGGCGCCACCCCCCCCCCTCCGGCGCCAAGCCCCCCAGCCCATGCCCCCCTTGGCAACTGCCCCCATGTCAACACAAGTGGGATGCCCGGAGAGGCGGAATTGACATACATTTATAAAGTAACACCACTAGCAAGAGAGTTAAATCCCCTGCAACTAAATTCACCCTGCTTGATATTACGCAACACACACACACACACACACACACACACACACACACACACACACACACACACACACACACACAAATATATATATATATATATATATATATATATATGTATATATATATATATATATATATATATATATATATATATATATATATATACTAGCCAAATTACCCGCGCGTTGCTGCGAGTTCGTGAATAATCCCTAACCTAACCATACCCCACCTAACTTTAACCCTTAACCCTAACCAAAATAATTTTTGGGTGAAATGAAATATAGCTTTAAACACTCCCCCTCCCAGGTGTGCGCCCCCCTACCCGAAGGTTGGGAAACCCTAGTTTGAAAATACATGCATACACAAACACAAATATCATATGTACACATTCTTTTGCGTGTGTGTGTGTGTGTGTGTGTGTGTGTGTGTGTGTGTGTGTGTGTGTGTGTGTGTGTGTGTGGATTGACAATGTCTACAGCTAAACGGTAAAGAAATGTATCTCGTTTATTTATCTTCAGAATATATATGGTTATAGGGTTTATCTGCAAAAACCTAGGAGCTTGTGAATAATAAATTTCCGCCCGCACTAAAATTAAATGAAAATAACCAATATTTCAACATTTGGTAAAATCATACAATCATTTTACATTTACATGCTTTCTTCTTACAAAAGCTATCATGGTTTGTGGCAACATTAATTTCACAAATACAAATAATATCTATGGACACATACAATGGTTTGCTTAATCATATTCTTATATCACACAAATAATACGCGACTTAAGGGGAGACTACAGTAGTGGCGTGTTCCCTCACCATAAACCACCTAACTTTAAGCCTTAACCCTAATCAAAATATTTTTTATAAATAAAATATATTTATCCAAATACCTGAAGTGATAGGGTATCAGAATATATATGGTTGTGGGGGAGAGACAGAGGCTACATTATCATAGTAGATATATATATATATATATATATACATATATATATATATATATACATATATATATATATATATATATACTGTACATATATATATATATACATATATATATATATATATAAGTGGGTCACTATGGGTTAGAGTTAGGGAGTATTCGACTACGCGAGGTCAGATGATTTAATGCTTTCTGTGCACAGAGCTCCCCCTATGTTGAAAAAAATCGTCTGACGACAGCCAGAATAAAAATAGAAATTGTCAACAGTCGCGGGATAGTTTAAATATAAAAGAAGCCAACGAACCCGGTGCTGGGGAACCCCCAGCCCCACAGCCGCTGGCAACGGTCCCTGACAAAAAATTGCCCGATGTTTATGTTGTGAATATATTTAAATGGGACAAATTTAGGTTTAAGAAGGTTATAGCCAAGAACTTGTTTTACGAAAAGGTTAGACAACTTTATGGATGGGGATGAAAGGTGGTAATAGACACTGAACTGCCTAGTGTAGGCCTTATGGTCTCTGGCAGTCTCCTTAATTCTTATGTTCTCATGTACTGTTACTATGTCACCGGGTTGTCAGCTCTCAAAGGTATCAAAATGGTGAAAGAAATACGGTTGAGGTTTAGAGAGAGATCCTGGGCCCAGGCCGGGGACCGAGAGTCAGCCTCTCAGGGTTGGAGTATTAGAACCCGTAGTTGGTCCCATGATGGATCACCAAGAATCAAAACAAACCTCACTGCAACGACCTCACCATCTCAAGAGAAGGAGGGAATAAATAAATAAATAAATAAATAAATAAATAAAATAAAGTAAAATAAAAAATAGATAAAAATAAATAAAAATAGTAATCTGCCCTTTTTACCAAACGTAAAGTAGATATTTACAAGCCTTCATCTTCACGAAGTGTGGTTACCTTACTTCTCCTTTACTATGTCAAGTCCTCAGTGGGCGTCACGTGGGCACAATGGACACTGTTTTAGTCATCGTACGTGGGAGTACACCTGTTGCATAGTACATTATACCCACGAGGTACAATACCTTTCCGCGCGGAGTAACAGACGTGGTATAATACACAAACATGGATCAGGCGAGTTGAAGACGATGGTAATTAACCCGCTGAAGTGAAGATCCTCATTTAAACGTTTCATTAAAACTAAATCCACTAACGATTGCGGCCAACTTCAAGGATTTTATTCTGCCTGACGACTTTATTCAGTTACGAAAAAATATACTCCTGAAAGGGTCCATACGAATATAATTTGGCCCTGAAAATGCAGTAACAACCATCGGTGTGTGTGTGTGTGTATACATATATATATATATATATATATATATATATATATATATATATATATATATATATAAGTTTATACTGCCTAAACCCTGATGATTCTATTCAGTCTAGAGAACTCACGGGCATTGCAACAGTAAATCAATGCCACGTTTAAGCTTCCAAGTACTCTATCCAATTTGGGAGATCCATCTCTAATACATTACAAACTTAATAATATTCTTCATGTGAACGCCAAACTATTCTATCAGGACCTCCATGTCAAAAAAAATTAAATAAATAAAAAAATAAGATAAATAAAATACATACATACACATACATATACCAAGGCTTTTTCCCCCTTCCAAGGGAGGTAGCCAAAAAGGGAAAGGCATAAAAACACTCCCACCCATTTCATCCCTAAATACACTCCACACCCCTCCCACCCTTCCTCTCATCTGAGCACCTCCTGGATGACGGGTCATCTCTGCACCCTGCCCACCGCCCTGGGTCAGAAGCAGTGTCGCAAGACACAGTACATCCACAGCGAGGCCGCTTCATTTAATCGGCGACCCCCCCTCTCCGTCCCCCTTTGCATATAAGGCGAGGACGGGGAGAAATCCCTTCGGGCTGCGTCAAAATTTACTCACACCTACTACCCCACCCCCCACTTCCCCGCCCATTCCTCCTCATGCAGTCACAACATCATCCATATACAACCATTCTCCACTCACCTCTGTCTTCCGTCCTCTCCCTTCCTTCCTCAACAGACATTCCCCTCTTCCCCAAAGCCCCCTTCACACCATCCATCCACCTCATCCTAGGACGTCCCCTCATGTTCACTCCCTCCACATCTGCCTTCCATACCTCTTTTACTAGTCTTTCTTCACTCATTCTTTCCATGTGTCCAAACCATCCTAATATTCTTTCATCAACCCTATCTCCCAAATCCTTTTTCACCCCTGTTCTCCTCCTCACCTCCTCATTTCTCACTCTATCTAGCCTAGTAACCCCCACCATACTTCTCAGACACCTCATCTCAAACACATTCAAACTCCTTCTCTCTTCTTCTCTTATGTTCCACGTTTCTGCCCCATACAGTGCTGTTGGCACAATCACTCCTTCATACAGTCTCCTCTTCGCATCCATTCCCAAATGTCTATTCCTCATTACACTCTTTAAACCACCAAGGCATTTACTCGCTTCTCTCAATCTACATTCTACCTCCACCTTCACTCCACCTTTTCCTGCTACACTTGCACCCAAGTATCTAAAACTATCCACTTCCTCCAGTCGCTCTCCCTTAATGTTCACTTCCAGTCTACTGCCACTTTCACCCCTTGTACATCTCATCACCTTACTTTTACCCACATTTATCTTTAGCTTTCTTCTATCACATACTCTCCCAAACTCTGCCACCAGCTTCCTCAATCCCTCCTCTGACCCTGCCACAAGCGCAGTGTCGTCCGCAAACAACAGCTGGCTCACCTCCCACTTTTCTCCATTTTCTTTAACCATCTCCAATCCCTGACTCACTACCCTAGCATTCACCTCTCGCACCACCCCATCCATGTATAAGTTGAACAGCCAGGGCGACATAACGCATCCTTGACGAAGTCCCACCTTTACTTCAAACCACTCACTCTCTCTATTTCTAATCCTAACACATGCTCTACTACTCTCATAAAAACTCTTGACAGCTCCCAAAAGCTTTCCTCCTATCCCATAAATCTGCATAACCTCCCACAGTGCCTTTCTGTCTACCCTATCATAAGCCTTTTCCAGATCCATGAAAGCCCAAAAAACATCCTTCCCCTTTCCTATAGCTTTCTCACATATCTGTCTTACCACAAAGATCTGATCTACACAATACTTATACTAATAATAATAATCATAGCACTATTATAATTATTAATAATAATAACAATAATAATAATAACAACAATAATAATAATAATAATAATAATAATAATAATAATAAATTAATAAACCATTGGGGCGCGCCTTGCCTTTGGCGCATGCGCACTAGGTCGATCCCGAGTGAACGCGTCAAAAACATTCCCACAAATTAATTCCCACATTCTCCCCCCAGGGACGGTCTCTCTCTCCTTGCAGGCAACAGAGCCGCGACGATGACCTTGCGAATCCTAATAAACAAATTAATTAATTAACAGAAAAAAATGACGACAATCTAGTCTAATTGCATTCCGCTCTACTTGGGAAGAATATATCTAGTGATATCCTTAGTACGAGCTTTCCTTCTTACTCGCTGTGTATCGCTAAAAATTAAACAAGTTCTACTCTCACCCCTCTCACCTCTCTCTCTCTCTCTTATATATATATATATATATATATATATATATAATATATATATATATATATATATATATATATATATATTATATATATATTAGCATTTGTGTGTGTTTGTACGTTTATGTATGAACATGTATGAACGAATGAGTGATTCAACATGGTAGTGATGTGGCCTTACCCTCCCGACTGATCACCATAGATGGTATGCCCATCCACACACACACACACACACACACACACACACACACACACACACACACACACACACAAAAAAAAAAGCTAAAGGGAGACAGTAACAGTTTGCAATTTGATGTATTCCGAGGCCTGAGTGGGAGCATGAACTCAGCTCCACAGAATTGGTGCGTATTTACGTCGTGTGCAACTGTGTGCACTTGTGTGCGATTCTGTGTGCGTATTCACCCGCTTACGTATGGACACCATCACAATTGGTCTAGACATTACATGGAACTTCCTAGTGTAGGCCTTATGGTCTCTTGCCGTCTCCTTCATTCTTATGTTCTTATGACATGTTGGATGTGCAGGCTGGTTACAGTGTCGATGTCCCATATTAAGGCATCACACTGGGCTATTTTTCCTCCGACTGTTGGAGCAAATCTGCAGCCCACAGCTTTCGGGAAGGAATGCTTGAGGGAGAGGGGAGGAAGACGAGGAAAAGGAGTAGGAAGCGGAGAGGATGGAGAGGAAGAAAAGGAAGAAGAGGAGGAGGAAAAGATGAGGAAGAAAAGGAAGGAGGAAAAAAAGGAAGAAGAGGAGGAGGAAGAGAAGGAAGAAGAGGAAGAAAAGGAAGAAAAGGAGGAGGAGGAGAAGGAAGAAGAGGAGGAAGAAAGGGGAGAAGGAAGATCAGAGGGAAGATGAGGAGGAGAGGGAAGAAGAGGAGGAAAAGAAGGAGGAAGATGAGAGAGAAGAAGAGGAGGAGATGGAAGACGAGGAGGAGGAGGAGGAGGAGGAGGAGGAAGAGGAGGAGGAGGAGAAGGCCAGAGAGAGCTATTCCAATTTCACACTGATTGACCCACATATAAAGTCTTCTTCCGGTCTCTTACTACAGAGGAATACACATTATGTTAATGTACGGGTGAACGTGGATGAAATTATTTCATAAATCCTCTGCATCTCCAAATAGTACGAAATGTTTCTCCAAATGTTTGCGATACTGGCAGAATATGAATACATACTAATAAATAACAGTAATAATAATAATTACTGATAATAATAACAATAATAATAATACAGCTCTCCGTGTGTATAAGAAATACAGTTGCACTTCATAAGGAGATCTTGGGCCCAGTCCGGGGATCGAGTGTCAGCCCCTCAGGGTTGCGTCTCCTGATGGAGGTGAAGGGGTTGACAGGGTTTCGAAAACGACCAGTTCCGTTGTCCATATGAATGCAACTGTCACTGCTCCATTATATAAATACTAATAAGTAATAAAAATAAAATAATCACCACTTATGTAGTGTACAATAAGGCGACACCATAAACACGAATCATTAGAAAAAAATATATAAAAATAGATATATATATATCAAGTGTGACAATATGTTTATATTTTTCTCCCCTTCTTAGCGCAATCAAGGAATACGCCTAACTCAAGAGCAAGTGCGCATGCGCGCCCCTGGTGACGTGGGAGGTACTCCGCCCCTGCTGTCCCGCCCCGCGGCAGCCACGTGGTGCCCCTACCCTCCCACCTCCCACTCTAACTCCTCTTCTTCACATCGACCGGAAGCAAGTTGTCCCTCTCAATACTCGAGAAAAGAAATTCGTAATGAGAATATAATAATATCTAACATAATATGTAATAATATATAATATAATAATACAATATTCCAAAGATATAAGAAACGAATCGAGGGCTAAACAACAAATGGTTTTACTTTTTATGAATCTGGCGACATGACGTCACGAAGCGAGAAAGATTGAAGGAGGTGCGACAGTCGACTGTCGCACTTCATGACGTAATGTCGCCTGACGTCTGTCTACAATGACTTACTTTCACTATTCTAAGCATTTAGCCGCCTTTACAAAAACACTGTTTTATGTGCTCGTAATCTTAATTACAAACCCGTTTCGCTAACACTTTTTTATGTGACTGATACTTGACCTCTTTGGTCACGTGACTTCACCACAGTAAACGGACAATAATTCGAAGTTTTTAAAGATAGATTCATTTCGATCATCACATTCGCAATATGGTATATTGTCTACCATCTATTTATTATTTTATTTTTATTTACTTTCAATCGTTTCGACCATGCGTTATCAGTTATCTCCTTATTCATCATGTTCTCGTACGGGGGTAAACGCATCAGATTTATCCTGTCCACTCTACAAGGGTTTTCAGTTACACCCCTACGGACCTGAGGCACATACTCCTCTTTTATGACCGGAGACAAATATCTACTCAGAAAAAGCTGATTATTTTTTTCTGCAACCCTTCCCTTTCTCAAATCTCTTCAAGGCGACAGCGCCACCAAAGACAGAATCGCTGGTTATATCAGATAGGACACAAGGAAGAAAGACAACAAAATAAGTCTTAGGAAAAAGTATGCCGTGTTTCAGCAATCGTAATACGAAGTCGAAATGAGAAATTCCTCATGAAGGGAACATAAGAGTGAAGAAGACTGCAAGAGACCATAAGGCCTACACTAGCCAGTTCTATGACCACCCCCATCCATAAAGTTGTCTAACCTTTCCTTGAAAGAACCGATAGCTTCAGCACTCACTACATGGTTACTAAGTCTGTTCCAATCACTGACCACTCCAGTGTGATAACCTGAATAGGTAATCACACTGGGCTATCTTTCCTCCAACCTCCAATTCATCGGCCGTACCGCCAACTTCCAGCACTTTTTCCGCCGTCAAATCACTCGCTGCTAAAATATTTTGTTTCCTCAACAAATGACATAGTGTGTCGTTTGATATGATGGAGGAAAATGAATTACCTCCAGCACATCAGATTCCTTCCCGAAAGCTACGGGCTACAAATCTGCTCCAACAATCGGAGGAAAACAATCATCCAGGACCTCGCCGTCAGTACTCCTCCTCTTCCTCCTCCTCCTTTTCTTCTTCCTCTTCCTCCTCCAGAACTTCTTCCTCTCTTCACTTTCTCCTTCACCTCTTCTATTTTCAAAAATTTCTCTTTCCATCTCTTTCCAGAGGGTCGTCGTTGTCCTACGGAACCTCTTCTTACTCTCTTCTTCTGGATCGATATCCTCTGTAAAGACCTTCCTCCTCCTCTTCCTCCTCCTCCCCCTCCCTCCTCTTGCCTCTGAAACTTGAGTTGTCTTGGTTACATCTTAAGATTAATTTGATCATGTATAAAGTTAAACAAATTTCTTTTTCTCAATAAAACATTCTGGAAAAAATATATATAAAAGAGGAATTTACACGATGTTCCACTTCTTCCAGACATTTGGTAAAACAATATGAGAAGAAAAAAAATCATCACCTTTGCCCGTCGTACTCTGTGTTTTACGACACCTTCACGGTCGCAACCAAACTGCCACTTGGCGCAACAAAAGTCGACAGCTTCCACTTCCATCCCCTCCAAAAATAAATAAATAGATAAATAAATAAAAAATAACAATGACCTTCTTTATACGTTTCAATCTTTCTGAAAGACACCCGCTCGTTAAAAAAAAAAAAAGTAAAATAAAATACAAATAAAATAAAGACACCCCCAACGGACCTGAGTACCGCAGAATTCTTTAACGACCGAAGGAAGGCCACGTTTAACCACCTCTGTGACTCTAAAGGCGCGATGGTCAACAAAGAGAACTGCGTCACTTATTGGAGGGAAAAAATAAAATAAAATAAAATAAAAGATCCTAAACCACAAACACAATAAGAGAGCTTTTTTTCCTCAACTAACAACAATAATAATAACAATAATAATAATAACAATAAATTAAAATAAACAAATAAATAAATAAAATAACAAATACCTGCAGTTAGTGTCTCACTGTATGTAATGGGATTGAGCCAACCTAACAATCTTTAACAAACTTATCCCATTTGCAAACCAAGACAGGGATGGAGAGGGGAATGGGGTGTGTACAGGATATTAATAAAATCATCTGGCGGCATAGTAATAGGTAAAAGTACAATAATGTATGGAAGGCGCCACATCTTTCGATGTTGATTTAAATCGTAACTTCTGGCTGTCAACAGGCGATTTTATTCACCTGAAGAGAATCCCCCGTCCATGGCGATGCATTTCAGCCACGGGCCCAAATTAGTTAGGGCTCTTGACCTAAACCTAATTAAAATCCACTAATTGGCTTCGAAGAAACTCCCCAAAACAAATGTGGTTCAGTGTCTTACCCCCCCAAAAAAAATATATTAACAAAAATAAATGAATAACAAACAAATAAATAACAACGTGACCCATTCTCTAGCTAACCCTTTTACCTTGGTCGCCACCAACAAGATAAGACCCGCGACATACCTCTGCCATAAGACAAGACAAGGCAACCCCAACTCCATCCCTCTCTCTCTCTCTCTCTCTCTGGCACCGGTCAATCACAAATGGTTCCCGGGGTCAACCCAGAAAACATGAGTTCCATTCAAGAGAAAAGATATAATTAGAACGAAACAGAGATAGATAAATAAATAGATAGAGAGAGAGAGAGAGAGAGAGAGAGAGAGAGAGAGAGAGAGAGAGAGAGAGAGAGAAAGAGAGAGAGAGAGAGAGAGCTAAGGAGCGGACGTGGGTCAGGGTACGTGGTGAGATAGTCTTTGAATGAGCAGGAGGGAATGAAGGAAGGGAAGAAGGAAGGAAGGGACCCCAGCCATCCTTCAAGACGATCCGTCTCCTAGATCTAGCTGGCGTTCTATTTTCTCTCTAGCCTCTAGAAGTCGCCAGCTGACCAGGCCCGTCCGATGTCAAATGGCGGCGACGGGGAGCCAATCAAGCTCCGAGCAAAGATTGGGGGGGATTAGGGGATTGGGGCATTGGGGGATTGGCACCTCGCCAGCCACGGGGGCCACTTTGGCATTGGATTCCCTGGGCCAATCTTGCCTGCCAATCAGTCCCAAAAAATGTATCTAGTGAAACGACGAATCTGATTGTCGATTGGTTGCGAATCTGACCAATCAATACCCTCTTCCATTTTTTTTTTTTTTTTTGGGGGGGGGGGGGTCTGGGTAGGATGGACGTCGTCTAACTGGGTTTTCGAGTCATTACGATAATATTCCTTTCCATTCAACCATTTATTAAAATCACTTTAACCTTGCTCTGGCAGCAATGCATACACACACACAACACAATAGAAAAACCTCATGTCTACAAAGCTATTATCAATTCAAATCAACCGAATTAATATGCCAATAATAAAATAAACTTTCCAAATATAAATACATCCACATGCAGCGCCGACCACATACATCACACGCACAAACCCATACATGCACATGCATCATGCATACATGCACACACACACACACACACACACACACACATACATACACACACACACACACACACACACACACACACAAAGGCTTGTATGTATCGACAAAGAACACACGTGTACTCGCAGGTGTAAAAACACATTTGCGGTCTCCCTCTCTCACTCTCACACTCTCTCTTTCTCACACACGCACACACACACATCCAGGTTACATTACAAATCTCTCGATCACTTGTAAATGTATAATAAAATAAAATAAAGATAATATATACATGCATCTATCACGTGGAGAGAGAGAGAGAGAGAGAGAGAGAGAGAGAGAGAGAGAGAGAGAGAGAGAGAGAGAGAGAGAGAGAGAGAGAGAGAGAGAGAGAGAGAGAGAGAGAAAGAGAGAGATAGGAAGAGAGAGAGAGGGGGGCATCAGCAACCAGGGTTGCAAATATGTCATGTTATTTTTGTAAACACCCTACACTTTGGTCCAATTCTGCCAAAACCAAACAAAATCATTTCGCTTCACATACCTACCGACACTATGACGTCTTTAGAAACACACACACACACACACACTTGCACACACACACTTGCACACACACACACAAACACAAAATAATAATAAACAAATCAACACAGAACCTTTGCTAACAAGATCATCACCTTTGCCCAAAGTGGTGCTCGGACTTCCTGGGCGAGTGGAAGTCACCGGTGAGTGCAGGAATCGAACCCGGTCCCTAAAAGTAAAACCTGAGTACCCAACACACAATACTGACGTGTGCATCATCTGAGCATTGAACAAAACTTATGTCAAGTACAATGCACAATGTACATTCGTGAATAGGAGCAAGGCTTGTCGAGTGACAACGGCAATGAACAGGTGTCGAGACACCTGTCAGGTGCACATGCACGCGCGCGCACACGCACACACACACACACACACACACACACACACACACACACACACACACGTTGTAAAAATAGACGCCTTAAGGGTAGTTCTGTACAATCAGACACAAGTTCTGCTATACCTGTTTTACCTCAACGTATTTTTAATAGTTTCTTAGATGATTCGTGCGAAGACACTGCACTTATAGTAACTATGGAAGTATATACATAGAAATGACATGTGACAGATACGTAAAAAGCAGATGACAGGTAAAACACATGAAGCTGGCACACACACACACACACACACACACACACACACACACACACACACACATACATACACACACACACGATGATGTATATGTTTTGTCCCTGTCAATGTCGCCAGATGATTTAAATCATAAGTGAGACACTCGTAAAAAAATACCAGAATCCGTATGAAATGAACCTCATGCAGACCTCTAAACTTGGCTCTCTTCACATGCAGCTGACGTGAAATTGGTACACGAAAACGTACAGTAAATTTCAATTCGCTAAAACACGTACACACACACACACACACACACACACACACACATACACAACTATAACACTTCCCTTGCCGCATGTATGACACGAACACAAACACTTACATGAAATCAACACATACTGAGCATCAAATTCAAATCTATTTCCAACCACAGACTGAGTTTTTTTTTTTACAAAGTTATCCAGAAGTATTGGACAGGAAAGGACCTGTTGATGCTGCTTTCAGCAGACACGACTCTGCCGTTGTCATATCCCCACCTCAACCCTCAACACCGAATTGACGGTCACAAGCATCAAATAAATCATTAAATTGCTTCCGATTCGGGTCAAGCTAAACAGGACAGGACGTCAATATTTGGGAATGTAGGTGTGGGTTTTAGGAGTAAATGGAGGACAAGAACAGGGAATAAAAATACTGAAAGGGACAATTGGGGTAGACAGAGCACCTCAGTTTCATCTGCTGTAAAAAGTAGTGAAAAAAACGCGAACTATTCTACTGTATGGAGGCAAATAGTGGACGCTGTTACAAAGTAAAGCTATACACTCAAATAAATATAATGAGTATGGAATGCTGGGTAAGGTGAGTATAACGGATGAAATTAATAAAACAGAAAATAGTATATAAAAGAACGTGAGAGTGGAAGAGAAAATCAGGGTTGGGGCACGTCAAGAGAATGGAGAGAGAGAGAGAGAGAGAGAGAGAGAGAGAGAGAGAGAGAGAGAGAGAGAGAGAGAGAGAGAGAGAGAGAGAGAGAGAGAGAGAGAGAGAGAGAGAGAGAGAGAAACAGAGAAAGAGAAAGAGAGATAGAGAGAGAGAGAGATAGAGAGAGAGAGAGATAGAGAGAGAGAGAGAGAGAGAGAGAGAGAGAGAGAGAGAGAGAGAGAGAGAGAGAGAGAGAGAGAGAGAGAGAGAGAGAGAGAGAGAGAGAGAGAGAGAGAGAGAGAGAGAGAGAGAGGTCACAGAGATGGATAATCTGTCAGAGGAATGCAAAGGAAAACATGAAAGGGAACGAATGAAGCATGAAGGTGTTAAATGTACTGTTGCAAAACAAAAAGGAATAAAAAAAAATAAACGGTAAAGGGAGGCTGGGGGTTATTTGTGGCAGAAAGAGATTTATGGTGGAAAACTAAATACGTACGACACACTGAAGATTTGGTAAGACTTTGCGTTCTTCAAACTGCCTCGTTACCAACACCTTGTCAGTTTTGTACTGATACATTATAACGTCAAGAGGCAGGGGAGACGCTTCTGTATCTCTTCTCTTTTTTGGCTCGAGAGCTGTGACCTCACTAGGTCGTGAATGATTCCAAGTTTGACGTCAAAGATAAGGAAGGAGGAAGTGTACTTATAAATATATACAAAGTGTATAATGTTCATTCATACGTGTCATATTCACAGACACAGACACAGACACACACACACACACACACACATTTTTTATGCCCTAAATGTTCCCTATCTTTCAATCCCTCACTCTTGTACATCTATATATACATAAGGAAGAAGTGTACATATAAATATATATAAGGTGTATAGTGCTCATTCATACGTGTCATATTCACAAAACGACGCGTACAGACACACACACAGACACACACACACACACACACACACACACACACACACACAGATTTATACCCTAAATCTTCCCTATCTTTCACTCCCTCTCTCGTGCATCTATATATACACTCTATAACTCCTCTTCAACTTCCGTGTTGGAAGCCGAGCATATCTACCAGGCCTTTCTCCCTATTCAACCTTTCTAATGCTTAGTTCTTTGCCTCGACGCACTCTTACATCATTCTATTATTCTCTTTTAGTTGCCATGCAACGTCTACTTCCTTTCCGCTCAGTGATTTCGTCATGACCTAATTCTCTCACATTCTCTTCACGTGGCCACACCATCTCGACACGTTTGTATCTTCCCATGCTATAACTCCTTATAAGCAAGCCTTGCACGATCAATATTATTGCGCAATATATAACACAATATTATTGCGCAATATATTACACAATATTATCAACATGTAGGGATGGTATTGAAGAGGCACCAGTGTCTGGCCTGTACATTTGATGTCTTCAATATATTGTGTTCATTCTTCAATACCATTCCTACACCGTCAATAATATTGTACAATACGGAATATTTTTAATAATATTGATCATGTAGGACCTGCTTTAGCATTGATGTCTCTTAAGTCTTAACAAAACCGTCATACATCCACTAGAATAAAATATTCATGTTACGTCACGACAGTGACGGAGACAACAATCCCCTTGCAAAGTCACAGGATAAAAAATACCAATAAAATAAATGAACAAACAAATAAAAATAAAACATAATGAATAAATAAATAATAATAATAAAACAAATCAATAACAATAATAACCACAGCATCTATAGTTTTCATTCCACAAACAAAAAAATATAAAACATAATAAATAAATAATGATAATAAAATAAATCAATAACGATAATAACCACAGCATCTATAGTTTTCATTCCACAAACGAAAATAAACATGGCCGCTACTAACCTCGAACAAGACTCCAGCTTTCAAACTCCACCCTACTCCTCCCAATCACTCCCCGTCCTCCTTCACTCCACCAACCGATGAAACATCCACTCCCACATATCCTCCTTTCAATTCCCATCAAATTTTCCACTTACTTCTCATCTATGTTCCACAAACAACATTTGCTTAAACATTCACAATAAACATATATACCTTTGAAAACGGCTGTATAGGTTTAGACCAGGCCGATGCCAATCCATTTTATCCAATTTCAGTGAGTCCCAATGAATGATAATATCCAAAGCGACTCTCATCGCCTTTCCCTCCAGCATATCAAATGACATTTTATGTATTTTTGTTGAGAAGACGAATAATTTACCATAGTGATTTTACGGCTGGAGGTGCGTGGTACCGCCGATTAATTGGAGGTTGGAGGAAAAATAGCCCAGTGTGATAACCCCCTTAACACCAGACAATTTTATTCAGCCCCCAAAAAAACTCTGGGCCTACTGTAGGCCTTATAGTCTCTTGCAGTCTCCTTCATTCTAATGTTCTTATGTCTCAATGTGTGTGTGTGTGTGTGTGTGTATGTATATATATATACAGTATATATATATATATATATATATATATATATATATATATATATATATATATAAGAGTATAAATATATACATATAGATATGTGTGTGTGTGTGTGTGTGTGTGTGTGTGTGTGTGTGTGTGTGTGTGTGTGTGTGTGCGTGTACACATGGGGGAGGTACAAGCATGGATGAGACATAGGCTGAGAAGCTGTGTGCGTGGGAGAGTGGCGTGTTAGGGCAGAATTCCACACTTTTATTTATTTCTTTATTCATTTACTTATTCATGTATCTGGTTTATTTTTTTTTTTTTCAATGCACAATTGGGGGTCAATGTGCGGCTAAGACACCAGGAATACACGTGGGAATGTTCACACGAATTCGTACATTTTGTTTACATTCTACAAATGACAGGAACCAGGGAAATCGTTCCGGCCTTTTCGTTTTATGGGCTATAAAACACACACGCGCGCACACGCACATGCACACACACGCACACGTGTGTGCACGCACTAAAGCAAAAGTGACATTCCACAAATAGGAAAATAATACACACAGAGAGTAGTTTGCATATGGCCAACACGTGCATCCAAGAAAGACACTGCGAAATCCTCTACAATCAGCTACAGACAACTACAACCACGTTCATAGTGAGATGACGCCTCTGCATTGCATAATGAGGAGGAGGAAGAAGAATAAGAGGAAAAAAAGGGGGGGAGATGAATAAGAGGAAGAAGAATGAGAGGAAGGAAAAGAATGAGAAGAAAAATGAGGAAGAGAAGAAGAATGAGGAGGACGGGGAGAAGAGGGAGAAGAATGAGAAGAATGAGGAGAAAGAGGAGGAGGAAAATAAAAATAAAAAGAAGAAAACTGAGAAGAAGAATGAGGAGGAGGAAGAGTAGGAGGAAAAGGAGGAAAAGGAGGAAAAGATGGAAAGGAAGAAAAAAAAGAAGAAATGGAGAACGAGGAGGAAGATGAGGAATAAGAAGAGGAGGAGGAGAAACATCTTGCAGGTGTATTTGGAAGACGGTAGTGGTGGTAGTGGTGGTGGTGGTGGTGGTGGTGGTGGTGGTGGTGGTGGTGGTGGTGGTGGTGGTGGTGGTGGTGGTGGTGGTGGTGGTGGTGGTGGTGGTGGTGGTGGTGGTGTTGGTGGTGGTGGTGGTGGCGCGAAAGGGTCTACACAAACAGCTGACTGAGCCCAAAATAACTGAGCGAGCGCGTTGCCCGCTGTGCTTCCTTCTCTGAGTCCCCCACACACCCTAACCCTCCCCATCCCCCCCGCTCCACTACTTACTGTGCACCCCGTTCCCCCACAACACCCACGACCTTCCCCCCAAATCCCCCTATCTCATATCCCCCCCCAACGCGCGCACACACACACACACACACACACCGTGTTTTTGAAGTGTAGTAAGTACAGTATTCCATACAGATGTAGTTGTTTGTGGATCACTGAAGAATAATAATTACAGACAGACTTAAACGAATTTAAAGGAAAGTTTGGCCAATAGAGCACGCACGCACGCACGCACGCACGCACGCACGCGCACACACGCACACAAACTTTAATTTCCCTTAATGACATGTTTCAAGAACGAGAGCCAAGTACATATAAATAAATAGATAAATGAATTAATTAAATAAAAAATAAATTAAATAAACACATCCGAAGCTGAATGGAGAGACTAAGGACGGAAGAAAAAAGCTGAGGAAGAGGAGTGGAGGAAGAGGAGTGGAGGAGGAGGCGTGGAGGAGGAGGAGTGGGAGTAGAGAAGGAAGGGAGAAGGCGAAGAAGGGGAGGAAGAAGAGGAGGAGGAAGAAGATGAGGAGTAGGAAGAGATAGAAGAGATGCAGATATAAAGACCAGAGTTGGGTGGAATGAGGAGGAAGATGAGGAGGAGGAAAAGTGGTCTCCGCTCATCCATCCTGTTAACGTGTCTGGAAGAAGAAGACAGAAGAAGAAAAGGAAGACAAGAAGAAGACAGAAGAAGAAAAAAGGAAGGCAGAAGAAGAAAAGGAAGACAGAAGAAGAAGAATTTGAAGAACAAGAAGAGGAAGACAGAAGAAGAAGAAAAGGAAGACAGAAGAGGAAGAAATTGAAGAAGGAAAAAGAAGAAAAAGAAGAATAAGAAGACGAAAAAGAAGAATAAGAAGACGAAAAAGAAGAAAAAGGAGAAGAAGAAGAAAAAGGAGAAGAAGCGAGAAGAGGAAGAATCGCCATCAACCCCTTCAATTCCGTGTGACACGCTTACTCTCGTTCATTTCCGTGGCCACCCCCCTTCCCCCCCCCACTCTGCCCTTTTTTTTCCAGGTCCTGTCTAGTCATTTAATTCATCTGACACGACATCTATACACTGCTCATACGGAGTGACTGGTTTACGAGATCGTACTTCCACCGTAGCCCCTACGAACCTCATCACCAGCGATTCTTTCCTGATGTTGCAAAATCTAAACCTCAATGGGGTCAAACGAAACTAAGAGGCGAAATGCATGAAGGGGTCAGAATTTCTCTAAAATAAATTACAAAATAACCAAGATTACATGAAACTGCACACAGACAAACACACATACACACAAACGCGCACACCACATATGCATGTGCACACATAAACAATATAACGGTGTGTGTGCGGGCGCGTGCGCGTTTCCTAGACTACGGACCAAGATGTACTGATTTTATGATTGTAGAAGTGTTTGTCTGGTTTCGAATCTTGAGTCCACTGCAGGATCGCTTGA
>NC_134780.1:23166496-23171496 GCF_046742065.1 Oratosquilla oratoria | reverse complement strand
GTTTGTCTCGTGTCATGTCATTTGAAATTGTTACTCCTAGGTCTCTTTCTAAGTTTACTTTTGTAACTTCATTTGTTCCAAGTTTGTATTGACTGGATATTCTATTTTTGCTTTTTCCAAATTCCATTATACTACATTTTCTAATGTTGAAATTCACTTCATTCTTTTTACTCCAATTCCAGACTTTATCCAGATCTCCCCGAAAAGATTTGCAATCTTCTTCGTTACTCACTCTCTTCAATAGTTTTGCATCATCTGCAAAGAAGTTTATATAGCATCTAATTCCTTCATCCATGTCGTTTATAGACATAGCAAACATTATCGGAGCCAACACAGAGCCTTGGAGTACTCCAATTATCATGTTTACCTATTTTGAGTACTTTTCTCTAAGTATCACTCTCATTTTTCTTCCTTCCTAGATGTTTTTCATCCATTCCAATCATTTTCCTTGTATTCCACCTATTATTTCAAGTTTTCTTAGTAGTTTTTTGTGTGGTACTTTGTCAAAAGCCTTTTGTAGGTCCACGAAGGCACAATCTGCCCAGCCATCTCTTTCTTGTATTATGTCTAGCAATCTTGAGTAAAAGCATATTAAGTTTGTAGTACATGATTTTCCATTTCTGAATCAAAATTGGTTGGGGTTTAATATTTTGTTCTTTTCCAAGTGTTTAGTCCATTTGTTTTTAATAACTCCTTCGCATATTTTTGCAATTGTGCTTGTAAGGGATACCGGTCTATAATTTGTTGGATCTTCTTTATTTCCTCCCTTATATATTGGTACAATATTAGCATTTTTCCAGTCTTGCGGTACTTTTCCTTCTTTAAATGAGAAGTCAATTATCTTGTGTATTTTATCTGAGTTCGTCCATGCATTCTTTTAATATCCAGTTCGCTATTCCGTCTGGCTCATGTGACTTTCTGACATCGAGTTTCCTTATTTGATCCCTTATTTCTTTCTGTGTCACCATTCTTTCATTTAAGGGGATCCTTCCTGGTGACTATCATCCCACAATTGTGAGCTTTAAATTGTAAGAACAGATTTAAAGTGTCTAGTTATTACTTCAGCCATTTCTACATCTGTGTATTCTCGATTTCCTTCACACAGTTTCACTATTTCTTGTTTGTCTTTTAGTTTGTCCTTTACACATATGTAAAATAGTTTAGGTTGATCTTTGCATTTTGCTATTATATCTTTTTCATAGTTTCTTTTTTCCTCTGTTCGTATGTCTACGTATTCATTTCTCAGTTTAATGTATGTTTGCCATTTAATCTCTTTTGTGTCTCTTTTCCATATTTTCCAAGTTTTGTCTCTTCTATCTTCAGCATCGCTACACTTTTTATTATACCAGCACTTTATGTACTCCCTCTTCTGTTTCTGCTCAGGCACATATTTGTCTGTTCCCTCTTTATATATTTCTTTGAAAATGTTCCATTTTTCTTCCGTCTTTGTTTCATCATTTTCATTTTTTTCCCAACAGGCATTTTGAAAAAAAAAAATTAAATTAAATTTCACAAAATCAGTTTTGTTGTACATCAATCTTCCTTCTCTATGTTTCTCGTTCCTTCTTACCACATTTTGTTACGTAAGTTCGACCTCTATCAATATGTGGTCACTCTTTCCAATTGGTGTTTTATAGTCTATTTCTTCCACTATTTCTGGTTCAGAGGTGAATATCAAATCTAGTCTCGATGGTTCTTTGTTTTGTCTAAATCTAGTATTTTCTTTAATCCATTGCGTTAATGTGTGATCTATGGTCATATCCAGTAGGACATTTCCCCAGAGTTCGTCTCCACCTCCCATACTCAATTCTTCCCAATTTATTTCCTTTGCGTTAAAGTCACCCATAATTAATATATTTTCTCCATATTTCAGTGTTTCGGTTAATTCATTTTTTATGTCTTCTAGTAATTTTGAGTGCTCACTGTCAGTCCAAGTCTTAGTTTCTGGTGGCACATATACAACTATAAACCTTCTACTATTCATACTGCTGTTTTCGATTTTAACTGAGATTAATTCCACATTATCTTTTCCTTCTGTTGCCTTTATTACGTTTAGGTCCTTTCTAGTCAATATCATTACTCCTCCTCCCTGTTTGTCCATCCTATTTTTCGACCAAAGGTTGTATAATCCTTGTCCCCTCAGTTTTATCTCTGCAATTCCCATTATGCCAGGTTTCTGTATTGACAGATAGTCATTCAATTAATTTAATCCTGAAATTATACCGTCCATATTTGTATATGGCACTTTTAATTTTTTCTTCTCTTCTCTTTTTTGGTTAAGTTTCCATTTTTCTGATGTACCATTTTCTCAGTCTCAGATCCAGTACTCTTAAAAAAAATATTTTTTCAGTCTCCGTTCTTTTCTCGTTTTTTTTTTTTCACTTCTCAGTTCCCTATCTTTCTCTGCTGGTTTTTTTTTTTTTTTTTTTTTTTTTTTTTTTTTTTTTTTTTTTTTTTTTTTTTTTTTTTTTTTTTTTTTTTTTTTTTTTTTTTTTTTTTTTTTTTTTTTTTTTTTTTAACTCCCCACGGGGACTCAATCCTGGATTCATCCAGTCCTCTCTTTGTTGGTTCGTTGATTCTTACTTCTTTGTTGCTTTCCATTTTGTATTAAACTATTTGCCCAAGAACTGGATCGGATACAAACCCTGCCGGTCTCCACGAAAACATTGTTTCTCTCCGAAATAACAAGGCGTTTTTCCTAGTGTACCAATAAAGCAGTTGTTGACACTTCCTCTTCGACTGCTTACGACGTGTGTGTGTACGATTCACCATGGTCTTGGATCACGTGTTGGACTCGTGATCGACAGCTATCCCCCCACCCGAAGAGAACTCAGAGCTCATATATGACCGATCTATGGGTAATGCTGTGACCTCACGCATACACCCCTACCAACTCCTCGCCCACGAGAGCTGAAGTAACGACTCGCAGCTATGCGATACTGAAATTATTTCCGCCTTGGGCTGTGTGTGTGTGTGTGTGTGTGTGTGTGTGTGTGTGTGTGTGTGTGTGTGTGTGTGTGTGTGTGTGTGTGTGTGTGTGTGTGTGTACACGCCTACGGCCTTGATCTGTTTATGTTTGATATCATTATCACCAAATATCAGCACAATTTGGCTTTGATATGATACTTGACACAGTACCGTACCTACCACGTCAGCCTATCCCAGATCCAATTAATATTTATCATACTGTAGTCCTGTGTGTGTGTGTGTGTGTGTGTGTGTGTGTGTGTGTGTGTGTGTGTGTGTGTGTGTGTGTGTGTGTGTGTGTGTGTGTGTGTGTGTGTGTGTTTGTGTGTGTGTGTGCAAAGAATAGCTTATACAATACATTTCTTTTCAATCAAAATTAATTATATAAAAGATTTGTTTCCTTATGGAGGAGCTATTTTATCGAAAACTGCGGCGTTATCCCACTGGGCTATTTTTCCTCCAACCTCCGATTCATCGGCGGTACCGCCCACCTCCAACACTTTTCCCGCCGTAAAATCATTATGGTAAACTATTTTTTTTTTCAACAACTGACACATGTGATGTGCCGGAGGAAAATTAATTACCTCCAGCATATCAGATTCCTTCCCGAAAGATGCACATCTGCTCCAACAGTCGGAGGAAAAATATCCCAGCGTGATAGCGCCTTTAGTTACCAACATAACATCATTTCCGTCTCAATAAATATTTCCATACAAGTCATTTAAGTACACGCATATTCAACAACGCTTTACATATCAAATCATAATTGTTTATTTAAAAATACACATCAAAATATCGTCTTTTTCTCTATCTAATCTTTTAGTGTCGTGGTTTCAATTCAATCGAAATCGGGTCCTTGGACGGAGAGGGGGGGTCGCCGATTAAATGAAGCGGCCTTGCTGTGGATGTACTGTGTCTTGCGACACTGCTTCTGACCCAGGGCGGTGGGCAGGGTGCAGGGATGACCCGTCATCCAGGAGGTGCTCAGATGAGAGGGAGGGTGGGAGGGGTGTGGAGTGTATTTAGGGATGAAATGGGTGGGAGTGTTTTTATGCCTTTCCCTTTTTGGCTACCTCCCTTGGAAGGGGGAAAAAGCCTTGGTATATGTATATGTATGTATGTATGTATGGGTCCTTGGTTATTCGTTAATATTCGAATGCACAATCATGCAACAAAGTCACGCTCCATACTTTGCCAACACCTCATTTAGACGAAAAAAATAAATTGACCTAAATTACAATAAATATTTTTCTTTTACGGAGAGGCTGAGCATAGCGTCTCTTTCTCTCTCTCTCTCTCTGCCTACGTATACAGACTACCTGAACGAATGGTAGTCACCGGTAGTTACTGGATTCGAACCCGGTCCTGTAGCAGGTGAAGGGTGTGGGGGTGTTCCTTCAGATGAATAAAATGGCCTGGCGGATGCCAGAATAAATATACACGTACTAGTCATTTCTACATTAAAAGGATTTTTTGATAAAGGTTTGTATCTTGGATTGTGGGCAGGTTAGTCGTTTGATAACACGCACGCACGCACACACACACACACACACACACACACACATATATATATATATATATATATAATATATATATATATATTATACACACACACACACACACATATATATATATATATATATATATATATATATATATATATATGTATGTATATATATATATATATATATATATATATATATATATATATATATATATATATATATCCGATTAGTAGTGGAATCGAGTTTTGGCTCCCCAAACACACAGGGCAGAGGTGGCAGCGGCTTTGAGCCTCATGGTATAAACTTACCACGACAGACTCGTTTCAGTTCACTATTTTCATTCATAAAAAATAATAGATAAGATAAAATTAATAACTAAAATAGTAAAGAAATAATAATAAGTAAAAAAAAAAAAAAAAAAAAAAAATCTTAAACGACACTGACCGGCAGTAAAGATTGACATAACGAAATCGGCAATGATAAATAGGGCACTTGGCAACTTTCAACTTTCCAGAAAGTTCTTTGAGA
>NC_134780.1:23051496-23163996 GCF_046742065.1 Oratosquilla oratoria | reverse complement strand
GGGAGGAGGGGAGAGGAGGAGGAGGAGGAGAACGACGACGAATGTCGGTGTAAGAAGATAGGGGAAGGAAGAGGAGGTAAAGGGAGGAGAGGAGGTTTGTGAAAGAAATGTAAAATGGTTTGGTAAAGTTAGGAGGATCATCTGGTTAGGCCTATTGTCGGGATCCAACCGCTCAGCCTACTGAAGAAGAAGAACGGGACCAACGCCCTCTGACGAGGTTCAGACGTCTCTCCTCCCAGAGACGACGACGAAGACGAAGACGAAGACGACGACCCTCACCTCGTCGACGTAGATGTCGTGGGTGACCCGGCGCTGTGGCTCCTGCTGTTCCTCCTCCTCTTCCTCCTCCTCCTTCTTCTTCTTCTCCTCTTCTTCGGTGGTCTCCCGTTCGTTGGTGCTCTTCTTGCACATCTCTTCGTCGTCGTTGTTGTCACTCACGGTACCGCCGGTGACCGTCGCCGCCGCCGCTGCCGCCGCCGCATCCGCAGCCGGGCGGGGCTCTGGGTTCGCATGACCCTCTACTGCCGGAGACGCCACACTTCACCTTCACTCGAAACCCCTCCTGAAGAAGATCTACGCAATCTCGTGCCGCTACTTCGAGCGACAGCGGTAACCACACCGTGGGCGGACGGGGTGTGGGTGGGGGTGGGGTGGCTAGGCCGAGCCCTTCCCGAGCGACGAGACACAAATTAACTTCAGGGCAACACTACACTGATGGACAGCACCGCCACGCTACTACTGCTGCTGGGGTTCATAACACACACACGCACACACACACACCAACACCCGAAGGAACGCCACGTCTACATGCACAGGAGAAAGAACCCTGGTGCCACGGTCTGGCGACGGAGGAGGGGGCACCAAGGATACACGCCGGTGCTCACAACGCGTGTGAGAGACACACGGGGCCACAGGGGGACGCGACAGCGGGCCAGAAGGTGCGGGCGAGGGGGCTGGCGCCGGGCCACTACCTCGAACACGCACGCCGGGCAGAAATAGAACCCAGTTATTGCCGGCCCTACTTGCAAAACACGGCTCCTCCCCCCCCCCCCAACACACACACCTTGCCCTCTTAGACAGACACAGCAGCTTCCTCCTGTACGTGGCAGAACCGTACACCCCTTCCCACTCCTCCTCCCCCCTCCTCCTCCTGACACAGGGGTCAAGCCCGGGATGCGGGCTCTCGCCCCACGGTTCCTTGCCGGCCACGCGGGCGAACGAAAGCTTCTTACATCACAGGGGGACAAAAGTACTAGACCCGGTGCTCGACGTGCTAAATCACGGGGGAGAGCACGTTCGCAAAATAAATATATACAATAAATAATAATAAATAAATAAAAATGGTTATTACTATTACAGAAGGTCGTGACCATATCCGGGCGATTTACAACCGTGACAATGAAAATGTTAAAAGACAACATCGAATTTATTCCTCGCCATTAACCTAACGATGAATCACTGCGAGGTGCTCGCTCGCTACCAACACCGACAGGAAGGCTCTGAGTCACCAGGCCAAAAGAGTAATTTTCTTGGAATAAATAAATAAATAAATCAAACTTATATATAGAGGCCCAAGAAAAAAACGAACACCCAAACAAAAACATGTGATCACAGAAGAATTAATATATGTTTAATACATAGGAAAAATATTGACTAGAACAATTTTAAACACAAATAACAAAGACCATCACATGACCGCCCCCCTACACACACACACGACAGTCGAAGTGACAGCGAAGTTTGGAACTCCAGGACCACTTCAAATTTCGTGGATCTCAACGAAATTGTTGTATTAGTAGGGAAGGGGAAAGCTCGTGGTGTAGTGGGAAGGTGAAGAAAAAGGAGAAAGGGAAGGATTACCGAGGAAAATGAAATGAAATGAAGAAGGGGACGAACGGGCCCCGGAAGTCAGAAGGAATGTCAACAAGAGGTGCGCAGACGATAGAGGTGAAGTCGAAAACATTCGTAAAAAAAAAAATAGAAATATAGATAAGAGCAGTGCAATAGAAGATGAACATAATTATTTCCATGGATTTAATGAAGGAGATGACAACCTCCCCCGATTAGCAAGTCTAGAGGAAAATTAGAGGACATGAACAAACAGTGGGAGGTTAGGTTCAGTCAACTTACACGGATTACACAAAGAGTTGACAAATTGAAAGAACTAAAGAAGAATCAAACCCTAAATAAATAGAAGAATTAAAAAGACAGTTAAAAGAAGTATAGGATGAGAATGAGGAATTAAAGAATAATAATAAAGAGAATAAAGAGTCCATAGCAAAAGAAGTACAGGGTTGGAGAAAACTCCAAGAGAACAACAAAATTGAATTTAGAGATATAGTAAACCAACAGATGAAAGAACAAATAAGGACACAGTTATTAAAGTGATGAGGGAGGAGAATACAGTAAGAGACTTAGCAGATAAAAAGAAATGTATAATTATATTAGGGATGGAAGAGAAGCATAATCCAAATAGGACTACAAGAGTAAAAGAGGAGAAAAAAGTAAACAAGATATTAGAAGTAGTTTAAGATGAACAATAAACAGGGAAAGAAAATGAAGAAATATATAGAATAGGGAAATACAATACAAATAAGACCAGATGAATTAAGGTTAAATTCAGGTCACAAACAACAGCAGAGAATATCTTAGCAAAAAAAAAAAAAAAAAAAAGGAAAACTAGCAAAAAATTATCTATATAAACAGGTATGGATAAAAAGAGAGATGAATAAAGAGGAAAGAGAGGAAAAGAAAACAAAAAGACTAGAAACTAAGGGAAAGAAAGAGAACAGAACAGAGTCAGAGAAAGAGAAATTCTATTGGAGACTAGTGGATATGAAAGTGAGGAAATGGTTCATACTAGAGAAAAACGAAAAGGAAACAGAAAACACGAGGGAAGTAGCAGAAAATTAAAACTGTCTTAAACAAATATAGATGGCTTAATAACAGGCTTGAATGAAATGAATGATTACACAAAGTAAAAAGAACCAGACATAATGGGAATTGTAGAGAAAAAAATGAACAGTGTAGGACATGGTGTATATAATCATTGGATTAGAAACAGGTAAAATAAGGGGGTGGAGTTATGTTCCTGACTAAGAAGGATATAAATGTGAGGAATGTCACATATGGAGAGAATAGAGATGATTATGATGGAAGAGGAGGTCAGGGATGGGAAGAGCAGGAAGTTTGTGGTAAATTATGTGCCTACTAAAATGGCTTTGTGGGAAGAGAACACAAAAATATGTTAGAAGACATAAGGATAACACTAAAGAAGATAATGGAAGATGGAGGAATAATTGTAATGGGTGACTTTAATTGTAAAGAAATCTGCTGGGAAGAGAAGACAGTGAAGGGTGGAGATGACCTATGGGGAAATGTACTACTTGATATGATTATAGAACATACAATGACACAATGGATACAAGAGAATACTAGGTATAGAAATGAGGAAGAGCCATCAAGACTGGACTTAATAATCATGTCAGAACCTAAAATAGTGAACAAGATTGAATATAAGACACCAATAAGTAAAAGTGACCACATATTGGTTGAACTGGAACTAAATGAGGAAAAATACATGGAAAAAAAACAATATAGAAAGGAAAGATTGATGTATGGAAAAACAAATTTGGATAAAATAAGAGAATTCTTTCAAAAAGCAGACTGGGAAAGGATACACAAGAAGGAAACAACAGTAGAGAAATGGAATATTTTGACAAAAATTTATAAAGGAGTGGAAAAGTATGTTCCAAGGCAAAAACAAGAAAAAGGATATATAAAGTGTTGGTACAACAAAGGATGTAGGGAGTTAAAAGACAAAAGGGATAAAGCTTGGATAAAATGGAAAATGACAAAAGACCTAAAAATGGAAAATATATACTAGTTATAGAAATCAATGTGTACAAGTGTGCAGAGAAGAAAAGAGAAAATATGAAAAAGATGTCATAGAAAAATGTAAAGATCAACCAAAACTATCTTATAGATTTGTAAACAACAAACTGAAAAACAAACATGAATTAGTGAAACTATGACAAGGAGTTGAATACGCAGAGGAAATAAAAATGGCAGAAATTATGAACAAGCATTTTAAATCAATGTTTATGAGGGAGAACATACAACTTAGAGATGTCGAGTGGGAGGAGAAAGTCCCCCCTATGAAAAGATAGAAGTAACAAGGAAAGGAATAATGAATCACTTGAGTAATCTCGATGTCAGAAAATCAGAAAATCGCATGGTCCAGATTAAATGGCAAACTAGATTTTGAGAAAATGCAGGAATGAACTAACAGACAAAATAGTCTAATAAGCAGTTCATTGAAAGAAGGAAAAGTTCCAGAAGATTGGAAAAGAGCAAATATAGTACCAATATATAAAGGGGGAAACAAGGAAGACCCTACTAACTATAGACCAGTCTCTCTTACAAGTACAATAGCTAGAATTTGTGAAAGAATTATCAAAAGTAGATGGGTTAGGCATTTGGAAAAAACAACGTACTAAATCCAAGGCAATTTGTTTTTAGACAAGGATGATCATGCATCACAATCTTAATGTGTTTCTATTCAAGGCTAATAGATGTAATACAAGAAAGAGATGGATGGGCTGATTGTGCATTTCTAGACCTGAAAAAATATTTTGATAAGGTGCCACATAAGAAATTGCTAAAGAAATTAGAAGCTGCAGGAGGAATACAGGACAAACTGCTGAGGTGGATGGAAGACTTCTTGGATGAAAGAAAAATGAGACAAACACTCTAATTGGGATGAAGTGATTAATGGAGTTCCACAAGGAACAGTTCTGGCCCCAATAATGTTTGCTATATACAGTGGCCGCGAAAAGTTTGGGCGCGTAACAAATGTAAACACTTGTGACATTTAAATAATAATTTAAAGACCTAGAAATGGCTTATTACATACCTTATTTACCAAGCGATTTTCCTTTAAGCTTTATGACCTTCTCCAAACGTGCCGGGATGCATCTTGCCAGGTTTTGTACATGTTGAGGAATAATATTATCCCAAATATCCTGTATTTCTGTTTTTAGCTTAGCTGTTTTTTAATTATATGCCATACGTGCTCAATGGGATTTAGGTCTGGAGAATTTCCTGGCCATTTTTTGAAGTAATTAACACCACAGTCTTCTAACCATTGGGTAACAGACCGAGCTGTGTGAGCAGGCGCTCCGTCCTGCATAAACCAACTAGCATTGCACTTTTCAAAACTTTCAGGCAGGTTATCACACAATAACTCGAAATAGGTGTGCTGATTTACACTCATTTTGTGCAAGAAACACTAAATTGCCAACTCCACCAAATGCAAAGCATCCCCACACCATAACACTTGCAGCATGTTTCACCACTTTAGCTGTATAGCGAGGGTCATTAGGGTCAGACCCCCTGGGGCGCCTCACACGCTTCGACCTGCAGCCCGACGACACCACAAACGTTGATTCATCACTCCACAATACTCGTTCCCAGTCTTCTAAGGACCAGTCCTTATATTTCTTGCAAAATGCTATGCGATCACGTATGTTTTTTGCACTTTGGAGGGGAAGAACTTTAGCACAGCAACTACGGTATTGTAAATCTTTGGCTAAATGATCAGAAATACATCTTACAGACACATCATGCAGCAGTGCAGGGTTATTTTCTTTCAGTTTTCGAGCTGTGAGCATTGGATCTTTATCTAACTGCCTCCTAATAACCGTAGAAGTACGATTTGATATCTTCCTTGGCCGACCAGAGCGATGCTTTGGAGTAGGAATGATGTTACTTCCTCCGTCTCGAAATTTCTTGGTCTACTTTTGCACTTGACGCACTCCAATTCCCACACGAGTAGCAATATCTTTACACTTATAACCCTCCTTATAGAGGGTTATGATTGTAACAACTGTGTCTCTTCCCAGCTCTTTACCACTTCCCATTACGGAGATATCAAGGCACAAAAACAGAGACCACCGCAAAAAAAAGACTACTCCCCGTGAGAGATGTTTAGAAACTGACTCCACGTGACATCGAGTGCGCCTAAACAGAGTTGCTAAGTAGTGCGTATTGTCTCGGCTAAATACGAGTACAAACGCTAGCATTGAAAAATAACGAAAAGTTTGGGCAGAAAGTTGTATTTTTCGCATGTTTTGAGTTTAGCTGAAAGTTGGGGAGCCTATAATTTTGCGCCCAAACTTTTCGTGGCCACTGTATATTAATGATATGGATAAAGGAATTGAAAATTATATGACCGTCTTTGCGGACAATGCAAAATTGTTGAAAAAAGTGAACACTGTAGAAGATTGTGAGTCACTGTAGAGTGATCTCAATAAAGTATGGAAATGGAGTAGGAAGTGGGAGATGCAGTTCAATATTAAGAAGTGTAGTATAATGGAATTTGGAAGAAGCAAAAAAAAAAAAAAAAAAAAAATAGTGGGATCATATAAATTGGGAGAGGAAGAAATTAAAAAAGTAGAAAATGAGAAGGAACTGGAAGTCATTATTATGAATAATATGTCACCTGAGAAACATATTAACAAAATTTTTGGAGAAACTTATAATTTAATAAGAACAATCAAAGTGGCATTTACATACCTGGATGAAGAAATGGTGAAGAAAATACTAGTCACTCTGATATGACCAAGATTGGAGTATGCAGTGACGACGTGGTCACCAAGTACAAAAAATGTATGACAAAACTTGAAAGAATACAAAGGTCAATTACGAAATTGGCACCAACACTCTCAGAACTATCATATGAGGAGAAACTAGCAAAACTTGAACTACAGACATTAGAGCAAAAGAGAGAGGAGGCTTGATAAATATTTATAGAATCATGAAAGGCATGGAAACTATTGATAGAGAGGATCTAATAAAATGGGATAGTAGAGATACAAGCAAGAAGACAGAAAGAAAATCAAGAAAGACAGTTACAGAAGAGACCAGAAAAAGAACAGCTTCCCCCACTGGGTAATAGACATTTGGAACAAGTTAGATGAAAATGTGGTGTGTGTATATACGATACACGAATTCAAATCAGTTTAGATAAAATGAGATATGAAGACGGGATACCATGAGCATAGCTCCCCTTCCTGTAAAGTACAACTAGGTAAACACACACACACGCACATGTCTACAGGATGTGAAGAAATACATTTCCCATACAGATGCATAAATACTTGGAATAGCTTTGAAGGTGATATGGCCCAAGTACAAACAATTTATGAATTAAAATCAAAATAAAATAACTGGTAATCAAGTAGTTGAAAGTACATGAATATGAAGCTTAAATTGCTGAGTAGGAGATAGGACCCAATGAGCATTGCTCCTTTCCTGTATACTACATTTAGGTGCTCACACACAAACATACACACACACACACACGTAGGTCAAAGTGACAGCGAAGTTTGGAACTCTAGGAAAAATTCAAGTATCACCACTCCCGGCCCCGGCCGGCCACCGTGGATCAGCAGTCGGCCTTTGTTGTATTAGTAGGAAAGGGGAAAGCTCATGGTGTAGTGGGAAGGTGGAAAAAAAAGGAGAGAGGGATTACAGAGGAAAATGGAAGGAAATGAGGAAGGGGGCAAACAGGCCCAGGATGTTAGAGGGGGTGTAATCAAAAGGAGTGCAAAACACACACACAGAACAAGTAAGCAGAGGTGTCAAAAGCAGAAATATAGATAATAGCAGCTCAATGGAAAGAGAAGATAACTGCTTTTATAGATTTAATGAGGGAGGTGGTGACAACCTCCCCCGACTAGTAAATCTAGAGGAGAAACTAAAAAAAAATGAATGAAGCATGGGAGGTTAGGTTTAACCAATTAACACTAGTTACCCAAACAGTTGATAAACTTGAAGAACTAAAGGAGAATCAAAACCTAAATAAAGAAATAGAAGAATTAAAAAGACAGTTAAAAGAAGTAAAAGATGAGAATTGGGAATTAAAGAAGAGTAAAGAGAATAAGGAGTCCATAGCAAAAGAAGCACAGGGTTGGAGAAAAATACATGAGAACAACAAAATTGCATTTAAAGATATAGTGACACAACAGATGAAAGAACAATCTAAGGACACAGTTATTAAAGTGATGAGAGAGAAGGAGAATATAGTAAGAGACTTAGCGGACAAAAAGAAATGTATAATTATATTAGGGATGGAAGAGAAGCATAATCTAAATCGGACCACAAGAGTAAAAGAGAAGAAGGAAAAGGTAAGCAAGTTATTAGAAGTAGTTCAAGAGGATGGACAAGAAACAGGGAAATAAAATTAAGAAATATATAGAATAGGGAAATACAATACAGATAAGACCAGACCAATTAAGATTAAATTCAGGTCACAAACAATGGCAGAGAATATCTTAGCAAAAAGTGATCTATATAAACAGGTATGGATAAAAAGAGAGATGAATAAAGAGGACAGGATGAGAAAACAAAAAGACTAGAAGCTAAGGGGAAAAAAACGAGAACAGAACAAAGAAAAAGAGAAATTCTATTGGAGAGTAGTGGATATGAGAGTGGGGAAATGGTTCATAGCAGAGAAAAATGGAAAGGAAACAGAAAACACAAGGGAAGTAGCAGCAAATTAAAACTGTCTTACACAAACAGATGGGTTGATAACAGGCTTGAACAAACTAAATGATTACATGAAGGAAAAAGACCTGGACATAATGGGAATTGTAGAGACAAAACTGAAAGGTCCACTACCACCCAACAGTGTAGGACATGGTATATATAATTATTGCATTCGAAACAGAGGTAAAACAAGGGGGTGGAGTTATGTTCCTGACTAAGGATATAAATGTGAGGAATGTCACATATAGAAAGAATAGAGATGATTATGATGGAAGTGGAGGACAGGGATGGGAAGAGCAGGAAGCTTGTGGTAAATCATGTTCCTCCTAAAACACCTTTGTGGGAAGAGAGAACACAAAAATATGTTAGAAGACACAAGGATAACACTAAAGATAATGGAAGATGGAGGAATAGTTATAATGGGTGACTTTATTTGTAAAGAAATCTGCTGGGAAGAGATGACAGTGAAGGGTGGAGATGACCTAAGGGGAAATGTACTACTTGATATGATTATAGAACATACAATGACACAATGGATACAAGAGAATACTAGGTATAGAAATGAGGAAGAACCATCAAGACTGGACTTAATAATCACATCTGAACCTAAAATAGTGGACAAGATTGAATATAAGACACCAATAAGTAAAAGTGACCACATATTGGTTGCACTGGAACTAAATGAGGAAAAATACATGAAAAAACAACAATATAGAAAGGGATGATTGATGTATGGAAAAACAAATTTGGATAAAATAAGAGAATTCTTTCAAAAAGCAGACTGGGAAAGGATACACAAGGAGGAAACAACAGTAGAAGAGAAATGGAATATTTTGACAAAAATTTATAAAGGAGTGGAAAAGTATGTTCCAAGACAAAAAACAAGAAAAAGGATATGTAAAGTGTTGGTACAACAAAAGATGTAGGGAGTTAAAAGACAAAAGGGATATAGCTTGGATAGAATGGAAAAAAGACAAAAGACCTGAAAAATTGAAATTTTACACTAGTTAGAGAAATCAATATGTAGAAGTGTGCAGAGCAAAAAGAGAAAATACAAAAAAGATGTCACAGAAAAATGTAAAGATCAACCAAAACTAATTTACAGATTTGTAAACAACAAACAAGAATAAGCAAGAATTAGAGAAACTATGACAAGGAGTTGAATACACAGAGGAAATAGAAATGGCAGAAATTATATACAAGCATTTTAAATAGGTGTTTACAAGGGAGAACATACAATCTAGAGCTATCGAATGGGAGAAGAAAGTCCCCCTATAAAAGAGATAGAAGCATCAAGGAATAAAATAATGAAACACTTGAGTAATCTCAATGTCAGAAAATCGTATGGACCAGATGAAATAGCAAACTGGATTTTGAGAGAATGCAGGAATGAACTAACAGACAAAATACATAGCCTAATAAACAGTTCATTGAAAGAAGGAAAAGTTCCAGAAGATTGGAAAAGAGCAAATATAGTACCAATAAAGGGGGAAACAAGGAAGACCCTACTAACTATAGACAGGTCTCTCTTACAAGTACGATAGCAAAAATCTGTGAAAGAATGGGTAAGGCATTTGAAAAAAAAAAAAAAAAATTGGATTTAGACAAGGATGATCATGCGTCACAAACTTAATGTGTTTCTATTCAAGGCTAATAGATGTAATACAATAAAGAGATGGATGAGCTGATTGTGCATTTCTAGACCTGAAAAAAAAAATTGATAAGGTGCCACATAAGAAATTGCTAAAGAAATTAGAAGCTGCAGAAGAAATACAGGTCAAACTGCTGAAGTGGATGGAAGATTTCTTGCATGAAAGAAGAATGAGAGATTTGATAAGAGACAAACACTCTAATTGGGATGAAGTGATTAGTGGAGTTCCACAAGGAACAGTTCTGGCCCCAATAATGTTTGCTATATATATTAATGATATGGATAAAGGAATTGAAAGAAATATGAGCATCTTTGCGGACAATGCAATATTGTTGAAAAAAAATTAACACTGTAGAAGATTGTGAGTCGCTGCACGGTGATCTCAATAAAGTATGGTAATCGAGTAGGAAGTGGGAGATGGAATTCAATATTAAGAAGTGTAGTATAATGGAATTTGGAAGAAGCAAAAAAAGAATAGTGGGATCATATAATTTGGGAGAAGAAATAAAAAAAGTAGAAAATGAGAAGGACCTGGCTGTCATTATTATGAATAATATGTCCCCTGAGAAACATATAAACAAAATTTTTGGAGACACTTATAATTCAATAAGAACAATCAAAGTGGCATTTACATACCTGGACAAAGAAATGGTGAAGAAAATACTAATCACTTTGATAAGACCAAGATTGGAATATGCAGCGACGACGTGGTCACCAAGTACAAAAAAAATGTATAACAAATCTTGAAAGAATACATAGAGCAATTACAAAATTGGCACCAACACTCTCGGAACTATCATATGAAGAGAGACTAGCAAAACTTGAACTACAGACACTAGAGCAAAGAAGAGAGAGAGGAGACTTGATAACTATTTATAGAATCATGAGAGGCATAGAAACTATTGATAGAGAGGATCTGATAAAATGGGATAGTAGAAATACAAGAGGACATGGAAAGAAAACCAAGAAAGACAGGTATAGAAGAGATCAGAAAAAGAATAGCTTTCCCAACAGAGTAATAGACATTTGGAACAAGTTAGATGAGAAAGTGGTGTGTGCAAAAACAATACATGAATTTAAAAACAGTCTAGATAAAATGAGATATGAAGACGGGACACCATGAGCATAGCTCCCCTTCCCGCAAAATACAACTAGGTAAATACAACATACACAGTGAAGCAGGAAAGAAAGGATTGGGATGATAAGTAAGATTTGGAAACAGGAGAAGAATTATGGGAATAGCAGGAAACTAAGCAGAAGAGATTAAGGATAGAAATGGAACATCTCAAAATGAATGAAGAGCTAAAACGGAAGAGCTTGAAATGAGTGGACGAAGAACAAGTTGCAAGAAAATCGGGAGCCAGTACAAGACAAGAGATGAATATAATGGTAAGAATAAAAACTGACACATACTGTACAAGGAACAGATTTAAGACAAAGAAGAAAGAGCCTAGTCAGTTTTATAAAACTGTTGCCTAGTTACAATGACTGGAAATCCACATCCCTGCAGAGTAAAAACAGGACTGTTGTCTGTTATATTTGTATGGGACTGATTCTGTGTCCTTGCCTTACGAGGGGAGCAATCACCAATTGTCTGCACTTCTTATGGTAAAAGGTGTTGGAACTACAAAGTTTATAGATATCTTGGGATCAATCTAGAGACTGAATGCCAGCTCCTGAGGCTGCACCTGCAAATGGAGGCGAGGGTACTGATGGGCTATGAATATGAACGGCAGAGAAACAATTCAATCTGACATCTGTCTTGCAGGACTACCAGTTACAAAAACCTGCTGTTGTTTCTACATACATATACCAAGGGCTTTTCCCCCCCTTACAAGGGAGGTAGTCAAAGTCAAATTCATAAATCCACTCCCACCCATTCTATCCCCACATACTCTACTCCCATTCACCCCCCTCCCTCCTTCCTTCTTTTCTTAACTACTCCTGGATGACAGGTCATCCTTGCATCTTGCCCACTGCCCTGGGTCAGAAGGAATGTAGCAAGACACAAAATAAATGTCAGAGGCTAAGTAGCAAGACGCAAAATAAATAACATGAATTGGTTCTTTGGGAATGAAGATTGGCCTGTCTTCCACCATACTGCATAAGCAAAATGTAGTGCAGTGAGGCACATCACTTTAGGACCCGATAGTCAAAACTGGATTATCGCTGCCACCACCTAATTATATGGTGACCCCACCCTTCCTCACTGGCCAAGTGGATTATGGTGTTGCTACTTGTGGTAAAAGTCAAGGTTATGGTGGTTTGAACCTTGCCACCAGCGACTTGAACCAAGGGTATGGTTTATTAAATTCCATGCTACAAAGTCCTCTATAAGGGACATTGTCCTAGCCTCCTGATAGCAAGGGGGGGAGCGGTTGTGACATTCAACCAAATCAATCATCATCAAAACCCTTGCATGCAGTTACAAACATTACAATGGATTACAAAGGCGGAGCATGCCGACAGGAGACCTTTTGATCCATATCTAGGTCAGATGCGAAAAAAAAAAAATCATAATAATAAAAATATAAATAAAAACTATAATAATGTAAATAACAAATAAAATACATAAATAAATGCATAGGTATAGTTGAATAATAAACAAACAGGTAAATAGTAAATAATGATAAATTGACATATAATGATAAATGAAAATCAGACAGACAAATGATAACAAAACAAAAACAAAATAAATTAAAATCAGACAGACAAATAATAACAAAACAAAAACAAATAATATAAGATAAATTATAATCATTACAGCATCTTACTTAGGTATTTATCTAACTGATTCTTAAAGCTTCGAACTGAACTACATTGCACTACCTGTGCAGGAAGTTTATTCCATTCATTTACTACACGGTTGGCAAAGTTGTTTCTACCTACTTCCAAATTGAATCTATTTCCGGATAGTTTGAGACCATTGTTTCTTGTCTGATTCTCATTCAATGTGAAAATTTGGTCACTTTTGATGTTGTCAATTCCCTTTAAAATCTTAAAGACCTGTATCAAGTCACCTCTGAGTCTACGCTTTTTTAGGGAAAACAGATTCATGTGTTTTAGTCGATTTTCGTATGATTTATTTTTGATATTTGGAATCTGTTTTGTGGCTCGCCGTTGTACTTTTTCCAGTCTGTCAATGTCTTTAATGAGATTCGGTGACCATACGGAAACAGCATATTCCAAATGTGGACGAACTAACGATTTATATAGCTTGTTAATGAGTGATGGACTTTTGAAATCAAAGGATCGCGCAATCAGTCCCAGAATCTTATTTGCTTTCTCAGAGGCTGAAATACACTGCTTGGATGATTTGAGGTCGTTACTGATAATTACGCCGAGATCTTTTTCACTATCCACTTTTGTTAACGAATTACCAAATAACTTGTAATCGTACTTACTGTTATTTTTACCTATGTGCATTACCTTGCATTTACTTGTGTTAAATTTCATTAGCCACTTTTCAGACCATTGCTGTAATTGATCTAAATCTACTTGAATATCTAATTGGTTTGAGTGATCATTTGCCACTCCGCACAGTTTTGTATCATCAGCAAATTTGGAAACAGTAGATTTTAGTCCATGGTCTATATCATTTATATATACTATGAAAAGAAGTGGCCCAAGAACGGAACCCTGAGGAACTCCACTTGCAACACTTTTCCATCCAGAAGTTTTTCCATTTAAAACAACTCTCTGTTTTCGACCATTCAACCAATTACTAGTCCAACCTAATAGGCTACCACTTATTCCATGCAAAGCTAATTTAGTAAGTAGTCTTTCGTGTGGGACGGTATCAAAAGCTTTTGCAAAGTCTAGATATATTAAATCTATATTGTTTCTTTTGTCATAATTCGAGATAACTGTGTTGTAGAATTCGAGTAAGTTAGTCACGCAAGAACGTTTCCGTCTGAAACCATGCTGGCTATCATTTATCAAACGGTTACTTTCTAAATGATGTTCGATAGCATCTCTGATGATAGTTTCCATTATTTTTCCTACGATTGAAGTCAAACTTATAGGCCTATAGTTATTTGGCTTCTTTTTGTCACCTTTTTTGAATATGGGAGTAACGTTAGCTAGCTTCCATTCTCTTGGGACATCTCCGGATATGATGGATTTCTTGAAAATAATTTCTAATGGAACAACAATCTCATTTTTCATTTCCTTTAAGATTCTTGGATGCCAACCGTCAGGGCCTGGTGTTTTATTAACTTTGAGTTTGTCTATACACCTTTTAATTTTTTCTTTTGTTATATTTACCGTAGTAAGTTTACCCCAGACTTTTCACAGGTTTCAGTTTGGAATTCACTTTGAGGTGTTTCGTTTACGAATACCGAGCTAAAGTAATTGTTTAAGATATTACACATTCCTTCATTTGAATATTCAAGTTGACCGTCAGCAGATAATAGTGGACCAATGTGATTCCTAACAACCTTTTTATCTCTAATGTAACTATAGAATTCTTTGGGATTCTCTTTGGATTTATCAGCGATGTTCATTTCGTATTGTCGTTTTCTTTTCCTTATTGTCTTTTTTAAATCTCTCTGTATTGATACATAATTTTCATAGTCATTAGATGCACCCGAGCACTTATATTTCTTATAAGCCTGTCTCTTTTTAACAATACTTTTTTCAGTTTATTTGTCGAGCCACTGTTCTTGGATAATCCATATGGGACATGTCATCCATTCGCAACCTCTTCTTTCTGCACTGTGAAGATGTTTTATAATGTAAAGCTAATAACCAGGTAAGAAGGATGCCAAAAATAAGACAAAATTCTGTACAAATGAAGCTTACCTTTTTGAGATACACCATGGCCAGAAATCTGCAGAAAGAAAAAAATATATATATATGATAAATAAACCAGTAATTAACATGTAAATACCATCATTTAGAGATGGTTTGCTTCTGCTACAAAAATTTGAAAAATTTAGTCAGTAATCTTCCTTTAAAACTGGATTCTTAGAAGAATTCACATAAAATGATACTATGTATATTCCAAATACATTTTGAAAAAAAAAAAAAAAAAAAAACTGCCAAACCTGTGTTCCATAATGATTATGAGAAATGTAAATATGCCAACAACACATTCATGTAATGACATAACTAAAGCCAGACCTTGAACCTGAGCCTAAAATATATTCACAATGGTATTGTGAATTCGAAGCAAAGTATAAGCTTGCAGTTTCAACAATGTTTAACACCTTTACTACAAAAAAAAAAAAAAAAAGTTAAAGGATTAATTAACACGGGCACAATTTAATTTTTAACCCTTATGTTGCAAAGGAATTTCTCCCTTAGCTAAATAAAATTGCCTGGTGGCAGGAGGAATAATTGACTATAGTCATTATGCTCCAAAGAGTCCGTTCAGGGTGTGGTATATGTCGTGTTTACCACTAGCCATTCCGCCAAATCAACCTTAGACAGGTACAATGGGGGTGGGTAGGGTGACAGTGACGACCCAATAATTGGTGGTCAAATTGGCAATGTTGCCCTCGGGAATTCCCACGTCTGCCCCACCCTGAACAAACCCCTCGGAGTGCAAGGACTATAGCTGTAAAATGCAATTACAATTACAGACAAATCTGAAACACCGACAAAATCATATCCTTTGTGGCTGAATTTTCAATTGACCCAGAATAAAAAAAACTAATGTATAAGAGCATACACTGCTCAAAGGTTCTCATTACACAATCGATTTATCAAATGCAATCTAAATCAAAATAGAGATTCAAAACATTTCCTAAAAATCATGGTAGTACTTAGCACCATACTATTATTTTTTTCTAATATCCATATTTCATTTGAACAACCATATCTTGATTTCAAATCAAAGAAGACATATTTTCTTCCACTTGTGATGAAGACAATCACAATGTTTATCATATACAATCTATTTTTCTTTCTTAACACCTTTACTACTGAAAGGACATCAGTTAAGAAAATCTACAGCAGCATTAGCAAGAATGATTCAACTACTCTTTTATGGACTTAACATCTCTGCTACCTAAGGGATATTACACATCCAAATAAAACTGCCTGAACTAACCTAAATGAAACAATTCATATTCATCATTACAGAAAAGGTTACTAATATCATCCACCTAATTCCACATGTCCTCTCGGGTTAAACATTCAATCTTTACTCAAAGTATCTCTTGTCCCCCCCCCCCCCAATTGGACATAGCCACCAGTCCAGCCCACAAGTCACACAGAGGAGATTTTGTGTTACTGTCTGAATACAGTGAGTACAGAACTGTGTAAAATAAAGTGTTCCTTCATCTGTGTGATGGCAAGCGGAGTCTGCTATTAGGCTCAAGTAATCCTATAAAGCCCTTTATGCTGAACTTGATGTGTATAAATAGTCTGATAGCTTTCAGGCTAACACATCTTTACCCTCTATACTTCCAACATTTTTAAGATATCTATCCTTCTCTCTGTAGCCTGTAACTAATCTGTGCCAAAGACAGGTACATTAGAAACTGTGAAAAGTTAAACAGCTTGGTAGATAACCAATTTACTCTCAGAAATGGATGATCATATGAATCAAATCTGGTAAATTTATTCAAGGAAAGTTGATGTGCTACAAGAGAGGCTGGGTGGATTGTGTGTATCTAGATTTGAAAAAAAGTCTTTAATAAGAACATAAGAATAAAGGAGATTGCAAGAGACCATAAGGCCTACACTAGGCAGTTCCACATCCCTTACCACATTTATCCCTATCCATAGTTATCTAATCTTCTCTTAAAACAACCAATTGTTTCATCACTCACTACATCAGGGGTTCTCATTAGGGGTGAAATTCACCCCCAGGGGGGAATTTTGGATTTTCTGGGGGTGAATTGTAACCACAATAAGTTTACGGGGTAAGGAAAGCAATTATAGGTTTTGGCCGATCTGGCCTGTCACCTGGAATTATACATGTGCTGACCCAAGTTAATCTTAGGATTAGGAAAAAACAAAAGGATTTTTAGTAATATTTGCATATTATTTAGAATGCACCTTTTGAAACAAATTATCTTGGAAAGGAGGGGGGAATGACATTCTGACAAATGGTGAAAGGGGTGTATGGGCCAAGCAAGGCTGAGAACCACTGCACTACATGATTACTCCTGGAATAGACGACTAATACATGAGAATAATAGAAAATCAATCAATTTTTGTCTAGAGTTTCACTGAAGGGATACCTGCATTCCTATAGCAGCTGACAATAGTCCTTGGGCCTTCCTACAGATCTATGAAAAAAATTAGACTATTTCTATGTCACCTGCTGAAAGTAGTACGTAGAAGGATGGGTGCAGTTGCAAGTTGTTAGCTCTATGTTTTAGTGTGGAATATAAACAAAGTTGATAAAAAGAAGTGTTACTGAGCCCAGTCCTAAGACCAAATGAAATTGCACCTCCAAACAGAAGTAAAGAAGTTCATGGACTTAAAAGATGGGCATCAGGGATATTGCAGCCCTGGGTCGCCTAGGGCAAGCGGCAGTGTTATCTTTAAGAGGTGTGATTGCTTGTCCCTACTCTGTGCTTGCTCAGGGGTAGGAAGGCAGCTCTATAACTTTCATGGGAGCTGTAAGCTCATGGAAGGAACTAGTTAGCAGTTCCAGGAAACCTCAACAGTCCTAATTAGCCAAAGGTAGGGGGAAAAAAAAAAATTCAAAAGACTGCATAGAGCCATCGGTGAGGGGACTCTCTGTGATAGTCTTCTCTCAAATACCTCGTGCAGGTACTTGTTATCAATCCCAGACCAGTAATAAATTATACGTCAGGATGGAGGGAAGTAACCACAGGAGTCAGTACTGTTACCCATAATTTTCACAACTTATGTAAACATGACAGAGAGACCAACAAGTTACACTAACCTGTTTGAAGATCATGCAAAGATAATGAGGCAAAGAAGAGTGGAAACTGTTACACAAAGTTCTAGACATAATTTAAAACTGGAACTAACTACCGAAAATAAACTACATTGCCAAATTTACAAAGTATAAGAAATGGGCAAAAGTATGAGATCATCAATGATTTATTCGATGGTAAATTAAACAAATGTGGGTAAAAGTAAGGTGATGAGATGTACAAGGGGTGAAAGTGGCAGTAGACTGGAAGTGAGCATTAAGGGAGAGCGACTGGAGGAAGTGGATAGTTTTAGATACTTGGGTGCAAATGTGGCAGGAAAAGGTGGAGTGAAGGTGGAGGTAGAATGTAGATTGAGAGAAGCGAGTAAATGCCTTGGTGGATTAAAAAGTGTAATGAGGAATAGACATTTGGGAATGGATGCTAAGAGGAGAGTGTATGAAGGAGTGATTGTGCCAACAGCACTGTATGGGGCAGAAACATGGAACATAAGAGAGGAAGAGAGAAGGAGTTTGAATGTGTTTGAGATGAGGTGTCTGAGAAGTATGATGGGGGTTACTAGGCTAGATAGAGTGAGAAATGAGGAGGTGAGGAGGAGAACAGGGGTGGAAAGGGAGTTGGGAGATAGGGTTGATGAAAGAGTATTAGGATGGTTTGGACACATGGAAAGAATGAGTGAAGAAAGACTAGTAAAAGAAGTATGGAGGGTAGATGTGGAGGGAGTGAACATGAAAGGACGTCCTAGGATGAGGTGGATGGATGGTGTGAAGGGGGCTTTGGGGAAGAGAGGAATGTCTGTTGAGGAAGGACGGAAGAGGACAGTAGACGGGTGAATGGAGAATGGTTGTATATGGATGATGTTGTGATGCATGAGGTAGTATGTGTGGGGGATGAGGTAGTATGTGTGAGCAAACTTTGATGCAGCTCGAAAGGAATTTCTCCCTGTCTTCTCCTTTTATGCATGGGGGACGGAGAGGGGGGGTCGCCGATTTAATGAAGTGGCCTTGCTGTGGATGTGCTGTGTCTTGCGACACTGCTTCTGACCCAGGGCAGTGGACAAGGTGCAGGGATGACCCGTTATCCAGGAGGAGCTAAGATAAGAGGGAGGGTGGAGGGGTGTGGAGTGTATTCAGGGATGGAATGGGTGGGAATGATTTTAAGCCTTTTCCTTTTTGGCTACCTCCCTTGTACGGGGGGAAAAGTCTTGGTACACTCACTATCCGAGTTACGACCTAGATCGGTTCCGACCAACCGGTCGTAAGTCGAAACGGTCGTAACTCGGACCGTATACATTCGAGGTGTATACTCAAGGACATATGATGCAGAGCGTAAATCCAGCTCAAATGTTTCGTTTGTGGCCTCATTGTAGAACATTCTCAGTGTATGCAAAATATCCAATACTCTTTGATTGTTATACTAAATAATAAATTAATAATAATAAATTAATAGGATAGGGTAAAGAAAGAAAATATATTACACAGGATTCTTATTAGAGACCGAAAATACAAATTAACACAAAGATACAAAATATAAAAAATAGAAAATATGCATGTAAAAAACAAAAAAATTAAAATCCACTTTTTGGTTGCACGTCATCTACACTTTCTTCGTGCGTACGGTCGAGGGAAAGATCAGGCAGTAGGTCTGGCGAGGCACCATGGGGGATCCGTTGGTATCCGCTGGTCGAGGCATAATTGATAAAAAGAGGTTGAAGTAATAAAGGTCTAATAACATTTAAAATAATTCCCTCAAATGTACATGAAAACAAGTACAAGATTCGCTTCTATGCACTGGGCTCAATCGTCGCCTCCCATGCGAAAACGTTCGGTCTCTCTTCGTAAGAAAAGAACGATAATCATAGCATAACGTTATTTCATCAAATAAATATTTTATGCATGGAATAGTACAGTGAGATATATTGTCTTATTGAATATAAGATATTATACTTCAGAACTCCAGGAATATCATAGACTTGGGTTAAAGCTATTTGTATCCATGTTCGTACACTACAGCTTTCGACTTTCGACCAATAGAGAACTCGAACCAGAATGAAAAGCACGAATGTAGGACTACTGTAAACCGACTCTCTGTCTTGGCTTTCGGGGAAGCGTGTATCACCGATCTGGCAAAACTGCCCTTTCTGACCATTCCCACCTGCCCTGATTATCGGTGGGAACTGGGAATCGAAATACGGTATAACATCAATTCCAGTAAAATTATGGTATATGGTAGACATCGTATGGTAGATGGTAGACACACACTAAATTATGGTAGAAATACCATAATTATGGCAGACAGCGCAACCTTGGTGAGATGCTGTGCTGTGCTGCCGTAACTGTCGTGCGGGATGCTGGACGCCACGTGCAAACGCACAGTAAACCAGTAAACTCATAATATGTGCATGTAGGCATCTGCTGAATGTGGTCGTAAGTACGGGTGGACGTAAGTCGCACCGGTCGTAACTCGGATAGTGAGTGTATATGTATGTAAATTAAACAAAAAGAGGGAGGGTGGGGAGAGTGGTAAATAGGAGTGGAGTATGTGTGGATGAAATGGGAGGAAGTGGAGGTATGCCTCTGACTTTGGCTATCTCCCTTGTAAGGGGGGGAAAAAGCCACTGGTATATGTATGTAATTAAACAATTACATGAGCAAAAGAGAGGAATCTGGGAGTGCTGATCATGGATAACATGCCACAGAACAAGCACATCAGCAAGATTTTTGGGCAAGACATTTAGGCTGTTGACACACGAGCATGGATTTCCACTACATTAGGAGTCACCAAACTTTTTTCATAGCAGGCAAGATATCTGAGAGAATGACAAGTATGGGCAGCATAACCATTTTGTTCAATACAATGAATAAGGACAACCAACATATTCATTTACATATACTCAAAAAAAATACTGAGGAAAATAGGGACAACAAGCATATTTTTTTTACCAACAAATTTTTGAAGAATACAATCTAAATTTTTTTCACAAGTACAGTGCAGCACTAGGCCAGATGAACTGATCTTGCGGGCTGTAGTTTCGCAACCCCTGCACTACATGGATAGAAATTATGAAAATACTCAACAAGAACCCAATCTCCCCCAGATTAGACTTTGCTACTGTGGTATTGATCTTGCAACAAATTGATGGACACTATGGCTAATCTTTACTTTATCCACCATTGTTGACTACAATTTCCACTCAAATCTGTTTCCTCAGGTATTCCAAAAGGCTGCCCTCTCTCTTCCACTTTTTTCCTATTTTTAAATAACATATTAAGCAAACGATTTCCGGATCAATTGCAGAATCTCCCCCCACACCCACTCTGATTGACAAAGGTCCGAAGCACTCTGCCATTGCTCCACACCGTCACTCAGGTCATAATTACATTTTTCTATTACTCAGTTTATGGTTTGGAAGCATTAATGGTTTGGTTTGGTTAGGTGATAAAAAAATATTACTGTGACCTAAGGGATGACATGTGCCTGAGTGACGGCATAGAGTGACAAGAGAGGAGTCCAGACCCCCAATGATCAGTGCACGCACATAGGGGGGAAATTCTACAGTTGACCCTAATTTCCTATATACACTTTTACTTTGAAAACACCATTCTGTACTCTTCTACATTCTCCATACATAATTTTCTGACTAAAGTTCCAAATTTTTTTCTTAAAGACTGGCTACAGAGCAACTTAAATTTTGTAATTTGTTGTTGATCAGTGCACAAAAAATCAAGTGCATTCAATGAATTAATGAACCAGTTTCTGAACTTCATGGAGAGTGGTCGGAACCCTTGGCTCTGACCACCTTCCAATCATCTTCACCACCAAAACAAGATGCACCCCAGTTGGCCACAGACACACTTACACCAATTACAAGAGAGCTAACTGGGAAGCTTTTACTGAAGAGACAGAACAACATTTTGAAACACTTAACAGTACACCAATCACAAACATAAACAATGCTGTGCACACTTTTAATACAATCATACAAAATGCAGACAAGAGATACATCCCTAGAGGCAACAGAAAATCACACAACCCCAACTTCACACCAGAAATCCAAAGCCTCATCAGACAACGTGACACACTTACACACGGTACCCCCACACCTATCCCTCAAAACATAGCAGACCAAATACAAACACTAAACACTGTGATTGCCAATAAAATACATGAACAAAAAACACAAAATTGGCAAAACTTTATCAATACACTTGATCACAAAACAAACACCAGCAAATTGTACAAAACACTCAACAGCATTACACTATCCAACAGTAACACTACACGCTCTCACGCAGCAATAATCACAACAGATAATCTACCCTCAAACAGACAACAGGCAAACGCACTCATACGTCATTTTGCACAGACAAGCCATCTCACTTCTCACCCTGACGACCGACGCACCATTTGACGTAAGAAAGACTTTCCCACAGACTCAGACTATATACCCTTCATAGACAGTCAGACAAAACTCATAATACATAGTCTCAAGCACTCATCTGCCTGTGGCCCTGATAACATAAGCAACATCCACCTAAAACACATTGGACCACAAGGTATGCATGCACTCACAAACATTGCAAACTACAGCTATTCACACAACACTATACCCGACATCTGGAAGCATGGTAAAATAATCACCATTCCAAAACCGAACAAAGACCCAACAATCCCAACATCGCACCGCCCAATCACACTTCTCTGCACCCCCTCTAAAGTCATTGAACGCCTAATACTTCAACTTGTCACACCACATATTCCCCTTGCTGACTCACAACACGGTTTTAGGCCACTACACTCCACAAACACTCTTCTGACAAACCTCACACAAAGAATTTTAGATGGCATCAATTCAGATAGGCCCCACCAAAGAACACTTCTTATAACATTAGACATTAGTAAAGCTTTTGATGCTATCCCCCGCCACAACCTAACAAATAAAATATATAACACAGACATGCACAATAACACCAAAAGATGGCTGGCCAATTATCTGGCAGGTGGGAATGCTTACGTGTCATATAATGGCCAATCATCGCACATCAGAAACATTAAGAACCGAGTACCACAGGGCTCAGTTCTATCCCCCACACTATTTAATCTATACATGCATGACTTACCCACGCCAGACACCTCAGAAATACAAATCTCTTCCTACGCAGACGACATAACAATCACATGCACACATCATAACACAGACAAAGCTGCAGAAATAATCCAGCCATACCTTGACACACTCAACACATGGTTCATCACAAACAGACTCAAAATAGCTCCAACCAAATCTACAGCAACACTTCTCACCAACTGGACAAAAGAACACAAATATATACCTCATCTCTACATCAACAACACTCTAATACCACACACAAACACACCGAAAATTCTTGGTGTAACATATGATACATCCATGTCTTTCAAACAACACATCACAAACATAAAAAACAAATGCACACCCAGACTTAACGCACTTAAGTCAATCACTGGAACAACATTTGGACAAAACAAAGAAACTAATATAACAATATACAAACAATGCATACGCTCAGTGTTGAATTATGCGAGTCCTGCATGGGCTCCTAATCTCAGTGAGACACACCACAACACCCTTCAAATCATACAAAACAAAGCCCTAAAAACAATTACAGGCTGCACAAATACAACACCTACAGACCATTTACACCATGAAACAAAAGTCCTCAAAGTCAATGACCACCTCGACATGAGAGGCACACAAACACTTGCCGCAGCCACCACAAACACATTACACCCGCTACACTACATAGCAGAACACCCACACACACCAAGAAACATTAAAACAACACCCAAAGACCTTTATCACGCACAGATACTCTCTTCTCTTCCTCCACAACCACCAAATACCAGCCTCCGGAAACATATTCATAATCATATCACTCACTGCTCCATTAACACACTGAAAGACAACACACTGCTGCATGCCAGACCCCCTGATATCCACCCTTCTGAATCCTCTCTCCCACGAAAGGACAGAGTCAACTTGGCCAGACTGCGGTGCGGTCACCACCCAGCACTTCTAAGCTACCAGAAGAGGCTGGATGACCGCATTGTGAACAGCTGCCCAGGATGTAACACTTCACCCCATACCATACAACACATAATGGAAGACTGCATTATACACAATCATGCACGCAAACAACACAACATACGCTCTATAGAGGATTTGTGGGAAAACCCAGTTTCGGCTATGGCATTCCTTGGGGAGACGGGACTGCTCGGACAGACAGTCTAGGGAACGACAACAACAACAACAACTTAAAACCTTTGTTTTCAATAACACACACTTTTTCCCTATAAATATTTCCTTGTCTCTTCACATCTACCGTATTTTCCAGCGTATAGTGTGCGACTTTTTTCCGTTGGAAGGTCCTAAAAATGGGGGGTGCGCATTATCTACGGCCTACGATAAAAATTCTGCGGCTGTGTGTGTAATTTTTTTCACAACAACGTGTGACGATGTTGGTCGTCACAAAGTCGGGAGGCACACTTCTCCATGACGTTCCGTGAGAACAAGAAGAACAGCCATGGTGACATGAAAGAATACGCCAGCATGGGCTACCGTATATAAATATTTGGTATAGGCTGGAAGGGGGAAAAAGCCTTGGTATATGTATGTATGTCTAGGTAGGTATCTATCGAATCTTATTTTTCATGTTTAAATAGGCCTAAACACCATGAAACATGATCAATATTCATGATATTTGCCCATGTTCACAGCATCTTAGTTTGAATTTTTATGTTGGCTTTGTTGCTTCACTTTAGGTATGGTACAAATTCCGTTGTGGCCGTTCATAAGCTCATGTCAAACACCTGACTACAACACCCTCTTTCGGGAGTTATATTAACTAAACGTCACCTCGATAAGAGACTGTCCTATTTCACCACTGTCATTGCAGGTTCAAAGCTAAAACGAAACAGTCTGTAGTTTGTTTCAGTATTAAATAAAAAATGGCAAAGACGAATTATTTCCTCAAGATATAAAATGAACATTTTCTGTAAAAATCCCGAAAATTTTCTGTATATTTTACTTTCAATAAACTTTTTTATATCATATTTCCTACAAACTATTTAAGCTACAAAGTAATAAGGAAGGGACCAACGCACAACATGAGTCATATATGGTACCGGTACATGTAGTTCCGACTTTTTCTTAGTTGTGTCCTGATTGATGCCTAAACTGACACTTAATTTAGTGACAAATCAACAGATTTCCCAGCAGTGGCTCTAGCCAATGAAAAAGACTTCTCCATGTAACCTAGTTCACATGATATAAATACCGAGGTAAAACTGCGTTATAGACAAATGTGATCGGGCATGCGCGTTATACGTCGGTGCGCGCTATCTGTGTACTGAGATAACGAAGTGCATGGGTACACATTATAACCCGATGCGCATTTTAAGCCGGAAAATACGGTACTCACCCTGTAGAGAGGCTTTACTCATTCCATTATGAAAGACACCACATAGATCACTCAGTTCTCCATATGAACTAGTAGATGGCAACACTTACACAAATTCTTTTGCTGTAATCCTGTACAATCTTCCATTAATGATACATCCCTCAAATATTTTTAAGGGAGAAAATAATCTCGGCCTTCTTCACTGTCAAATATAGGGGTTTTCATACCTATATGGTCAATTTATGACTACAACCATGAAGTACCATCAACTTATGTTCCTCTTCACTTTATCAGTTCTGATGAACACAAAACCAAAATGAACACTCAATCGTTGAACAACTATAACTGACAATACAAGTATTACTAGATTGTTATCAAACATGATGAAATGTGACAGCACAAACAAAAGCTTAATCAACTTGTATTTCATAAGGAAAACCATGCCTATCAGGTGTGACAAGATAACAAGTGAGAATTCATCAGGAAAATATCATATCTTAATACCCTCATTAAAATATCACCACAACAAATTTAATGATAAATACTTTCTAAAGTGAAGTTTTTATATTACTGATAAGCATTAGTAAGAGTTATTATATCACTGTAGAATACCGATATATATCCCATGTGAATATACTTTATGAATTCAACACCATTTCAAGTCAAGCCATGGTTAGTTCTGGTATCAGTATATTGTTAATATCACACAATTAAAGACAAACATGTATCTACAGGTTACGGTCCAGCAAGAGTATACAAGTTTATGCTGTCAATATTTTTAGACTAATGACACAGCTATGGACCCTAGACTAATCTCTACTTGAAAAAAAAAAAAAATCACTTTGAACTTTTACTACATACATACATATACCAAGGCTTTTTCCCCCTTCCAAGGGAGGTAGCCAAAAAGGGAAAGGCATAAAAACACTCCCACCCATTTCATCCCTAAATACACTCCACACCCCTCCCACCCTCCCTCTCATCTGAGCACCTCCTGGATGACGGGTCATCCCTGCACCCTGCCCACCGCCCTGGGTCAGAAGCAGTGTCACAAGACACAGCACATCCACAGCAAGGCCGCTTCATTTAATCGGCGACCCCCCCTCTCCGTCCCCCCTTGCATATAAGGAGAGGACGGGGAGAAATCCCTTCGGGCTGCGTCAAAATTTACTCATACATACTACCCCACCCCCCACCCCCCGCCCATTCCTCCTCATGCAATCACATCATCCATATATAACCATTCTCCACTCACCTCTGTCTTCCGTCCTCTCCCTTCCTTCCTCAACAGACATTCCCCTCTTCCCCAAAGCCCCCTTCACACCATCCATCCACCTCATCCTAGGACGTCCCCTCATGTTCACTCCCTCCACATCTGCCTTCCATACCTCTTTTACTAGTCTTTCTTCACTCATTCTTTCCATATGTCCAAACCATCCTAATATTCTTTCATCAACCCTATCTCCCAAATCCTTTTTCACCCCTGTTCTCCTCCTCACCTCCACATTTCTCACTCTATCCAGCCTAGTAACCCCCACCATACTTCTAAGACACCTCATCTCAAACACATTCAAACTCCTTCTCTCTTCTTCTCTTATGTTCCACGTTTCTGCCCCATACAGTGCTGTTGGCACAATCACTCCTTCATACAGTCTCCTCTTCGCATCCATTCCCAAATGTCTATTCCTCATTACACTCTTTAATCCACCAAGGCATTTACTCGCTTCTCTCAATCTACATTCTACCTCCACCTTCACTCCACCTTTTCCTGCTACACTTGCACCCAAGTATCTAAAACTATCCACTTCCTCCAGTCGCTCTCCCTTAATGTTCACTTCCAGTCTACTGCCACTTTCACCCCTTGTACATCTCATAACCTTACTTTTACCCACATTTATCTTTAGCTTTCTTCTATCACATACTCTCCCAAACTCTGCCACCAGCTTCCTCAATCCCTCCTCTGACCCTGCCACAAGCGCAGTGTCGTCCGCAAACAACAGCTGGCTCACCTCCCACTTTTCTCCATTTTCTTTAACCATCTCCAATCCCTGACCCACTACCCTAGCATTCACCTCTCGCACCACCCCATCCATGTATAAGTTGAACAGCCAGGGCGACATAACGCATCCTTGACGAAGTCCCACCTTTACTTCAAACCACTCACTCTCTCCATTTCTAATCCTGACACAAGCTCTACTACTCTCATAAAAACTCTTGACAGCTCCCAAAAGCTTTCCTCCTATCCCATAAATCTGCATAACCTCCCACAGTGCCTTTCTGTCTACCCTATCATAAGCCTTTTCCAGATCCATAAAAGCCCAAAAAACATCCTTCCCCTTTCCTATAGCTTTCTCACATATCTGTCTTACCACAAAGATCTGATCTACACAACCTCTACCTGTCCTAAAACCACACTGTTCCTCACCAATTACTCCTTCTGTTCCTCTCCTAATCCTCTCAATTAAGATCCTCCCATAAGCCTTCCCTACTACACTTAACAGGCTAATCCCTCTGAAACTACTACATTCACACTTGTCCCCTTTTCCCTTGTAAAGAGGAACTATACAGGCACTTCTCCAGTCCTCCGGTACTCTACCCTCTCTCCAGCAAACATTAAATAACCTCACCAACCAGTCCACCATCACTGAACCTCCCTTTTTCAGACATTCTGCATGGCATCCATTCAGACCAGGTGCCTTACCTGCTTTCATCATCTTTACAACTGCCTTCACCTCATCCTTCCCTATTTCTCCTCCATTCTCCTCACTCATCACTCTCATTTTCTTCGCATTTCCCACTGCAGCTATCTTTCCTTCCCTATCCTCCTTCACATTTAGCAACTCCCTAAAATATTCTGCCCATCTTCCCCTTACTGCCATCTCTTCCATTATCATCTCTCCATCTGTACCTTTTACCTTTTCTTCCCTACTTGATTCGCTTCCTCTTCCTCTCTTAATTTCTTTCCAAAACATCTTTTCATTACTTTCAAAATTTTCTGTCATACTCCTACCCCATTTCACATCTGCTCTCCTCTTTGCCTCCTTTACCTTTTGCTTTACTTCTCTTTTCTTTTCTTTGTACGTCTCATATGACTCCCCCGTCCTCTTTTGTAACCAATCTGTGAATGCTCGCTTCTTCTCTTCTACAACCTTCTTTGTTTCCTCATCTCACCATTCACTACCCTTTCTTCTATTTCCCCCTGTCCTTCTTGTTCCACACACCATCCTTGCACACTTTAAGACTCTCTCCTTGAACCATCCCCATTCCTCCTCCACACCCATCTCTGCTCCATCCTTTACTCCCTCCCACTCCTCCTTCAGCTTCTTTTCGTACTCCTTCTCCTTTTCCTTTTCATTCAAGGAGTTCACTCTAAGAACCTCCCTACCTTTTGTCCCTTTCCTCTTTCTCCATCTATCCTCCACTCTCAGCTTACCTTCCACCAAAAAATGATCTGATATTCCCCCACCCTCTCCCCTTAGCACATGTACATCCTTAACTCTTCCTATCATAATCCTATTTACCACTACATAATCCATTAGCGCTCTATCTACCACCCTTCCCTCCACCACCCTCTCCCATGTGTACTTATGCTTGACTTTCTTCCGAAACACTGTATTTGCTATCATCAACTCTCTTTCTAGACACATTTCCACCATCAACTCTCCACTACGATTCTTTCCTGGAACTCCACACTTCCCAACCACTCCATCGATTGGACCATTTCCCACCCTAGCATTAAGGTCTCCCAGTACTATAACATTGACATTTCTTCCTAAACCCTCTATGCACTCATTTAAATCTATCCAAAAGGCCTCCCTTTCTTCCACGCTCTTCTCACTGCCAGGCCCATATGCACTTACAAAGACCCACATCTCCTTTCCCAGTTTCACCTTCATCCACATTATCCTTGAGGAAACCTCCTTCCACTCCCACTTACACTCCCAAACTTACACTCACCCTTCCCTTTCAACTTAGTTTCACTCAAAGCCAACACATCCATCTTTCTTCTCACAAACATACTACCTATCTCTTCCCTTTTACTCTCATCTGTACCACATCCACGCACATTAAAAGACCCAAACCTTAGGGTGCTGGCCCGAGGCCCTCCAGCACCCCTTATGCCTTCACTTTTCTTTTTAGGTTATATGCCCCGTGGGGCTATAAGGAGAAGGATGCCTAGTCCCTCTCCCCGTCCCTTTCTTCTCGCCTCTTACGATCCAAGTGGGATACTTGGTGGCAGTATTCTTTTCCCCCACCACAGGGAAATCCCCCATCACAGAAAGAGAATACTCAGAGAAATGGTACAGGACAGCAACAAGGGGTTGGGGGACAGCATAACGGAGGGACAGTCGTAGTATAAAAGTGTCATCATTTCTCTATGAACAGAATTTCTTCTATCATAGACAAAATGATGTGTGGCTCTGGTCCGTAGGGGCGCCCCATATAGACCCTAAAGTATCGACTGCATGCTACTTTGCCACAATAACAAGCAGCCAATACCCCAGACGGGGTACTCTCTTTAAACCTCTTCTTTGCCTTCACCTCTTTGCCTACCCCCAAAGATGTACTAGTTATCACCAATGAAATGTGAAAATATGCCAGGAAGAATCATCTTCCTACTCTTCAAATGCCATCACCATCCTTGGCTCCATCTGGAGGTGCAGACCCTAGGGAATACCTGTATTTCCTCAACCTGTTCACATAAGGAGAGATGACAACTAGTAGCCAATTTAAGCTGGTTACAAAGAATCCAGGAGGTGACAAGATAAGAGGGAGGGTGGAGGGTGGAGGGGAGTAGAATATATAGGAAATGGAATGGGTGGGAGTTGTTTCTATGCCTTTTTCTTTTTGGCTACCCCCATGTAGGGGGAAAAAGCCTTTGATATATGTATGTACAAAGAATCAGTCTCAACTTCGGCTACATCACCCTATAAGCTAGGCAGTGGGCAGTGGAAAATGAGGTGTTTCGAGTCACATATGTGAAAGTTGCATCTGCAGTGAGTTTGTTTCTATAGCCAGGCCTATCCTAGGCTGTTGTTGTCTCGATGATGGTGACCTGAACACAAGTGTGCCAGTCTGGTTTTTGCTTCTCAGGGAAGAATTTTTCTGCGAGACTGATTTTCAAAGAATTTTGGTGGATTGAGAATTTGATGGGTAGTTTCTCTTCTAGGAAACCCATCACTCCCAAGTAACCAGCAGCGGCCACCAGATGGGTTCATATGTCACGTAGGGATGAACTATTGTGCTGATGTCTAGGGATTGTGCATAGTATTGTATGAGTTGTTCAGTATCTTCTGGAGCTGGATGCTGTGCTCAATTCAAGCTTGATGAAGGTGCGGTTCTTACTTCTGCCATGAGGGATTTTTCTGTGAGGCTGGGGAAGTACTGAGATTGGTGGTTTGTCTTGAAGAGTTTGTTTAGTGATCTGGATGTGTGTGTGTGTGTTGTGAATGTACTATGTAGTACAGGTGGTAGATTGTTGTATATGTTTGAGTGGGTTTTTTTTTCACTGGACTGGTGGTATTTGCGTGGTAATGACATTCATTTATGAGTGCAGATATTCTGTTGGGATGGTTTTGCTGTATCTGTCATTACTCTTAATGCTTTAATTTGTATTCTGTATAAGGTGCAGTGGGTAAGGAACTGGAGATTGTTAAAGAAAATGGAGAAAAAGGGGAGGCAAGCCAGTTGCTGTTTACTGATGACACTGTGTTTGTGGCAGGGTCAGAGGGAGGATTAAGGGAGTTAGTGAAGGTATGTAATAGGAGAAAGTAGAAGGTAAATGTGGGTAAATGCAAGGTGATGAGATGTCCAAGGGTAGAGGATGGCAGTGAGTTGGAAGTCTAAAAGGAGAGAGGCTGAACGAAGTGGATAGCTTTAGGTATTTGAGGCTGTATGTGGCAGGAAAGGGAGGAATAGAGGTGGAGGTAAATTGTAGATTGAGAGGGATTAAAAAGTGTTATGAGAAATAGGCAACTGGGAATGGTTGCAAAAAGGAGATTGTATAAAGGGGTGATTGTGCTGACAGGATTGTATGAGGACTTGGAATTTAAGAGAGGTAGAGAGGAAAAATTTAAATGTGTTTAAGATGAAATGTCTGAGAAGTAGAGTAGGGCTTTCTTGGTTGGACAGAGTGAGGAATGAGGTGAGGAGGAGAATGGGAGTGGAAAAGGAGATGGCTGATAGGGCTGATGAAAGATTATTGAGATGGTTTGGGCACATGGAATGAACAAGTGACGAAAGATTAGTAAAAGAGGTGTGGAAGGCAGAGGTAGAGGGAGTGAACCTGAGGGCACTACCAAGGATAAGATGGATGGATGGATGGGATGAATGGGGATGTTGAGCAAGGAAGGGAAAAGGCAGGAGATGCGGATGAGTGGAGAATGACTGTGTATGGATGATACTGTTGTGCAAGGAAGGGAGGGGTTGGGGATAGGGGGTTAGAGGGTAATTATGTGTGAATGATATTTTGATGCAGCCTGAAGGGATTTCTCCCAGTCTTCTCTTTTTCTGCATGAGTGGATGGAGGGGGGGGGGTTCGCCAATTACGTGAAGCGCCCTTGCTGTGTCTTGCTGCATTGTGTTTGACCCAGAACAGTTGATGGATACAGGGATAACCTGTCATCTATGAGGAGCCAAGATGGGAGGAGTAGGAAGGGAGGTGAAGGGGAGTGAAATGGGTGGGAATAGGTGCATGCCCCTGACAGAATAAGATGTCTATGTTTTAATGATTGTTTGGAACATTGTTATGGAAGTATAGTCAAAGGTTGTTCTTATGAACTGTTTGAAGACAATAATTAGTTTCCTACTGTTGTTGAAGCCCATTCATGCAATGGATTTTAGTATGTTTATTTTCTGCTTGATTTTCATCAGATTTTTGATGTGTGGGCTCCTGGTTTTACAAGAGTATCAAATCTGAGGCCTAGAATATTTGGGGTTTCTCCATTAAATTTCATTGTAGTTATCTTTTTTTCTTTCCTTCTTTCTTTTTCATAGTTATCAGAAGAGAAGGTTACTGATGATTTTTGGAGTGGGGCTTCCATTTTATTATTTCTGAGCCATTCTATTATTTCTGAGTTCAAGTAGACCTAGGAATTCTCAGCTGCTATTTTGTTGTTTACTATGGGTTATAAGCTTCAGGTCACCTATGTAAGTGAATGAATTAGTGTTACATTCTGGATCTGCAGTTCGGAGATTGCTTGTGAAGAGTTTGAATAGCACAGGTGAGTTTTACTCCTTGAGTATTTTTAGTTACTCTCCCACTGGTTTAACTCTGTGTTTTCTATTGGTGTCAAGAAGGACGGGAGAGGACAGAAGATAGGGGTGAATGGAAAATGGTTGTATATGGATGATGTTGTGATGCATGAGGTGGAATGGATGGGGGAATGGGGGGTGAGGTAGTATGTGTGACAAAAATTTGATGCAGCCCAAAGGGATTTCTCCCTGTCTTCTCCTTTTCTGCATGAGGGGATGGAGAGGGGGGGTTGCCAATTTAATGAAGCGGCCTTGTTGTGGATGTGCTGTGTCTTGAATCACTGCTTCTGACGCAGGGCAGTGGACAAGATGCAGGAATGACCCATCATCCAGGAGGTGCTAAGATAAGAGGGAGGGTACAGGGTGGAGGGGAATAGAGTGTATTAGGGATAGAATGGGTGGGAATGGTTTTTATGCCTTTGTTTTTCGGCTACCTCCCTTGTAAGGGGGAAAAAGCCTTTGGTATATGTATGTCAAGAATATACATCTTTTTTCTCAATGCTGAATCCCTCAGCAAGTTATAACAATACTGTACATGCCTGCTGGCACATAGTGCCTGTAATGGTATACAAAGAGGGCCATTCTGAGAGAAAGGTTCATGAAGCAAGCCCATCTTGAGAATGTAGGTCATTGCCCCCCATAGAGCAACTTACGGCTTGCAATGCAAGGCTAAGATTTCTAGTTACTGAACTTAAACAAAATTTAATCCACAGCATACCAAACAATTAAAAAAAAGGATATTCTTCAACAAATAAAAAATAAAGTACCGAATATAAAACTGGCTGTGCTTAAACAACACCAATAGAACACCTACACTCAAAAACCAGAATGCTCCTAATTGAACAGTATGTGCAAATGATACATACATTTCTATGCAAGAACCCTTGAAACTCCCCATCCTTCACATCACATAAACACAGCCCACTAAATACAACATAGGAACAGATCCAGTTCCAACAATAACCTTCCCTATGATACATTCACATAATATTGCATAAACTTAGATCACAAAACATGCTGTCCACAATAAATCGCCAAATTCTATAAATCACCCACTTCCCTCAGAAATCAGTTCCATGACAAGCAAGAACTGCACTGGAAGACCAACATTCAGGTCACCACTCTACATTCAAAATGTAAGAACACAGAATCAGTCTGTAAACAAATGCAAACTAATCAAATGGAACCACCACAGAGGACAGCACCTTATGCTACAATGCCCTATACATATCCCTTCTAGACAGCAACACAAAAAATTCTCATCAAGTGACTTATGGGCTCAACTGACTGCCATTTTTTTAATGCCTATATATATCCAATATAAGACAGCTAAGATTAGGGACTGAACAAATGATCTGATGCTCTTCAGTAATGTACAACATGGAAATATGCCCAAATTTCAAATAGTATTTCATTTTAGAGTATTCTTCACAATAACTGGTATCTCTATCCTTGGAGACAAAAATTATGCTAAGGAAGTGAATTCACACAGGTGGTAATGGAAAGATTAAAATAAATTATTTAAGATTAGCATTCTTTTCTGAATGGAAATTGATCTTCAATCATCAGTGATTGCTGTTTTACTATTTCAGTTTCATTACAATGTAACTTAAATCCCTAAAATACTGATGACATTTAATTTACACACGTCAAATAACACTAATAATAAAATGTGTATAAGCAATAAACTGCACTAAGCTGTAAGATTTGTAGCATCCTTCCTATTGTTAATTCCATTTAATTTCCTTCTATCCACTGTATATTTCAAAATAGAACATTAAAGGAGACTAGCATATACAAATAAGAATAGCCTCACATTACCGATTGTTCTAAAAAACTATAAGAAAAGGTCATGAATGTAAAAATTAAAATTCACTAAATGAGAAGAACAGTCTTATAGTCCAACAGAAACAAATTACAACCTAAATTTCTTGACACTAATGATACAGCATATACATTTGTGTCACAGCATATACTTGCAATATCTTTGGTTGATTTGATGGTAAATACACACCAATATTCTTAACTATATGGCCTTAATCATGGACTTTTTGAAAATTAATAATAATAATACTAGACCTGGGATAAAGACAAGTATCTTTTTTACCAACAACCAGATGACAGAAGTCAAAGAAATTACTGCATATCTAAATGCACAGTTTCACCAATATCACATTTATAATGAAAAAAATGGAAAATTATATATATGAATATATCTGTAAATATACTGCATACCAGGTTATGTTGCAATAATAAATGCCAAATTTGGAAAATACAAACAACATACTGTCAAGTGCGAATTGACGTTGCATGCAACATTCCTACAGCTGGTTAGACATTTAGGTCGGAAGATTCACAACCAAAGTATTCTATGGAAACTGCAACTTATATCGGCATCAATGCATACATTTCAGGAACAACAACAATGGTCTAGTTTTAAAACAGCTGAAATGAATATCACTGTTTTGGTTCACAGGTCACTGTCACTACATGAAAACCAACCTAACTCAGTTATTCCAGCTTGAATAACATTGTATGAATGTATATGTTTTCTATACTTACCGAATTTATCTTATTCTAATTTTAGTAATGAAAAATTAAGAACTGTAGTCACTACATGAATAAATAAGTTTGATCGTCTATGTCAACTCTCTAGTCTCTGACGACAACATTCGCAAACAAATAATACCTGTTATGATAATTATAATAAAAGAATATTCCTTAAATTTTACTATATAAATTAATCAAAGTAATATTTCTGTATTTATTTATGACCAAAAAAACATGATTTTTGTTAACTTAATCTATTTATATCAATTTACATTTCTTTTAAGAGACTTTCATGTCTGGAACAAACATTATGCCATCTATTGGCTGCAATAAGACTTAAATAAAATCAGCTGATGACGACGAATATAATTCAACTATTGTTTTACTATCTTTCTTTAAATAATATAGACTCATAATTTATTTCAAATTACTGACAATTCACAATTCTAAGTACAACATCATATAAACGTAAGTGACGTAGAGCACGTGCTGTGACCCATACATTTTATCTAAATAATCGTATTTGACCCGTTTATAATATACACTCATTTTTATATGAAGATATATATACATATAATTACTTGTATTAATAACCTTATTACGATTATAGGGCGAAGTTTTTAGACAAACACAAGGAAACAATTTTATCATAATTCAAGCAAACTTTGTATACGTGCCGCGTCTGCTAGACAGCCATCTCATTTGATTTATTGCGTCATAGTAATAAAGCATGCCGACAGAATATGTAACGGTCCATGAGAAGGTCGGATATAAAAATAATGTTTAGTTGTCTGTCCAAGTAAATTCTATTATTTTGACATTTAATTACCTCGGCAGTTTTTGTTCATTGACGGTGCGATTGGCAATTTTTTTTTTTATCTACATTGTATAGAATTTTTTTTATCATATTGTGCATATATATATATATATATATATATATATATATATATACATATATATATATACATATATATGTATATATATATATGTATATACTCGTATATGTATATATATATATATATGTATATACACATACATATATATATATATATATATATATATACATATATATACATATATTATATATATGTTTATATTATATATATATATATATATTATATATATATATACATATATATAATTCGGAAGAGGTTATTTAATCTAATTGTTGGTGTTTCATTCATGAATCGGGGCAAAGAAGCGTCACTGAAGACTTGAGGTGAGTGATGCTGACATTCTACATCTTGAATTTTATTGACAGTTTTACACTGTTATTTATTAATTTATTTATTTATTTAAGCTGTGGTACTGAAGTGTTATAGCTAAATCGTCCACGAACTTTGGTGAACCCTAGGTGCAGGGAGGTCATTTGTGAACAAGTTGAATAATGAAGGGTTTGAATCCCGGCCAGGGCTCTAACTCCCGTAGGCGAGGAGTTGGGTTTGTGTGTATAAAATGTCACAGTATTACCCATAGATCGGTCATATATGAGCTCTGAGTTCTCATCCGGGAGGGTAATAGCTGTCGGTCATGAGTCTAACACATGATCCAAGACAATAATTAATCATAACAGCATTTTCACAGATCTTCTTTAAAATATTCATAAAAGAATTTCTGGGCAAGCAAAGGCAAGTTTTCCAATGTCTTTCACTTTATCATTTGTTTCGACTACATGGAGTCTTCAGAATAATAAATTGTAGTCATACACAATGAACAGTAACATTATTTACAATAATAGTAACGGGATGATGATGAGGAAGAGGAGGAGGAGAAAGAAGACAACGACGACAAAGGTGATGATGATGATGGTATTTGGGTATGCGAGCTATGATGAAGCCCGCCGCTGGATTGAAGAAATTTGAGTCTGTCTAAGAGTGTCTCATACGCTACCGTTGATTGGGAAATAGTTAAATCAAATACTGCCATCTGAAGAACCAGGGAAGGTTGGCCGGATTTGTTCATTGCCTGGAAGGTTGGGAGTTCGGAGCTGACGAAAAGATTAACAATTTGTCCAGCCTGTATGGGATAGCTGGTGGAATATTAAAGAAATATGTTCATATGACCGAAGTTATGTCGACTTGAATACTGACGTAAGCTCGTTTCCATGTGTAAACGGGTTCCAGCATGTTTATATTCTTACAATTATTGCACTGCGTAACGATCTTAGTATTGCTGAAAATTATTACTTTATCTAATGGTGGTAGTGCTGACGGTGGAGTCTTGTTGCATCTTGCTGTTAATGCGGACACAGTCACCTACCAAGACAACGTGTCACGTGTTCAATTGGATTCACATGCACTCTGTGGTCGTGTGAATCAATTTTAAGAGCACTGAATTTAGTGTATTTCTGCAGAGTAATTCTAAAGGTCAAGAATCAGAACTGGCCTTTTTACATGACAGTTTAAATTCAAATCATATTTATTCTTGCTGTCACCAGGCGATCTTATTATACTAATAAAAACAATAACAAATTAAGACACCAAAGGTTTTGTACAACCACTCAGTTATTTTATTACAGAATTGTGAAATATTTCGTAACAAAAATAAAACATGATTAAATGGGTATATTTGTCGACAACGCATGCTAAAGCATGTTTTACCTGATAGCGATAACTTTCATCGATAACGGGAAATCGGACGGACGTACGGACGATAAATAAATGATAACCGACAATATTGGTAACTTCGTCATAAGACCCCACGCGTTAACACATCGCTGCCAAGTTTGGGAAATTTTACCCTCTTTAATTAATGGAAAATAGATCACACTCACTCACCTATACTGATATACGGAATCAATATTTTTTTTATATATTTCATTTACATAGCTTCTGTACTATTCCGTTTCCCAAACCCTTGGTAGACACGACGTATTGCAGAGTAAATGAAATACAAAATACACATTTCTTGTTCAATTACAGCTTTATGTGTGCAAGGAAGAAGAAAAGTCTCGAGCAATCCTTACACGATCAATATTATTGACTCAGTTTTATTATGCAATATTTGTCTTCCCCTACATGTTCCATACCATTGCCCAAAAGTGTCACTCGAGTGAAGGGCGCTGTAGTTCATCATTCTTGCCAAACATAGTGACGGTACGAGGACAGAAAACAGATTGACAGGATATTGCGCAATGTTATCTCACACTATTCAAAACTGTCATTATGCAAGAAAATACCAAGCTCTTTTTGACGTTTTTTCATATCATCCCTACACCGTCAATAATATTGCGCAATAATATTGATCGTGTAGGGCCCGCTTTACGAAGGTAACGGATAACACTAGGGAATTTCAGGTAGGAATTGAAAACTCTAAGAAATAACGAGAACATCACCGTGGGTATGAACTGTAATTTACTGAGAATCATAAAGGAAACCGCGGAGAAAATAGGGAGAAAAAAAATTACTCCATTGTAAAGGATGATTTAATGAAAATGACAGAAATCAGAGGAAATTACGAGAAACAAAGATCATGTCGAGGAAACTATTAGAAAGAAAATTTACACAAGCCGAACATAGACTAACTTTGGGAAGGTAGTAGATGATCTCCGCAAAATTTATAAATTGAGACATAATTTAATGCGAGATTATCTTAAAAAAAATAATGTTACCAATAATCTTAGTCCTCAAATTAATTTATAGACGATAATAGTGTATAAAAATTTACAAACTAATAGCGTTCGCTTATATTGTATAAATCATGATAAAACACTTGGGGAAGATGGCATATCAATAGACTTTGAAAGATGCAGAGAAAAAAAAATATTTGGAAATAATATTGCTCAACTATATCCAGTGTGTACATCCAGAAATAATTCCTGAATCATGGTGAAATGCTATTATGATTTAACTTCACAAGAAAGGAGACCAGAAAAAAGTATTTGCCAACCGATTAGTTTGTTATCAAATGTATATAATGTGTTTTCTAAGATACTTAACCACAGACCTGATACAATTTTAGATGAAAACCACCACAGAGCACAGGCAGGCTTTAGTGATGAATACTATGGATCATCTGCAGACAATGAATCATCTGATCGAAATAACGGGACGATACAATTAAGTTATTAACCTCTATTTAGCTTTGTTCGACTACGAAAAGGCCTTTGATTTTGTAGAACAAATGACAATACTAAACTATATACGGAAACGGGATGTAAATGAATACATTGCATTAGTTCTACAGAACATATGTTAGAAAGATACTGCTATAATTTGATTGCATTAAGGTACAGATATAAAATAAAGATCGAAAAATGGAGTACGACAAGGCTATGCAATTTCACCCAAATTATTGGCAATGTGCTTAGAATATATTTTCAGGAAGATGAGTTGGGAGGGGAAACTCTTAAATATTAATGGGGAATATTCTAATCGCCTTAGATATGCTAATAACATTATTCCCATATCTTCCAGAGACACCAGAAGACTTGCAAGATATATTCAGTGATTTGAACAATGTAAGTTTCAAAGTAGGTTTGAAAATGAATAAGATTAAACCAGTGATATTCAACTCAAAGGTTCAAAGCAAAGCAATCATAATCAATGGTGAGATTATCGAAGAAGCTGTAGGGATTATTCAATTCAGATGTTAAAACAAATTAATGATCATAGGAATGAAATAAAAGGGTACAACATAATAGTTGGTATGATGTTTGGTAAATATAATAACGACACGAAAGGTTCTAAATCTCTAGATCTGAAACGCAAAGTTTACAATCTGTGTTTAATGTCTTCCATTAAGTATGATCTACAGATGTGAGTTATGGGAATTGACAAAAGCGATGGAAACGAAACTATGGAGTGTACAGGGAAGAATGCAGAAATACAGAATTGGGGAAGGACGCTGATATGCAGGAAGAGAGAGCATACTGGAATGAAAAATATAGAGGAGGCAGTAAAGAAGCAAAGATGGAATCGGGCGTGGGAATGAACTAGAAAGGAGGGTAGGAGATGGAACTAGCGTGTTGCTGACTGAATGTCGCGAGATGGGAAGCGTGAAAAGGAACAACAGATAGAACGCGGAGACAAAATAGAGAAGTTTGCAGGAGTGACGCGACATACGTTGGCGCAGTAATGCAACTCATGCAGGTGTTTGGGAAAAAACTTATGTTGGACAATAGATTACGAATAATTTTTAATGGTTGTCTTTAAGGGCGTTTCTTCTAGCAATTTTGTCACGTTTTGCAATGTGGACAAAAGGGCAGGATAGTATTGTGTTATAAGCATAATTGCCAAGTCTTATTTTTTTTGCATAAGTCTTACGTAATTTCTATGATTTTCAAGTCTTACGGCGTAAGTTATCTCACGCTTTTCCTTCACATGCAATGTGTTTTTTATGTTTTAAATAAGTTGAAATAAATTCCCCTTTTCAAGTGTTACACACACACACACACACACACACACACACACACACACACACATATATATATATATATATATATATATATATATATATATATATATATATATATATATATCTGTAGTAGTTTTAGTTCGGAACAACGGCAGGACAAATGAAAATCAACACAAAATATCTAATCTATTTCTTTTGGTAATTAGCCACAAGGTGCGACACTAGAAGTGTCACATGAGAAATATAGGTGAAGCTCGGACTAAGGCCACAGCTTAGTGGAGCTTATGGTTGTAGCTGGACGTGGAGCCTAACGTTAGCGAGGCGGTAGCAGATGATGACGGCGAGGCTCGATGGAACGGCTAGAAGATTGGACGAGGAGATGTTGTTTTATGTGCTGGTCGGTACTGTTCTGCCCATCTCGGTGAAACGCCGACCTTTTAAGGGAGGCTGGCGGGAACGTGAGGAGCTTTCCAAGTTCCTGATTGGCTGACCGCTGGCTGGCAGGGACACCCTTGCGAACTACCCTTGCCAACTACAGGAACTTGGAAAGGTTAGTTCCGAAGATTTCTTTGATCAGTGTGTGACGGGTCGTAGGATGCATCACGTCACTACATGGCCCTTTGTAAACAGTACTGTTTTTCATTATGTTGTGTTCATACTACGTCATGTGTTTACATTATGTTTTCATTCTGCATTTGTTTTTGAAACAAATAAATATTGAATGACAAAAAAATATGGTCTTCTTATGGTTTAATTACCGTTTTATACACAAACTTATGCTCTCTAGCGCAAAATCTTACGGCAAGACACCACAGTAGCTTGACGGGTATGTTTAGGTACTGGGGCGGAGCATCGAAGGGGACCGGTGTTGCATTCGAAGCTGCATTGGTATAGGCCTATAGGGAATACTCACGTGAAATGGCGCCCAGCTAAAGAAGACTTATTTGATACGGGATGATTCAGGATTATAATACACCAATGTGCGGCGGGAGTGTAGGAGTGAAAGTGCTTCCAGGACGTATCGTAAGTTATAGGTGACAGGGCGAAGATGGCGAGAAAAGCAATGAGTTGGGGCGGGAGAATTCTAGTTGAAGCGGAAGTGGGAGGTGGTCCAGATTCTATGTCTGTGATAAATACATTTGCATAGTAAAGTTCACAGACATTGCAAGGGGCAGGAAATTGGGCACTTCACTTTTTGTATTATTCGTATTTGGCAACTATCCGGTAGGGTGTGCAATACCATTTTCCACATTTCTGAATGGTAAGAAAATGGAAAAAGCCCGTGAGAAATCATTTATCATTCATTTGTATATATTTTTGTGAAGGGCATTTTTGGGGCACAGGACAAAGGGGCAGGTGCTCGGGCACCCCCAGCACCTCTCTGCACGGGCCTGCATTTGCATATCTCGCTCTACAATCAGATCGGAATCTGTAGAGGTCATGATTAAAGGATAAGTGTGAGAGATTCTTGTCTGATGATATCTTAATATTTGGTTTAGTGTGGTCAAAGCAAAGCTTTGGAGGGAGTAATCGCGTGACCTGGGGAGGTTTTGTGATTAAAAAAGCGCTGTCACTTATCTTTAATTTGGAGAGCATATCTGCTATTCTCATGCCATGTGTACGGACACAATAAGGACACCTGTCGAATCCTTGAAGGACTGAAGAGCGGGAGATATTTTAGTGGTATCAAAGAGATTTGTGTGTCTAAAGTCGCGGGCGATGTTGGTTCTCTGTATTTAAACTTTTTACATGGTTATTGAGGAAGGCAGATGCGCTGAGGCGTAGACCGAGAAAGCGTGTGCGTAGGTCGAGAAAGCTTATCGGTTCCAATAATGGGAAAAATGTGAGTGAAGCACAGGAGCAGATTTGACACCCACAGTCTGTTTTGTTTTGGTAGAGGTTTCAGAGAATCTTTCGGCTTCCTGGTTTGTGTGGGATGATCATTTTAGATCATAGGTTGTAAGGATTTTTTTTTCAAGATATCTAAGTCAGGACCAGACCCAGAAATCGAGTGTGTTCGACCACTAGGAAGTGTTACCTAGTTGTATTGATGGAATCTCCTTGGGGTAGTGTCATATGCAGACATGCATGAAGACTGGTTTTTAGTTGAAAAAAAAAAAAAAAAACAGAATCCGTGGTCTTCGACCCTTTGGGTTAGACGGGATAATTCTTTGGAGAAAGTGATTAATGTGAACAAGGTGGTGTGTCGGCTGTTGACAAGCGTTCTACTTTGGAGATGGGCGATGATGGTTGAATTTTTTTCCAGTTTCCTGGAAGAGGAAACATCAGAGTAAGAGACTGAGAGAGGTGTGAAAAGTGATAACAGGGCACTGTGGTGTAAGTCTGGTATTACATATCATTCAAAGTCAATATGAAAGTCAGGAGTACGTAGAGACGGATCGATGGAGGTATTGATGAAGTATTCGAAGACGAAACGCTTTAGGTTGATCTATGTTGAGGATGGAACATTATTTGCTAAAGGGGTAATTTGTTTGTATATTTTGCGGGGTTGTGTTGATGTTTCTCCCCAGAGTGGGTGTCGGGGGTTTAAGTTTCCTAGTAGAAGGTAGGGGAAGCAGAAAATGTTCCTGGAGTGATGTTTTCTGATGGGGAACAATATGCAGACCTAATGGATAGTGGACAGTGCAAGAAGAATTTAGCTGATTTGCTGTTCTTTATCGTTTGGCTTGAGAAAGAAGAGTGGAGGTTAGATACGATGTATAACCTCTTATGTAGGTGAGTGTACGTGTACCTAATTGTTTCTTATAAACAGCTGCAGTTGGATTTAAAGTGTTGGAGGAGGAGTTGTTTTCTCAATTTGGGATGAGTCCTCGGTAGTTCCAGAAATGAGCGCATTGGTGTTTTGGGTGGACGAGATACAACTGTTTGTGTGGGTTGCGTGTTAGTCAAAATTGGTGGAAAATGTATTGGCGTTGTCGGTTTGTATTTTCGGAGGGGAATGGTATTTTGGATTACGGTGGGCGCGGCGTTTTTTACAAGGGTGTTCTGAGGGTGAATGAAGAATTTGGGGGGGGGGTTCCATTTATGTGGGGAAAGTGGTATATATTTTTTAATAGGTTAGGGTATGTGGAGTGAGGATGATTTGGATTCTGCGCACAAACGTGAGGTCGACCAGTAATAATTCATTCCAGATGGGTCTGTGGAGCATATGGAAGTCAACGGGACTTATGCGAGTGCTTGTAGCTGGGTCTAGTATGCCATATTCTTTGTGCAGGAATTTTTATTAATTTTCATTTACTTAGTTGTTTATTAATGTATTTATTTATTATTATATCTTTTTTTGTTTTTGCTCAGGGACAAGGGGTTGGGTTATATTTCTGCTTGGATTTATTGTTCTGAGGCAGCACAGGCTCCAATGGGCAGGGAAGGTCAGTAAAATATTACAAAGGATTACAAAGGCGGAGCATGCCGACAGGAGACCTTTTGGTCCATATCTAGGTCGGATGCGAAAAAAATCATAATAATAAAATGATAAATACAAACTATAATAATGTAAATAACAAAGATAAATAATAAACAAACAGGTAAATAGTAAATAATAATAAATTGACATATAACTAATAATAAATGAACATCAAACAGACAAATGATAAAAAAAAAAATAATATAAAATAAATTATAATCATTACAGCATCTTGCTTAGGTGTTTATCTAAATGATTCTTAAAACTTCGAACTGAACTACATTGCACTACCTGTGCAGGAAGTTTATTCCATTCATTAACTACACGGTTGGTAAAGTTGTTTCTACCTACTTCCAAATTGAATCTATTTCCGGACAGTTTGAGACCATTGTTTCTTGTCTGATTCTCATTCAATGTGAAAATTTTGTCACTTTTGATGTCAATTCCCTTTAGAATCTTAGAGACCTGTATCAAGTCACCTCTGAGTCTACGCTTTTTTAGGGAAAACAGATTCATATGTTTTAGTCGATGTTCGTACGATTTATTTTTGATATTTGGAATCAGTTTTGTGGCTCGCCGTTGTACTTTTTCTAGTCTGTCAATGTCTTTAATGAGATCCGGTGACCATACGGAAACAGCATATTCCAAATGTCCTAGAATCTTATTTGCTTTCTCAGAGGCTGAAATACACTGCTTGGATGATTTGAGGTCGTTACTGATAATCACGCCGAGATCTTTTTCACTATCCACTTTTGTTAACGAATTTCCAAATAACTTGTAATCGTACTTACTGTTATTTTTACCTATGTGCATTACCTTGCATTTACTTGTGTTAAATTTCATTAGCCACTTTTCAGGCTATTGCTGTAATTTATCTAAATCTTCTTGAATATCTAATTGGTTTAAATGATTATTTGCCATTCCGCACAGTTTTGTTTCACCAGCAAATTTGGAGACAATAGATTTTAGTCCGTGGTCTATATCATTTATATGTACTATGAATAGAAGTGGCCCAAGAACGGAACCCTGAGGAACTCCACTCGTAACATTTATTCCATCTAGAAGTTTTTTCCACTTAAAACAACTCTCTTTTTTCGATCATTCAACCAATTACTAGTCCAACTTAATAGGCTACCACTTATTCCTGCTGTTTGGAGGAAAGTTGCCTTGGCGTTTTTGATGTGAGGAAGATACTGATTTTTTATTTTATTTATCTTGTCTATTCATTTACTAATCTATATATATATATATATATATATATATATATATATATATATATATATATATATATATATATATATATATATTGTCCTAACGGAGCAAACAGATAGGGACTGCCTTTTAATACCTTACATGTGGGAGTAGATTCCGTGGTGGTTGATTTTGTACTAAGAGGTTGGTTGAAGAGAGGAGGTACGTGCCCATAAAGGAATAGTGCGTTTATGTTTTTCTTTTCTTTCTTTATTTATTTCGTTTTCTACAGTACTCCCCACTCGTTTTATTTCTGCTGGGGAGCTTAGCTTCTTGGGACAACAAGAACATTGTGGGTGTTGCAGGTGGTGGGGAGGGAGAGGGGTTATAGAGGGTGCGGTTAGGTGAACTGGAGTGGTGGGAAGGGGTTCCCGTGTTCTGTTTTATTATTATTATTATTATTATTATTATTATTATTATTATTATTATTATTATTGTTGTTGTTGTTGTTGTTGTTGTTGTTGTTGTTGTTACCATTGTTACTGTTATTATTATTATTATTATTATTATTATTATTATTATTATTATTATTGCTGTTGTTATCATTAATGTTATCATTATTGTTATTATTATTATTATAATCATTGTTGTTGTAACCGTCTGGGGTATTGGCTGCATGTTGTTGTGGCAGAGTAGCATGCAGTTGATCCTTTAGGGTCTATATTGGGCACCTCTACGGACCAGAGCCACACATAAATTTGTCTGTGATAGAAGAGGACTCTGCTCACAGAGAAATGATGAAACTTTTATTATACTGCTACTGTCCCTCCGTTATGCTGTCCTCAACCCCTTGTTACTGTCCTGTACCATTTATCTGAATTTAATTTCCTTGTTTCGCCTACCCTGTGGTGGGGGAAAAGAATGCTGCCACCAAGTATTCCCACTTGGATCGTAAGAGGCGAGAAAAATGGGACGGGGATTGGGACCAGGCATCCCTCTCCCTGTAGCTCCTCAGGGAACATTCCTAAAGAAGTAAATGCATAAAAGGGTATAGGAGTTTTCCAGCCAGCACCCTAAGGTGTGGGTCTTTTAATGTGCGTGGATGTGGTACAGATGAGAGTAAAAGAGAAGAGATAGGTAGTATGTTTGTGAGAAGAAAGATGGATATGTTGGCTTTGAGTGAAACAAAGTTGAGAGGGAAGGGCGAGTGTGAGTTTGGGAGTGTAGTTGGGAGGTTCTCAGGAGTGAAGAGAGGGCGAGGGAGAGAAGGGGTGTACTAGTAAGTGAAGAGATAGGTAAACGTGTAGTGGAGTGGAAGGAGGTTTCTTCAAGGATAATGTGGATGAAGGTGAAACTGGGAAAGGAGATGTGGGTTTTTGTAAATGCATATGGGCCTGGTAGTGAGAAGAGTGTAGAAGAAAGGGAGGCTTTTTGGATAGATTTAAATGAGTGCATAGAGGGATTAGGGAGGAACGTCAATGTAGTAGTATTGGGAGACCTTAATGCTAGGGTAGGAAATGAACCAATTGATGGAGTGGTTGGGAAATGTGGAGTTCCAGGAAAGAATCGTAGTGGAGAGTTGATGGTGGAGATATGCGTAGAAAGAGTTGATGGTAGCAAATACAGTGTTTCGGAAGAAAGTCAAGCTTAAATACACATGAGAGAGGGTGGTGGATGGTAGGGTGGTAGATAGAGCGTTAATGGACTATGTAGTGGTAGATAGGAGTATAATAGGAAGAGTTAAGGATGTACATGTGCTAAGGGGAGAGAGTGGGGGAATATCAGATCATTTTTTGGTGGAAGGTAAGTTGAGAGTGGAGGATAGATGGAGAAAGAGGAAAAGGACAAAAGGTAGGGAGGTGCTTAGAGTGAACTCTTTAAATGAAAAGGAAAAGGAGAAGGAGTACAAGAAGAAGCTGAGAGAGGAGTGGGAGGGAGTGAAGGATAGAGTAGAGCTAGGAGTGGAGGAGGAATGGGGATGGTTCAAGGAGGGAGTCACAAAGTGTGCAAAGATGGTGTGTGGAACAAGAAGGAAGGGTAGTGAATGGTGGGATGAGGAAACAAAGAAGGTTGTAGAAGAGAAGAAGCAAGCTTTCACAGATTGGTTACAAAATAGGACGAGGGAGTCATATGAGAGGTACAAAGAAAAGAAAAGAGAAGTAAAGCACAAGGTAAAGGAGGCAAAGAGGAGAGCAGATGTGAAATGGGGTAAAAGTATGACAGAAAATTTTGAAAGTAATAAAAAGATGTTTTGGAAAGAAATTAAGAGAGGAAGAGGAGGCGAAGCAAGTAGAGAAGAAAAGGTAAAAGGTGCATATGGAGAGATGATAATAGAAAAGAAGGCAGTAAGAGGAAGATGGGCAGAGTATTTTAGGGAGTTGCTAAATGTGAAGGAGGATAGGGAGGGGAGGATAGCTGCAGTGGGAAGTGCTAAGAAAATGACCATGCTGAGTGAGGAAAATGGAGGAGAAATAAGGAAGGATGATGTAAAGGTATTTGTTAAGATGATGAAAGCAGGTAAGGCACCTGGTCTGGATGGATGTCATGCAGAATGTCTTAAAAAAGGAGGTACAGTGATGGTGGACTGGCTGGTGAGGTTATTTAATGTTTGCTGGAGAGAGGGTAGAGTACCGGAGGACTGGAGGAGTGCCTGTATAGTTCCACTTTACAAGGAAAAGGGGACAAGTGTGAGTGTAATAGTTTCAGTGGGATTAGCTTGTTAAGTGTAGATGGGAAGGCTTATGGATCTTGATTGAGAGGATTAGGAGAGGAACAGAGGGAGTAATTGGCGAGGAACAGTGTGGATTTAGGACAGGTAGAGGTTGCGTAGATCAGATATTTGTGGTAAGACAGATATGTGAGAAAGCTATAGGAAAAGGTAAGGATCTTTTTTGGCTTTTATGGATTTGGAAAAGGCTTACGACAGGGTAGACAGAAAGGCACTGTGGGAGGTTTTGCAGATATACGGGATAGGAGGAAAGCTTCTAGCTGTCAAGAGTTTTTACGAGAGTAGTAGAGCATGTGTCAGGATTAGAAATGGAGAGAGTGAGTGGTTCGAGGTAAAGGTGGGACTTCGTCAAGGATGTGTTATGTCGCCCTGGCTGTTCAATCTATACATGGATGGGGTGGTGTGAGGTAAATGCAAGGGTGGTGGGTTAGGGATTAGAGATGTTTAAAGAAAATGGAGAAAAGTGGGAGGTGAGCCAGCTGTTGTTTGCGGACGACAATGTGCTTGTAGCAAGATCAGAGGAGGGATTGAGGAAGCTGGTGGCAGAGTTTGGGAGAGTGTGTGAAAGAAGAAAGTTGAGGATAAATGTGGGTAAAAGTAAGGTGATGAGACGTACAAGGGGTGAAAGTGGCAGCAGACTGGAAGTGAGCATTAAGGGAGAACGACTGGAAGAAGTGGATGGTTTTAGATACTTGGGTGCGAAAGTGGCAGGAAAGGGTGGAGTGGAGGTGGAGGTAGAATGTAGATTGAGAGAAGCGAGTAAATGCCTTGGTGGATTAAAAAGTGTAATGAGGAATAGACATTTGGGAATGGATGCTAAGAGGAGATTGTATGAAGGAGTGATTGTGCCAACAGCACTATATGGGGCAGAAACATGGAACATAAGAGGAGAGAGGAGTTTGAATGTGTTTGAGATGAGGTGTCTGAGAAGTATGATGGGGGTTACTAGGCTGGATAGAATGAGAAATGAGGAGATGAGGAGGAGAACAAGGGTGGTAAGGGAGTTGGGAGATAGGGTTGATGAAAGAATATTAGGATGGTTTGGATACATGGGAAGAATGAGTGAAGAAAGACCAGCAAAAGAGGTATGGAAGGCAGATGTGGAGGGAGTGAGCATGAGGGGGCGACCTAGGATGAGATGGATGGATGGGGCGAAAGGGGCTTTAGGGAAGAAGGGAATGTCTGTTGAGGAAGGACGGGAGAGGACAGAAGACAGGGGTGAATGGATAATGGTTGTACATGGTGAGGTTGTGATGCATGAAGGGGAATGGGTGGGGGGATAGGGATGAGGTAGTGTGAGAAAAAATTGACGCAGCCCGAAGGGATTTCTCCCCATCTCCTTTTTTGCATGAGGGGACGGAGAGGGGTGGGGTCGCCGATTTAATGAAGCGGCCTTGCTGTGGATGTGGTGTCTTGCGACACTGCCTCTGACCCAGGGCAGTGGACAAGATGCAGGGATGACCCGTCATCCAGGAGGTGCCAAGATAAGAGGGAGGGTACAGGGTGGAAGGGAGTGGAGTGAATGGAATGGGTGGGAATGGCTTTTGTGCCTTTTTCTTTTTGGTTACTTCCCTTGTAAGGGCAAAAAAGCCTTTGGTGTATGTATGTTGTTATTATGATTATTATTGTTATTTATTTATTATTATTATTATTGTTTTTTCTTTTTCTTTTTTTTCTTTTCTTTAAGTTGTTGTGACAAGAATTTCGGATGTCGGGGCGCAGTCCTTCCGCGTACTTGATTTCAGGCTCCGTCTTGGAATTCAATCGCACTCGGGGTTTTCTCGAAATGTTGTCGTCTGCATTTACGGCGATTCTGTCCTTGTAAACAATATCGCACCACCATTTTAAGCTACATTTCACGAATTGATTTAGGTAGTGCAGGATATTCCTAATTTGGTTCGGGACTATGTTGTTGTCGGAAGTTGTGGAGGAATATCTGAGGTTTTGGTGTTTTATCGGCTGGCTAAGGTGTCATTATTGTTTGAGGGATTAGATAAGAGAGTAGGGAGTTGTTGCGAAGTGTTGTGTAAACCGAACATTCTATTGTATGTGGCACTGTGAAGGGAGTTTCACATTGGCAGGTGGGAGTGTCATTTCTAATCATGAGGTGGCCACGTGTGAGGAGAGAATGTTCTGTTCTAAGGCGTACTACTCATATTGCAATTTCATAACATCGATTACGTTGTAGTTGAAGACAGCTATGGATGCATGCGGGGCTGTTTTTAGCGATTTGCTAGGTATTGTTCTCAGTATCTTTGCCTTATGTTTAACAATACGGGGTTCTATTCCAGTATGAAAAAAAAAAAAAATAAATTGCATGATCTATTTTTTCCTGTGGCTCTGTCGTTTGGTTTCATTGGTAGTGATGATTTATTCCCATTGAAGGGATGGGCGTGTGTGGGTGGAGCAATTGCCATTGCAGACTGCTTCTGAGCTGGTGGGGGAGGGGGAGACGTCAAGACTCCATTTTTGGGAGGTGTCATGGAGCTGGATGCGGAGGTGGCAGAGGAACCTTGAGTTTAGGAGGCTGCTCCTTCCTTGTTGTGTTGTCTTTATTTTAATACTTGCCATAATGCCAGTGTGCACACGTGTTGTAATTGGAAGTGCGATAGTCTGGCATTCACTTAATTGTGGTTTTGAATCCCACACTCCGCTCCGATTCCCTGCAATGACTGTATCTACCCCAACAGTCCAAGCACATAGGGCAAAGGTGTCTTCTGCCACAGCTATTTATCTCCTGGCATAGGCTCCTCTCCTCACCAATATAATTACAGGTGATCTTGCTGTGGGTGGCTTCCCAGCCAGGTGAGGAAGATGCGTTTGATCTACCTTTTCAAGCCTCTTCACCTTGAGGGGTGAGCAGTGAGTAAAAAAAGGGCTACTGTATTGGACAACTTCTGTCAGGCAGTTGCACACCAAATGATAGGACCCGCACCTAAACATTTGCATCCTGTAAATTTTTGCTCTTCTGTATTTAAATATATATATATATATATTATATATACACATACACACAACCACATTTATGGTCAGCAAAGGGAAATATGTTTATTATTAAAATACTACATGATAATAAAAGTACCTTGGTAAAGTAAAAATTAAGTATAAGAAAGTATTTCATATGGAGTTATTTAAAGTATTTTAACAGGCACCATTCAGTATGTGCATTCCACTTTAGCTCTTGTTCTTAGTCTTAAAAGTGGGAGGATCAAATTTCTCTTGGGGAAGACCAAGTTTCATAAGTTCTAAAATGACAGATTGGACCTTGTTGATTTCGCTATAAACAACTACATGGAGAACACCCTCTCTACAGCAGTAGAGTTAGGAAGGGTGGTGTTGCAATTGAAGAACTGATTCAACTTAGGCAGTGCAATGCAATTGTCATTGGGTGGGGTGGGTATGGCAGGTTGCAGGACTTTGCTCATGATCTCGGCACACCAGGCATCCAATTCTTTCCCAGCTTGACAGAAGTGTGGGTGCTACTGACAGTTTCAGCAGGAGACCTCAATTTCTTTGAAAACTAACAAGTTTTCTCAAGCATAATGATCATGACTATTTGACAGCATAACACATTATTTTCTGTAAACATGTATTTACCTAGTTGTATTTACCTAGTTGTAATATACGGGAGGGGAGCTATGCTCGTGGTGACCCGTCTTTGTATCTCTCCGCATCAAGTTTTATCTTAAAATCTTGTATAGTGTTAGCACATACTGTTTTGTTGTCTAATTTGTTCCATGTATTTATCGCTCTGTGTGGGAAACTGTTCCTTTTCAAGTTTTTTCTATAACTATCCTTTTTCAATTTTTTTTCCGTGTCCTCTTGTTTTACCGTTGTCCCACATTAATAGGTCGTTCCTGTCTAAAACTTCCATTCCTTTCATTATTCTGTAGATAGTTAGCAAATCTCCTCTTTCTCTTCTTTGTTCCAGAGTTGGTAGGTTCAATTTGGATAGTCTTTGCTCATATGTTAGTTCGGCGAGTGTCGGTGCTAGTTTTGTTGTCGCTCTTTGTAATCTTTCTAGTTTCTTAATATTCTTTTTGGTACTGGGTGTCCAAAGTGATGCTGTGTACTCGAGTTTTGGTCTTATTAGTGTAGTAAGTATTTTCCTTATCATTTCTTCGTCCATATAGGTAAATGCCACTTTGATTGCTCTCAATAAGTTGTAGGTTTCTCCGAACATCTTGTTTATATGCTTATCTGGTTTCATGTCCTTTCCAATCATCACTCCAAGATCTTTTTCATAGTTTGTTTTATTTATTTTTTCTTCCCCAATTCTGTAATCTTTTGATATTCTATTTTTACTCTTTCCAAATTCCATTATGCTGCATTTCTTAATATTGAATTTTACTTCCCATTTTTGGGTCCAATTCCATATTGTGTCCAGATCTTGTTGCAATGAGTTGCAGTCCTCTTCCGTTTTTACCTTCTTAAGTAATTTTGCATCTGCAAAAAAAATTATATAGCACTCCACGCCTTCATTCATGTCATTAATGTATACAGCGAACATGATCGGTGCCAGTACTGATCCTTGTGGGACCCCGCTTTTTACTTCTTCCCAGTTGGAGAATTTTTCTCTAATTACAACTCTCATTTTCCTCCCAATCAAAGTCTTTCATCCATTCCAATAATTTTCCTCTGATGCCACCTTTTGACTCTATCTTTTTTATTAGTTTCCTATGAGGTACCTTATCGAATGCCTTTTGCAGGTCCAGAAAAGCAGTCTGCCCATCCATCTCTTTCTTCTATTATGTCTACTAATCTTGAGTAAAAGCAAATCAGATTTGTTGTACAGGATCTCCCTTGTCTAAATCCAAATTGATTTGGGTTCAGTATAGATTTTTCTTCCAGGTACTTAACCCATCTGTTTTTGATCACTCTTTCACAAATTTTTGCTATTGTGCTTGTTAGTGAGACCGGTCTGTAGTTAGATGGATCTTCCTTATCACCTCCCTTATAAATTGGTACAATGTTTGCTTTTTTCCAGTCCAATGGTACTTTTCCTTCTTTAATTGATGATTTAATTATATCATATATTTTGTCAGTTAATTCTTCCATGCATTCTTTCAGTATCCAGTTTGCTATTCCGTCTGGGCCATGTGATTTTCTGACATCCAGGGTTTTAATTTGATCACTGATTTCTTTTTGTGTTACGTTTATTTCTTTCATTCCTGGGGATAATTCTCTCTCTCTAACTTCACTGTTAGGCGAGTTTTCTATTGTGAATACTGATCTGAAGTGGTTGTTCATTATTTCAGCCATTTCCAGTTCTTCTGTAAATTCCTTTTTATCTTGGCGCAGTTTTTCTATTTCTTGTTTGTTTTTCAGTTTTCCATTTACATATTTGTAAAATAGTTTGGGTTCTTCTTTACATTTGTCTATTATCTTTTTTTTCGTAATTTCTCTTTTCATCTCTGCGTATTTTTACATATTCGTTTCTTAGTTTGATGTATGTTTGCCATTTGCTTTGTTTTTTATCTCTTTTCCATTTTTTCCAAGCTTTGTCCCTTTTTTCCTTTGCTTCACTACATCTTTTGTTGTACCAGTTTTTTATGTATGCCTTTTCCATTTTTTGTTGTGGTACGAATTTGTCCACTCCTTCATTATAAATTTCTTTTAGTATGTTCCATTTTCTTCTATCCCTGTATCTTCGTTTTGGAATTTTTCCCAGTTTGCATTGCGAAAGAATGTTTTAAGTTTCTCAAAGTTTGTTTTGTTATACATGGGTCTTCCTATTCTATGTTTAACATTTTTGCTTTGGTCTGGTTGTTCTTTCAATTCCATTTCTATTAGTACATGGTCACTTTTTCCTATCGGAGTTTTGTAAATAATATTATCAATTATCTCAGGTTCTGTTGTAAGTATTAAGTCCAATATTGAGGGTTCTTCATTTCCTCTATATCTAGTATTTTCTCTAATCCACTGGGTCATTGTGTATTCAATGGTCAAGTCAAGGAGTACATTGCCCCAGTGTTTCTCTCCCCCTTTCACTGTCATATCTTCCCAGCATATTTCTTTTGAATTAAAGTCACCCATAATTACTGTATTTCCTCCATCCTTCAGTGTTTCAATTAGTTCTTCCTTTGTATCATCTAGTAACTCAGCGTGATCCCTCTCTGACCAGGCTTGTGTCTTAGGAGGTACATATACCACTGCAAATTTTCTTTTCTTCATTTTTTTACCTTCGACTTGTACTATAATTGATTCTACATTGTTTTTTCCTTCAGTTATTTTTGCTACAGTTAAATCTTTCTTGGCCAAAATTAGAACTCCTCCGCCCTGTTTGTTCTTTCTATTCTTTGTCCAACAGTTGTATTCTCCTTGTCCCACAGTGTAGGGTGTTAGTATGAACTTTAATTTGGTTTCTTTAATCCCCATTATGTCTGGTTTTTCTAATACTAGATAATCATTTAATTTGTTTATTCCTGAGATTATTCCGTCTATATTTGTGTAAGCTATTTTTAGTTTCCTTTCTCCTCCTCCCCTTCTGTCTTTACAAAGGACTACAAAGGTGGAGCATGCCGACAGGAGACCTTTTGATCCATATCTAGGTCGGATGAAAAAAAAAAAAAAAAAAAAAAAAAAAAAAAAAAAAAATTAATAATAAAATAAATAAAAACTATAATAATTTAAATGAAAAATAAAATACATAAATAAATGCATAGGTATAGTTAAAATAATAAACAAACAGGTAAATAGTAAATAATAATAAATTGACACAACTAATAATAAATGAAAATCAGACAGACAAATGATAACAAAACAAAAACAAATAATATAAGATAAATTATAATCATTACAGCATCTTACTTAGGTATTTATCTAAATGATTCTTAAAGCTTCGAACTGAACTACATTGCACTACCTGTGCAGGAAGTTTATTCCATTCATTAACTACACGGTTGGCAAAGTTGTTTCTACCTACTTCCAAATTGAATCTATTTCCAGACAGTTTGAGACCATTGTTTCTTGTCTGATTCTCATTCAATGTGAAAATTTTGTCACTTTTGATGTCAATTCCCTTTAAAATCTTAAAGACCTGTATCAAGTCACCTCTGAGTCTACGCTTTTTTAGGGAAAACAGATTCATGTGCTTTAGTCGATTTTCGTATGATTTATTTTTGATATTTGGAATCAGTTTTGTGGCTCGCCGTTGTACTGTCTTCTTTGTTTCCATTTTCTCTATGTACTTTTTCCTAAGCCTCATGTCTATCACTCTCCAAAAAAGCTCCTTTTCTTTTTCAGTTCTATTCTCATTCCTTTCATTTGCCTCATTCCTAAGTTCCTTTTCTTTCTCTTTTTCTTCCTCACTACATTTGGGTAGTTGGTGCTGTTTGTTACTGAAGCACCTTATCTAATAGAATTTTGCAAGGAAATGTATGTGTGCAAGTACAGAAAACAATTTTGGACTTTCCACACTTTTATGGAAGTGATGGTACACACTACCTCAGCACACCATTTTTGTATTTTCATATGGTACAGAGTCGAATGCTGGTGACTAGAGGGTTCCACAGATAACCTTTTCTTACCCCAGTCATCATGTACCAGTGCTGGAGGATTGGGTTTGTAATGGGAAGAATTAAAGTGTTGTTAGATAATCAGAGGAAAGTTTTTACAGTGGCTAATTATGTTGGTCTCAGTTGCTACCTCACTTGACATCAACTTCCATTTTTTTTTTTTTTTTTAATGGAAGGAAAGTCTGGAGTAAGTCTTAGCCTTCTTCTTGCAAGTAAGTCTGAGGGAAGACCTAGCTCCCTCTCCTGAGGCTGATGGGGATGGTGATGTTTGTGTGTGTGTGTGGGGGGGGGGTCACTGACTACAGTGCATCTAGGTTCAGCCACTACCGATTTCATTTGGACTCACTAACATCTTCCAAGAGCATTCATAGCAGTATATTTTGTACATGAATGCCCGCTGCTGATGCCATTGCTTAGTAGGCATGTCCAAAGTGATGGAGGTTTGATAGCTTTCCCTTGTACTACATCTCAGGGATACTATATACTGGTGAGTTGGTTCATCAGAAGTCATTATCAGTGCTGAGATCAGGATATTTATACTGTTGTTCTTGTAAGGTTCTTATTACTCTTCATTCCATGAGTTCTAAGAATTTTGACTCCAAGTAATCTCGTAGTCATCAGATGCTGACCAGTCCCAAACTGTTGTGAAGTGTTGCATGTGGTTCATTTTAGATCGAGGCTAGACTCGTCATATTGGGTTCTTGCTTCTGGCTGCACTATTAGAAGTCTCTTTGCCCAGGAAATACACTTGGTAAGGTTTTCAGCATGAAGTGATAAAGTTTCTGAATATTTCAGTAGGACACTGTAGCATCAAATGGTCAACTGGTATTGTTTAGTATGAAGAAGCCTGGGTAATCCAAGTCAGCTTCTACTTCATCTTGGTATAGGTCGAAACAGGTGGTACAGCACAGCAAGTCTAGGAATGTTATGTTGCTCAATGGGAATGGAGCAGTAGTCAATGGATGTGAGTCAGTGATCATTGTGTTGCATCAGTGGCAGTGATCATTTCCCTCATTGAGGTGTGGGAGCAATTACCACCACGTCATCACAGTCGATATGTGTTGGGGAGAAGAACTCATCACTCTGTTGATTGGGAAATGTCACACCCTGGTATGAGAGTGCAACAGAAGGGTTTTGTTGAATTTGGGAGAGCTGCTGCTTCCTATTTGTGCTACAGACAGGGCGACTTTACTGGAGGCACTGCCTCATATGAGGCGAGTAGAGTGGATCCTGAAGAGTGCTGTTTACTCATGCAGGCTGCTACCTTGCTGTAGTGCTCTTTCTGTCCTAGGACACAGCAACCATTGGGTCTGCACATCCTACTCCATGAGTTGTGATTAGGGTTCAAAGAGATCACCATCTTTAACCTCTACTGTCATGCACCATCATTGGAAGACTGGGTAAGTAATGGGATTTGAGAAATAATGAAATTTATGTTAGAATGACTGAATATACTGTCAGCCTCAGTCCCTACCTCACACTTAGCATCGACTTTCCTGGTGAGAGTTGGCCCTAGGGGGCACCGTGGGGAGATGGTGAATCAACAGTCAGCCTCTCCTCTGGGAGGAAACTGAACCCCAACTTTGGATTCTTGTCTGTGTTGAATAAGTGTGGGTCAGCTTCTGTGTCATCACCTTATAACAATAGAAGGGGGGTTGACAGCTCTCCATGTGTCAAAAATGTGGAGGGAGGACACAAGTGAAGTTAATAGACCTTGTGTCAGCCCCATGGAGCTGTATCTCCTGATGGAGGAAAGGGTGTTATGAGTTTTGAGGATGAGCAGCAAGAAGACGATTGTCTGACATCCATTTCATAGGTCCACAATTTGCAGGTGCTTGTTACTAGTTCATGAAAGTGTAATTGAGCTTTAGAGCCATGATTTTCTTCTCAATAAATACCTTGAAACACTTTTGGAAGTGCAATAACAAGTATGGGGTGCTAAAATAAACACAAACTTATCTTCTCCAGTGTGATTTTTGAGGAATTGCACTGAACACATAGTGTTAACAGGCACAACAATCAACTTTATAGGCACAATCCAAATTGGGTTGGATATCAAGATATGTTGGGTTCCATTTGTAACATGGGCAGCAAACAAAGTTAGACATAATTAGTTGTTACAACTCATGAGTATTCCCATGAAGCAACACATAACTAGGCCATGAAATCACAGCATTGCTCACTGAGCTCTTCAACAGCAACAAGACCCAGTATTAGATGTGCAAATTGGTAAAAATCAGAACTACAGGTCTTGCATCAATCACAGAACTCAAGTCTGTTGAGTAAATTGCTGTTGCATTTAATTTGGGTAAGTAATTCCACAAGAATGTGGGTGTTGTGGTACATCATCCAGCAAACAGCACCAAAACATTTCATTTTTTTTTCTATTTTTTATAATTGCATACCTAAAGTTCCACAGTTCAGACAGTGCTTGCAAGTTCAATCATTCAGTTAAAATAGAAGTACATTAATTTGTTTTAGTTTTTGTCAGTTCACTAGTAAAGAAAATTAGCTATGCATGGTTTCTTGGCATGACAGGCAGCAAACATAACCCACTCAGTCTATGTACAGTAATATATTTAGATAGTATCCCAGACCAAAGATCAACTAAACTAGAAACAACTTAAAATAAAAATATAAACTTCAGTGGATACTTTTTTGTGATGCTGTTAAATCAAGCCACTATTTTATTAGTAATGTAAAAAACAATAATCTTACAGATGGATTCATATTATCGTTCCCTGATAGGAAGCCAATGATAGGTACTTGCTTATAGTGGTCCTACAAGACAAATGCTGGAGAGAATTGTGTCCTTGCTGCCCATCTTCAAAACTGTCAATATCCTCACCTCCATCAGGAGGCGTGGCCCCAAGAAGCCAACATTTAGTCTCCAGACTACGCCTAAGATCCCCCAATATCGTCTTTGACTTTATGCCCTCCACCTTTCCACTTGGGGAGATTGCACAACCAGCTACCGCTCCCTTCATCCTACTACTGTAACCTGGTGATACAGAAACAGTCCCACACTAATACAACATGGATAACAGTCCAATGCTTCTCCCCAGGGAGATCTACAGGAAGGTCTGGAGACTGTTGCCAGCAACTGTGGGGCTGCAGATTTTCAGTTAGTAAAACTCTAGGCAACAGTTATTATTATTCCCTGATATTTCTCATTGATAAAATGATAATTTATTATAGTTTCTGAAGTTACATCTTTTTACACTATAGACCTGTAGGGGTATGTGTATTCTGGGTCTCATATATATAAAAAAAAATGCACATCCTTAACTAAAACAGTTTCATGTGTATTTTTCAAGCATGATTACTTCATAGAAAATATTTTTATTTATGAAGAGCTCACAGGTCAACATATTCTGGTAATTGCTGTGCACATAGAACCCATGTACAGTACATGATTTGAATATTATTTTGTAGTCAATATTCACAATTTGGATGTGCTTTAGCTTGATACCATTATGAACAAAGTAACAGTTCATGCAATGTGGTTCAGTTCATCAAAACCTAATTCACTTTATACAGGCAGAATAGTAATGAATGAGATCTACAAGTGTAAGTACATTTTATGTTGCTCTTTATTACAGTACTGACATTTACTCCAAGTGTTCCTCTTAGATTTAGCATCTGAATGATTCCCTTTTTCCAAATTCAGCCCCCATTCTACACCAAAAGCTTGAGATATTTCATTTTTCTTTTTTAGAAATTAAAATGGCAACAATGCATTGGTCATATATAAAATATTACAAATCAAGCATAGCCTGACAAGTGAAGAACAGGAGCACCAGAAGTTTTAGCAAACCCCATAATCACACTAAGTTTTATCTTGCAGTATGTCAAACTAGACTTTCCCACAAATTGGACCATGCTGGTCAAGTATCCATGGTTAAAGGAAACCATGAGTTGAAAGATAGGTTATCAAATATTAATCAATGTGACATGTACCAAACATTAACAATAAATTCAAACATCTTTAATTCACAGTTGAGTAATAAATTCTTTTATATATAAACAAACCTAGCTATATAATAAACTATCTATAAATGACCAGCATGGCTGAAAAATAAGAGGTACTGCCATATAATACGAAAACCACTTGTGAAATGCAATTCATATTACCAGATATAGCTATGACTGACAATAATCTTTGTTTCATCCTGGCATCAACCATGATACATAGAAAAAAAAAAAAAAAAAAAAAAAATCTTAGCCTTTACTATCTACCCATCAGTCCTTTCTAGTAAACTGATCAACAGTTTAACTTGTAATACCTACTTCTTTGGATGTATGATCACATTAACAAATTTTGTTTTGTGGTAATACCTCTTTGTAATATTAATCCAATATTTTTGGGAAAGGAAAATAAAGAAAAGGTTGAAAGGCCCATAAGATGCTCAACATTCCCTAGTGATGCAAGACACCTAGTTTGTATTTCGGGGAAGAAGCTAGGTGGTTTCATGACAGTCAAAACTATTCCTTCATTTTTAGCTGGTAATTACCCTTAACACTAAACATTATCTGAAAAAACCACAGCCTTGGGTTTAGTGTTGTGTCGTTAATGTGGATCTTAAGTGAGCGACGCCAACCTTTTCTTAACTATAGTGAGAGCTGGCACAAAGAGACCTGTCTGTTTGATAATAAACTAATTGTCTAGAAAAGACAAGACCCTTCTACATAAAAAGTCTAACAGGAAAGGAACAAATGCTTCGAGTAACTACATGTTTAATATGAAACAGACAAGACTCTGACCTGCCCTCACAATAAGGCAAGATAGGGGAAGGAAATGGACATACAGCAAATAATGCTTCCCATACCCTGGTGACAGCTATATTGCATAGCAACTTATCTCATATCCCTTAACATAATATATATATATGTATATATATATCTTTGGAAATATTTGTGGAAATACATCTGATCTGTACATACTAAAAACATTGCTATGTGAAAAAAAGAATCACCAGGCAGAGTAACATTACACTTGAAGTCCAAGTGTATATCTAAAGTGTGTATACAGTATTTGTCTTTGTTTACACATTAGATACATGTAATAATAATGTGAATACAATCATCTGCATGCACACAATTCATATATATACATATATGTATATATATATATATATATACACATACACTCATACAGACACATATATACTACATACACACGCACACTTCTGTACATAGAGCAAAAAGAAAAATGTATCATAAACAAGTGTGCGTATACCTAATTATGCACACATTTCTTTTTGCATTTTTCCTATTGTCTTAAAGTGGCCATCAGAAACAACTTACTGATGAAATTCCATGACAAGTCTAGTGGCACAATGATTAGAACCAGCATCTACAATACACAACATAACACCACAGTTACATACTCAATTATCAATCCATCAATCAATTCATTGACCCAGGTCTCTTGCAAGAGAACCATGGCTCACTAATTTGCCATTTCCGCTGATTCAGCCCATAATGCACCCAGAGAAGATATTTTGCGTTGTTTTCTGGATAGGGTGAGAGTAGAGCAGTATAGAATTACATGCTCAGCAGGTGTATCTGGGGCAGTTTGAGTTCGTAACTATGCCAGTTCTGTGTTGGTAATGTTTTAATGTAAGGTGGTGACCTCAACATGGTCATGCCAGTGTGTCTCTTACTTGTCTTTAGAATAATTTCTCATTCAGGTTGGTATCTGGGAGAGCCTGATAAAGTATTGAATTTGGAGGTCTATTATGGAGTGAGTCTTTAGTGATTTGTATTGTTTTGTATGAATGTGTTGTAGGGTGCTGGGGACTAGTTATTGTAGATTTTTAAGTATTATTTTTTTTCTTTCTATTCAGTGGTCTGTACTGTGTGAAATGGTGAAGGGTAGGAGGGTTTGAGGGATCTTACACAGAACTATGTACATATGGTAGAATTCAGTGTCTGAGTGTATACTTTTTGGGGTTGTTTTTCTGCAGCCATTTCTCATTCTTAATGCTTTACTTTGTGTTATTTGAATGATGTATTTATTTTCTTAATTGTTGTTGTACCATGCTGTAGATGTATAGCTAAGTGTAGATCTTGTGAGTTGTCTATGTATGTGTGTGTGTGTATATATATTATATATATATATATATATATATATATATATATTACACACACACACACACACACCAAGGGCTTTTCTCTCCTGACAAAGGAGCTAGCCAAGTCAAAAGGCAAGTACCCACAACCACCCATTCCACTCCTATCCAGCATCTTTTCCTCCCTCTCATCATGGCTCCTCATGGATGATGGGTCATCCCTGTATTCCACCCACTCCCCTGGGTCAGAAGCAATGCAGCATATCCACAGCAAGGCTGCTTCACTTAATCAGTGATGTCCCATCTCTGCCCCCCTCATATATTAAAAAGAAAAGACAAAGAGAAATCCCCTTCAGGCTGTGTCAAAATATCATTCATACATAACTGCCCCCTAACCACCATCCGCCACCCCTCCCTTCCTTGCATCACATTATCATTTAAACACAGTCATTCTCCATTCACCCCTATCTCCTGCTTTCTCTCTTCCTTGCTCAACAGACATTCCCCTCTCGCTCAACGCCACTTTCAGCCCATCCATCCATCTCACCCTTGGTCATCCCTTCAAGTTCACTCCCTCCACCTCTGCCTTCAACACCTCTTTAACTAATCTTTCTTTACTCATTCTTTCCATTTCTCCAAACCATCCCAATACTCTTTTGACTTGGGAGTTGTACAATGATTAATATTTTAGCTGTCCAACTTCTGTAGTGTACCTGCTATTGTTCTTATGTTTAGTTTCTGTCTTCATTGTCAGGTCTTTGATGTGTGGGCTGAAGGTCATGTGTATTAAAACTTGGAGTACTTAGGACTTTTGTCCAGTGGTATATGTTGACCTACCATAAGCATAGAGTTGTGAGTATTGGGTGTTTCTCTGATTCATGGTATGCAACATCATCAATGACTTGGAGCGAAAGCAGATATTCTGCTTTGCCTAAACCAGAGTAGCATGTTGAGGTAGATTTGAGTTTATGGCTGCTATTTTGTTGTTGAAGTGTTGAGTTATTATTGTTACATTGTCTACATAGGTGTAGGTTTTCGGGTGTTTTGGATTTGGAGTGGGGAGGTGACTTTTGAATTGGTTTAACAATGGTGATATTGCTCCAAGGGGATTTCCATTGTATAATCTTTTCATCCTTGGTATTTAGTTATGTAACTCTGCATTCTCAGCCAGCCAAAAGTTATTGCCTATTTCTCATCCGTCTTGTGTATGTTAGTTTCTATGACCTTTTTTGACAGGATGTGTCTGGGAACTGCCACCATTACTGTTCAATCAGGAGGCACTTTCTTATTGAAGCTGGGTGAAGTTTGCAAGTCTGTCAGCATTGTGTTGGTGAAATCCTCTTTGAATCCATGCTGGATTAGTGAGGTAGGTATATGTGTTTCAATTCTTTCCAAGATCAATCTTACCATCAGTTTAGATAGGAGGGATATAGGGCTATAGGATGCTGGGTTTTAGGGTGGTTTGTTTGGTTTCAGTCTGGGGATTATGTGTACTTTTTGAGATTATTAGGATGCCATTGTGTGGCTGAAGCGGTTGCTTTGCCGTATGTACTATGGCTGTTGGGAATTGGAGAGGAGAGGAACATTTGAACCCACAACCAAGCAAACATGATATCACCCTTCTTCTGATTACACCATCAGTGCACATGAATAAAAATGTACAGGTTCTCTTCCTTCTGCCAATTACCATCCTGATACTACTGCCCCTTGACCAAGGGATGAGGTTTTTCAAGACAACCTACACCCAATTGACCATTGCCAGGATCCATACTGCCACTGATGATGACCCCAATGTTGAACTTGAGTGCAGGTCAACATGTAAGACTGCATCTTTTACACTGATGGAACAAACCAAACTTTAAAGCACGAGAATGCCTGCTGGAGGGCTTTCTGGCCTGAAGTTGTAAATTATTTCAGGGACTTCCTTGAGGTTGGTGGTGGGGTCAAAAAGATTGTCGCATTGACCAGGCAAAGGTTTTTCTAATATACTAACAGAAGTTGAAAAACATACCAATGAGCACTGGCAAGAACTTTTCAGGTCTTCCGAGGATGAAAACAACTATCACAAAGCCGATGGAAAAGGAAAAATTTTGTTGAATGAATGCATCCTGGATGCCTTCATTCCCTTTTTCAGGCAGGCCCACATTCTCCAGGAAATTGCCATTAAGTAGGACCCTAACATGGGTCAAAGCTTGAAATTCAAAAGGACCATCAGTGAGAGGATACAAGCCTATATGGAACATTTAGATTGGATGAAGAAACAAAGGAAACAGCTCCCCCAATGTGATGCCCTTACTAATTGCCTGCTGCTACCCAGCCGAGAACCATCCCCACTAATTATTCAATGCAGTATACCCTTACTACAAACTTGCCTCCCACTACATAACCTTAAGCCATCTCAACTGACCTCATGCCCAAGTAATGACATTTTAATCTGCTCGACCAGCGAGCATTCCAATAATTAATAACAATGCAATAATAATAATAAATCAAATTATAGTAATAATAATAATAATAATAATAATAATAATAATATCATAGCATTTAGGGGACTTTAAGGCAAAGTATATAAACTTGTACAACTTCATGTCAAAACATAGTTAACAAGAAACCACAGCATTTAGGGAAGTTTAAGATTTGTAGAGTGGAAGGAAAGCTAGTGAGGGCATAGGTGCTTACAAGCAGAGAGATGCATTTACCTAATTGTTGCATACAGGAAAGGAGCAATGCTCATTGGGTCCCATCTCCTATTCTCTAATTTTCTATCATACCTAGCCTCAAACTTATGTACAGTTCCAACTTAATCTATATCCTTGATTTCTAATTATCATATTAAGATTTGTATTGTTTGAGCTTGGTCTACATCACCTAAGTTATTCCACATATTTGTGGATCTATGTGGAAAATTGTATTTCTTCACATCCTTTAGACATGTGGGCTTTCTTAATTTGCTTCCATGACCTCTAAAAGCCCTCCCATCTTTAATCAGGAAATATATGAACATGAGACTGAGGAAGCATTCTATGTCTTCTTTAAGATTTTACATTTATATAGATGGAATTCCAGAAGATATGATAGTCATGACAAATCTGAAAAGGAGTGGTATTAATTTTGAGGAAGGAAGAATGAAGGGCATGGGAACCTACGAGAAAGAAAACATTTGCTAGAGACATACGTGTTGCAGCCTTTTACAATATACTATAGACACCCTTCACCTCAGTGGGGAACCTTAAGGAAAACTCTATGGTTGAGGGTGTGTTCTTTTTTGCCCCACAGCCATAGCTTGTCTTCATGAAGACTTCCACTATGTTTAGGTGAACACACAGAGGCTTTAGTGTATGGATAGATTACAGTAGCAAAGTGTTTGACCAACTTTATGTTTGTTGTCTGCACAAAATACCAGGTAAGCCTGATGGGGTATAAAAATGTGCATTCATATTATATAAAACCATAATAACAATACCCACTTTTGTGTCCTTCTTGGGGACTTGAAATTAAGTCACTCATACATGAAGCACCACCTTTGAGCCACATGGTGCTTCTGGAATTATGGTGTCATAGGAAGAAACTGCAAGTCAATGTCAGTAAGAGTAAGTGATGAAGTCTGAGGAAAAAATAATTATGGTTGACTAATAATGGAGACAGATACAAGACCTGGTGAGCATGGCTCTTTTCCTACACAGTACATTAAATTAGGTAAATATAATCCCTGCATTTGGGGACTGGTTGCAGACATATGCGATCAATATTTTAGAGATTTTGATGATACTCCTATGGACAGTCACATGGTATTCTTCAATGTTCAGAGAAAAAGCTCAGTTCACAGCAGAATGTAAACCCATTTTTCAACTTTAACAATTTCTCATTTCTGGTGTTATTCTTAAATCTATCCTGAATAATTCCCATGACACCACCTCTTTTCTCCTGCTACTGTGGCAAAGGAATAAAAATACCACCACCACATTCTCACACATCTTGTAAAAGGTAATTGAATGGGACAGAATGTTGGGGCTGGGGATCTCAGTTTCTAAATTTTTCTCCCTCAAATTATCATGTTTTGACTTGGCTCTATTCCTGTATACTGCATTTAAGGAAATATAGTAAAGTAAATACAAAGGTAGGATTAGAAAAATTTAACAACAGGTTCTCTCACTAATAACATGCCAGGTTGGCCCAATATGGGCTGTATTATAGTGAGTATAGGCAAATTTTTAATGACAGTTTCATAAAAAAAAGAGGGGGGGAATTTGGTCCAGTAGATATAATAAATTCAACATATATACAGTAATCTAATATCAAACTTGCCAAGGACTGTGAAGATAGATTCTTGATATGCCGTGATCATATAGTGAGAGACTGAAATTTATTCCAAGTCAAGGATTTTGTCTGTTGCCTTTGAAATCAATGGAATGTGGGTACATCAAACTGAGGGCAGTGTGTATATTTATAAACCAATGGCCCCTTCCCCTTGTAAGGGGGGTAGCCAAATCAAAGCATACCTAGACATACTGTGAGAGTAAAACACAGAGGGAGGGATATTTAGAAAATTTCTATCCAATTAAGTGCTAATAAAGAAAGGTGGCTTGGCACGTGATCAGAATATCCTTATCCCTTTCATGCCCATCACTTACATCCTTTTCACTATTTTACACTTAAACCTCTTCTTTTTTCTTGCAATACTGCCAGTACATCCATCCCCTCTCAAACAGGCCATCACCTTAGGTCTTTAGATTCTCCTTCATCCTTTTCAATCACACACATTTTTATCTTATTTGATATCCTGACTATGAGCTCTTATGGCCTCTCTCACTCCATCTGTCCACTTTTTCTTTGGTCTGTTCCTTGCTCTCACTCCTAGCACCACAGATTTGTGCATCCTCTTTCGATATCTACTTCCATCCATTCCCACTGCATGACCATACCCTCTTAAGTTGGCTTATTTTACTCTTTCTCCTCATCTCATCTGTACCCTAGTTCCTTTACATATTCTATCATTCCCAACTTTTTCATATTTCGTAACTTCACATACGACCCTAAAGTACCTTATTTTCACTGCCTCTTGCATTCATCACTAACATGAAAAAACTTGTCGAAACAAAATTCATTAAAAGATACACAGTGGAATGAAAAAGACACGAAAAATAACACTGGGATCAATCAACATGAAACAAAGGTGTGTAATGAATATATATTATATATATTTCCATAGCAATATAAATATTATTTTGAGCAAACACAAAATTTATAACAAAACTGAAGACTAATCTACAACTTGTTCTTTTTCCTGTCAGTTCAATGGATTTGATCAATTTTCTTTTCAACCAACAACTTCTAATTTCTTTATTAACCTCTAAACCTTTGAACAATGCATCATACTTTATAGGTTTTATATTGTTATGGCAAATAATTTTCACCCTTGGAAAAGGTGAAGTCTTTGGGCTAAATTGAGATCCTAATTAAATGAACTTAATGCACATCACCACATCCCTGCCTTAAACGCAATTGTATAGATTATCTTTAAAGTTTGTCGTGGTGTGCAAGGGATTACAGGTGTCTCTATCACGATCATCATTCAAATAAAAGCCTTTAAATGGTCAAGTGAAGGAAATGGTCCTCGTTAAACTTTAGATTATTTGAATCTTTGATTTGCTTTGTCTTTATAAAAAGATGCATTTTTGTTCAAATGAATATATTACTAACTCACAGAACAATGTGACATACTTATTGATTTTATTCTAATATCAATTGATTTTTCTTATTGATTTTATTCTAATACCAAATGATTTTCAGTCGTCAGGTGGACCTAGGACTAAAGTACCAATCCTCATCTGAAGAAAAAAGAAAGAGAATGAATAAATGAGAGAGAGAGAGAGAGAGAGATATCAGCATGAAATCTAAATTGTATGTCAACATGTCGCAGGAGTTCACATCTCCCTAAAGAGGTCTCATCTCTGATCAAATCCTGACTTCTTTAATGACTGAAGGTATAGGATCTAGTAACAAGATTGGGTTTTGAAGGACATAAGGCAACTCAACAATGTCTGGAGCTCCTAGACACAGCATTTTGTGGGGGTCCTTGGAAAAGTATTTTATGAGGACCATGAGCACTGTTCTGTGGAGGTGTCCTAACCTCCTGCAATTCTATGTTTTTAGCTGACATCAGAGGTCAGTGATTAATGCCATAATACGTTTCACTTATTTTTAATTAATCTGTGCAGTAGACCAAAAAACTCTTTATTATATAAATATATATATATATTACTCAATTGGCTTCTTTATCCGTTAAACTTTTTTGTGGATATTCTAAATTACTGAGGCCCCTACCGAGTGGGGGGTCCTGGTAGCCCCTCCTATTATTCTGACCTCGGGGGGAGCTCCAAACATAAATTAAATGATCAACTAATATATCATACATAAAAACCTTAAGGTAATATACATTAGTGTAATAAAATTCTTCTTCCTTAAACAAAACATTAAAACAATGGTGGATATGTAAGAACCAAGGTGGACAATGTTTGAATTTCTAATTATTATCCATATGTATTATGTGAAATACTAAAATAACAAATTACGACTGAATTTAGATATTCTAATATCAATTGCATTATCTAAAAAGCCAATTAGGTATAATTCCACTGTGTAAGTAAATAAATAAATAATGAATAAATAAAAAATAAATCTAGTACATTTATGTATACATATAATCTGTTCCTTGGGACAGAAAAAAGGGTAGTTTCACATGCCTCAAACAGTGAAAATAGGTGCCAAAGTTGAAGAAAAATGAATACATTAGAAAAAAATACATATACAATAAAATAACTGATAATTATAAAGATAAAGCAATAATTATACATGACACTAAAATAAATACAAAGGTAAATGGAAAACAGAAAATAAATCAAATAACTGATAATAATAATAAAGATAAAGCAATAATTATACATGACACTAAAATAAATACAAAGATAAATGGAAAATAGAAAATAAATCAAACCATTAAATGAATTAATTTCAAATAGCCAGCTAAGTACAACAATGAAGGGGTGAGGCACAGAAATTCAAAATAAAGGAGGAAGAATAAAAGAGAATCCCTGAAGGCGGAGGAAGTGGAGTAGGTGGTCGTAACTGTCTGTCCTACTGTACTCCAGAAAAAAAAAAAAAAAAAAAGTTTAATTGAATTCTGGAGGCAAGATAAACCCTTGATAGCTAGTAATGCCACTTCACAGGAATATATTGTAGATGGAAAAATGTTAAATTTTCTTAGGCCACCATCACTGCACACATACTGTTCCATTTGTATCCACCATTTTATATTTGATACAGAATCTCATTCTAGCTAATGATCTTCTATTATGTTCAAAATAGAGGAACACCTGGATATGAATGAGATATAATCATAATGAAATTAGCACTAGCCCATTTGCACACACTAGTGAAACTTAAGTTATTGCCATTCTGCAAATGTATTCATGTACAATGATGCTTCACGTCACATTTCTTTATAATCATGTACAAAATCTTCATTAGTGTGGGTTAATATAAATAACTTTCAATGACTGGAAATCTGCAACTTCACAGCAATTGGCAATGGTCATTGGATCCTGTAACAGACCTCTCAAGGAAGATAGTGACTGTTGTCTGTTATATTAGAGTAGAACAGTTTCTGTGTTGCTGGTAGGGAGTAGTCTTGAGCTGCTACCTGTCCTAATTTGAATGGGTGGAGGGGATACTAAGTTCTAAGCTTTGTCTAGAGTCCAAGTGTCAGCCCTTTGGGTCTCCAGATAAAGATGAGGTGTTAATGGTCTTTCAAGACAGGCACCAAGGAAATAACTTTATCCAACATGTCTCATAGAAGCACCATTTCCAGGTACCCTAGTTGGTTCCATAAAGTGGGAATTCACCCGACTTGAACCTAAATGAGAATAAGTGGTCTTACATGAAAGCATTTGCAGAATCACTTAAATACAGATCACCATTGAGTCCTGGTGAAAAATGAAGTTTGAGCACATATTTACAAACTGTTGTTACCTTAGACTTGAACCTACAGGTCAGAGGACCATCATTTTGCCAACTAAGCTTTGAGGCTACGTAAAGTAATTTGCATCTTACGTGACTTTGCATCACATAAATTTGAAGTAACACGAGGTTGAAGACTAAATTTCTTTTTACTTCTCACACATATTAGTGTAATGTGCATGAAGTCAGATTGTGCAGCTGGCTCAGTTACATGGAATGGCTACCAATTGTTACTCCCAGATCTGTTTCAGGGAGTCAGCCATTATATATTCATTCCTGTTGCCTCACCATAATGCCATACCATATCACCTCATCTCACATAATAACGATATGTTTGTGATAATAATGTGTCTATGGGGGGACAGGTTTTCTTATAATAATGGCATTTTTGTGATAGAAAATGCATTCATAAACTAAGAAACTCAACCCTTCTCACTTATGAAGTCTAGGGAATGCAATCAACAATCTTCCCACACATCCCTGTAAATGTATTATGGAAAAATTAACTTCACACTGTGTGAAAAATCTCATCATGAAACATCTTGAGGAACACAGTCAAAATGGAGACTTGCCTATACTGTATAAATGTATTTCATGCGTTTAGCAAGGGACTGGGATGCCCCTTTGTTAACAGTGCCAAAACAGGATGGGTGTTAAATGGGTATGACGAGGGTGTGTGATTTGACTTGGCCACCCAATTATGAGGAGGAAAGGGCCTTTAGTACAAGATTTATGCAATCGTTATTTTTGTGATCTTATTGACCCCCCTACATGCAGCATTCTTTTATGATTGGTGACTGATCACCATTGAAGAGAATGCTGCTCATTTTTAACTTCCATTATTCCTCTTTAAATCTCTTTCACCCTTTTGACAACCCCATCTCTTTGGCATGATATTGTCCCCAAAAACTGAAGTGCTGGTTATCAGTGACAACATACTTAAACTCCACTCTTGTCCTGTCATTTGTCTTTTTATCTCTTTCATCCTTCTGGCCCTGGGGCCAACAATGGGTACCTTAAGTGGTAGTTCTGTGACATGGATATCAGAATCATCTCTTTTATACAAATCTTCCAAACCCATCAACACACTCACCTCTAGAGGTGCAGCCCCAAGGTGATGACACTCAGTTTCCAAACTGGACCCAAGATCTATTAATTTGGACTGCATTTCCTTCGTCTTTTTAAATATGGAAAGCTAAATCTGGCAACTGCTGCCTCCTCTTCCTACAATAAGCCAATGATATACAAACATCCCACGCAAATTCTATGCAGATTACAGACCAATTTTTTCCTGTCAGAGAGATCTATGAGAGGGCCCGGAGACTCCTGCCAGATGTTGTGTTGTCGAGTTTCCAGCCAGAGAAACTTGAGTTTACCATAAGTATCCTTCTTGTCCTACTTACCTCGAATAATAAAATCTTTTTCTTCCAAGCATCACACATCTTCACTTCCAACCTTTCATTTACCTTTTATTTCATCCTTTTTTTTCTCTCTTACATCTCCATTTGTCCCTTTTATCTCTGCTTACAGGAGCCTTGGGTGATTAAAGGATAGTGATCTCACTTTACACACAAGTAACCTGAATTGAAATTGGTAGATTGGACACAAAAATGTGGGGTGATAATATGACTTCATACCTAATCACTATGTATTTACCTAGTTGTATTTTACGGGAAGCTATGCTCATTTTGACCCGTTTTTGTATCTCTCCACATCCAGTTTGCTTTTGAATTTGTGTATAGTTCTGGCATTAACTGTTTCACTGTTCAATTTGTTCCAGACGTCAATCACTTGCCTGATGCCTTATGCAGACAACACATACACACACACACATTCAAGTAACCTGAATTGAAATTGGTAGAGTGGACACAAAAATGTGGGGTGATAATATGACTTCATACCTAATCACTATGTATTTACCTAGTTGTATTTTACTGGACTAGAGCTATGCTCGTTTTGACCCGTTTTTGTATCTCTCCACATCCAGTTTGCTTTTGAATTTGTGTATAGTTCTGGCATTAACTGTTTCACTGTTCAATTTGTTCCAGACGTCAATCACTTGCCTGATGCCTTATGCAGACAACACATACACACACATTCACAGCCAAAGCTGGTACTATACATGAATTTTAATAAAATATAACAACTAGGGAGTAAGTGATAAAATCCCAAGAGCATTCCTATTTTCTTGTATACAGTATTTACAGACAAGTTGGATGAAAATATAATCTAGGCCAATAATACAACTGAAATTTAAAGGAAAGTTTGAAGAGTGGAGGCAAAGAGACAGGACTTCATGAGCACAGCTCCAAGCCTGTATACAACAACTAGGTAAATACACACCCATACATATGTATGCCAGCTTGCTGGTGTAGTGGTACTAACTTGGCTAGCTAACTTAGTCCAAGTTCAGTTCCTGTTCAGGGCTGAAAAGCATCATAGCATTGCAAGTCAACACTTACTCTCTTGAGCAAGTTTGTGTATGCACATGTTTATTTACCCAAATGTAATTACTCAGTGGTTGTGTACAGGAAAGGAGATATTCTTGTTGGATTATGTCTTCTCTTCAATTCATCGTACCTAGCCTCAAATTCATATAGCTTTCCAACTTAATCTACATCCTTGATTTCTAATTATCATAATTAGATTTGAATTCATGTACTGTTTGAGCTTGGGTTATATCACTTTCATAGGTATTCCAAGTACACTGGAGTCATTTAGTTTGACAGCCCATGTTTCAACAACTCCAATTTCACCTCAATAAATTCCTACCCCTAAACCTAAATTCAACACCTAAATTTCCAAATTCAACATTCAAATTGCACATAAAAGCACAAGTTTCTTAATTTGTCTGCTAAGATGGAGGTGAATCATGGTTTGACAAAAAGCATTTTGATGTCTCAAAAACCACCCTAATCCTGTCGAATTGCGAGACCCCAAAGTATTTATGCATCTATATGGACAACTGTATTTCTTCACATCTTTCATTATACTTAGCCTCTAATTCATATAAAGTTTTAACTCAATCTACATCCTTTTATTTTCAATTATCATATTTAATTTGAATTCATGTATTGTTCAAGCTAGGGCTATATCACCTTCAAAGCTATTCCAATTATTTCTGCATCTATATGGAAAACTGTATATCTTCACATCCTTTAGATGTGTGTGTGTGTTTACCTAATTGTAGTACAATACACAGGAAAGGAGTACTAGCAAAAAAAAGTGTGGAAGGTAGAGGTGGATGGTTTGAACTTGAGAGGAAGAACAAGAATGGATTGGGTGCAGGGGGCCTTAAGTAAGGGGAATGTTTGTTGAGCAGGGAAGGGAGAGGGCAAGAGATAAGTGTTAGTGGGCAATGGTTGAGAATGGACAATACATTGACATGGCCTGTATGGATTTCTCTTAGTCTTCTCTACTTTCACACAAGGGGATGAGAAAGAAGGGTTGCCAAGTAAATGAAGTGGTGTGGCCCTGCTATCTTTTGCTGCATTGCTTCTGACCCAGGCAGTGGCTGGGAGACAGGGATGACCCTTTTCTTTTAGGAAACAGATGGATGACAGATGAGTGGGATGGATGAGAGTAGGTGCATGCTTTGGCTGGCTACCTCTCTTGTAATGGGGGGGAAAAAGTATTTGGTATATAGATAGATCTATCTATATACCAAGGGCTTCTTACCTTATAAGGGAGGTAGTCAGTTAAGGGACACATCCACTTCCACCCACTCCATCATCCTTGTTTCCTTCTCATCTTAGTTCCACTGCCCAGGTTACAAGCAACGTAGAAAGGCACAGTACATCCATAGCAGGGCTGCTTCACTTACATGGCAACCCTCCTTCCTTGTCCCCTCATATAGATAGAAAGACAGTTAGGTAATAGACACACAAAGTCAGTCCAATGTGTTTCTCCCCCATGCATCCCTTACACTAAAGCCTTCAGAGTATCTACCCAAATGTACCATGCCTGTGTGGTAGAAGAGATCACAATCTCAGCCCTATTCACCCTCAAGTAGATGGTGTCTGCCAACCGTACTGTGATGGACTGTCAATAACCTCCACCAACATATATTTTACAAGGGACCAATAACACATACCTGCAAGTGGTGGTACTGCAATACAGATTGGTTGTTATGGAGTGTAGTCTACCAGTGCTTATCCTGTGATAGATATCAAAGAATAATTTCCCTGCCATCTGCCTTCAAGTTCTGTCAACACTCTCACCTCCATATAGTGACAATTCCTGAGGTACTGACACACTGTCTCTGGAAGCAGGCCCAAGTCCTCTACAGTCAACTAGGACTTACTTCCTCACCTTTTCACATAAAGACAACAAACAACCAATGACTGTTCCCTACCTCCTACTCATGTATGTTAGAGATGTACAAAGTTTCCTCACTAATACAATGCTGACAACAGTCCAACATTCTTTTTTTCCCAAAGAAATCTATGGGAGAGCCCATGGCATATTGCAACTCAATGTGGGGCTTGGGGTTTCCAGACAAGTAAAACTTGAGGTACTAATTATTTTGTTTTACAAATATCTTATGTCCATTATAATCATCTTTTTATCCTACCACACATTCCTCCTTCCCCTCCTCAAGTTTCCTTGTTCTGTATTCCATTATATCACCTCTACTCTCCTATTTTGGGTGGGTGGTCTTAGTTGAAACATATATTTGTATTCATTCTTTAAAGATTATACCTCTACATCTTTACCACCCTCACCTGGTTCCCCTTCTCTCTTTACTTGCCCCTTTTGTATTATTTTCCGTCTCAAACTGTTTTCTTAATCATTCTCTCTCTTGCCTCCAATGCTTCATTATTTGCTACCCAACTCTGTGGCATACATCCTCACTTAATATAGTTACCATCACAATTTTTTTGTCACATCTAAGCTTTCCAAGTTTTCTCCACCTCTATAGTGATGTTACTTAAAACAAATTCATCCATCCTTCTTTTCATAAGTGTATCTATTTCCCATCATTCTACCCCATTGTCTCATTGCTTTTATGTTCTACCCAACAATTATTCCCTTGTCCACTTTTCATGTATTTTCTTTCTCTCCCCCTCTGCTCCTCGTTCTTCCTTTCTCCTTCTATCATCCTACACATTCACACCCATGCTCCAAGCTAAACTATTGGACGAACAGAAACAGAATATTACAAATATGATTCAGCCCTACAAAGCCTAACTAGGCAAGGACATACACTATGTCCATGCCAGCATACTTGTGATTCTTGAGGATACCCAATATCCGAATCTGACTGTAGTGACAGTACAAATCCAACTGCTCAATAGTAGTATAAAACCATAGCTAAACTGATTATATATATCCTGTTTCTGTGTTTGGGATATGCCACACTGCATAGGAGCCTATGATGGGGTCTTGTGGAGTGTCAGAGGATCATGTTCCTGGTTGTTTTCCATATTTCTCCTAAAAGCAACTTGGCAAACTTGTTCCTCTGTTCTGCTTACATTCTTTTAAGCTGTCATTTACATTATATATGAGCACCAACTAACCTTCTACAACAATCTGAAATCTTCCTCTCGACCATCAATTCATAAGTCCATTAATCTATTTTTCCTCTTTTTCTCAATGTTTCCCAAATCATTCCATGCCTTTATGTTTATCTTACTTCAAACAATGTCTTTTGCCATCTCCATTCTTTATTTTTTTTTATTCAAGTCAATAATAATTTCCCCACAAATCTTTTAACCTTTGTGTACCTCTCACAATCCTCTCGTGGACTTTGTGTATATCTGAAGTATTTTTTCCTCCTTTACTTTCATTTCTTTTCAATCCATTTGCTACACTGACACTTTAGAGAATTTGTTTCTGCCTAACCTAGTGTTATGCCTCTTAAGACAAGGTTATCTACTGAAAAGTAAATTTTATTTCTGGTTAATGACAAATAATTTTAACCAATTGAGAGCAGGACTGACCACAAGGGTTTGTGACCTCACATCCCCAATATTTACTTTATATCTCCACTTTTTTGTCTAAGCTATTAACTTTGCACATGAAATTTTATCACTCTATGTACCAAAAGTCTTCTCCTCCGTTATTCTCAAAAAAGTAATATTTTTTCTTACTAACATTTCATGTGACTGGACTTCCTTGTCTAAGTTGTTAACTTTGTGTAGGAAATTCTATCACTATATACCATAAGGCTCCTTACCCCATTTTCACTATAAAAAACTCGTATATATATATATTTTTTCTTTCTTACTAGCATTTCATGCGACTTCTTTCTTTACTCAATTTTCTTTTCAGGATGCATATTGCATATCTTGTATTTCATGCATCACAACCCTGATGTTCTTTCATTTAAATATACCTTCTTCTATCACTCTTACATTCATTTTTCCCAGCTGCCCCAACCATCCCAGAAGTTTTGATTAATTTTCACATTATTTTTCTTGAACACCTACAGCTCACTTCCTTCTCATCCATCTTTACTGCCCCCATCTGGGGTATTAAGTTTTTATGCATTCACTATATTAGGAACATTAGAGACATCCCTATGGGCCAGTCACGAAACATGCTTTTTTAAAAGATAAAATCTTGCATAAAAATGAATGTGGAGCACTTGACATTCAGTAAGCATTCCTTCTTTCAGCTATTCTCCTTAATTCTTTCTTTTACCAAAAACGCGTGTGACATTGTTCCAGGAGTAGGAGCGTTATTTCTGATATACTCATATATGTGACTATGATGTGTGTGTTACATCTTCATTGACTGCTCTCTACAGCTTGTTCATTCTTCTCTTGTACTTTTATTTTTTTTTTAGAAATCCTCTAGTTCCCTTAATTTCACTACCCTCTAACTTGGCTTTTGTTTTTCATACGGTTATTCCCCATTTTACAATTGTGAGAGTTTAACTCTCCTCCTACTTCTGTCTACCAATGAACATTCAACAACCATTTTAACCTTTATCAGAATATGGCATTTCATTACTCTTGCCTTGTTACTTCCCCAACACATTTATTTCATTATCAGCTTTACCTAAAGTGCTACTAAGGTTTCTCCAGTTGTAACAATTGTTCCCCATTGTCACCCATAAAGTTTTTGTCTCTGCTATTATCTACTTCAATATTCAGGTACTCCCTTACCACCACCCTGTCTTCCCTATTTTCTTCAGCATTTTTTTTTTTTTTTTCAAAAAGTAAAGTGAATTTCAACTTTCTTCCTAAAAAGGGGATTGAGACATTTGTACACACACACACTCATACAATTATTATTGCTCCCCATAATGATTTTTAATTCATATTTTCAAATCCACAGGTGGTGGGTGAGTGGATTGGAAGTGAGTGGATGCATGCCTTTGACTTGGCTACCTCCCTTATAAGGGGGAAAAAGCCCTTGGTATATAGATTTTTAAATCCATGTAAAAGTTGTCTTTTCATACTTTTCCACACTTCCTACCCATAACCACCACACCCTCTCTTCCCTTTCTCCCTACACACAATTTTTTTCACATTTAGCTCAGTCTCTCTCATCACTCCTAACCCCCTCCAGTCATGCTTTCTAAGAACCAGTACCAAAATTTTCCTCTGACTGAATATTTAAACTATTTCTTGCCTTTTGTAAAATTGCTGTATTCTTCCACTTCCCTTTTTTTCTCTACATTTTGCCTACCATCCTTCCTGCCATTACAGTTCTGCCACTTTTATCATTCCATATCTACATTCACACTGCGCATATAGTACTATTCCTGGGGACTAATGACGGGTATCTGGTTGTGGTGGTTCTGCAAGACAGACAGCACAGGTATGTACTCGAAAACCTGTGAACTTCCTCACCTCTATCCAGTGGCAATTCTAGGACTATGAAAGTGGAGGGCCAGCTGAAAAACTAGGGGGGCCATGGCCCTCCCAGGCCCCCCCCCCCTAGAATTGCCACTGCCTCTATCATGAAATACAGCCCTGAAAGGCTGACATTTACTTTCTGGACTCTGCCCAAGATCTCCCTCTATCAGTTTCAACAGCATTTCTTACATCTTTTCACACATGAAGAGCAATAACTGGCAAATGGTCCATTCCTCCTAATACTTTTTGCTGGTGAGAAACCTGAGGGAGGCAGTTCAAGGTCACAAGTCAGTGCATGACATCAATAAGGAATATGGTCTTAAATTTCTACCTCCAACAAGTCTCTCATTCCCAACTGCCTCAGCGAGCATGTGACAGCCAAAATGTTGGGAGGATGGGGGAGGGGGCACTTCATTCAAGAGACATCAAACTTATTTGTACTTGACTGGGATAAGTGGAGGAGATGCAGTGCAAAATGATGCTGATTAGTATTTCACAATTTATAACCATCACTTCTATCTTTGGGGACAAAATCATACCGAAGAAGTTGAGTCATAGAGACGGTAATGAAAAAATGAGATTTGAAGAGGACAGCAGAACGGAGGGGCAATGGAAGTTAACAACAATCATTACTCTTCTTCAAATGGAGTGGAAAGGGAAGCAACAAAAATGTAAGAAAAGAAGTGATTTGTTACCCTTTAACCTGCTTGAGGTAAATCTCAACATTTTCTTTAATTTGATTCTTTTTGTAATTTGAGGTGGACTGAGAAGAGGGGAGGCTCCTGTTGCATTCCTTACGTTCTCCATTGGGGTGAACTGCATATAAAGAATGTAGCAGCAATACATACATTTTCTAATTTACTGATGATTAGCCAACCCATCCTGCCACATCTCATGAAGAGTACAGAGATTATCTTCATTTCCCAAAGGCCCTTTCCCTTTTATAAAGGGATGGCCAAGTCAAAGCACACCTCCACACTGTAAACAAATTCCATTCAACTATCCCTCATACATTAGTAAACTGCTTGCTCTCCTGAAACCATTCCCTTTGTTCCCCTCCTAATCCTCTCAATGGACACAAATCCAAACATATTACCAGCCACATTCAAGAGGAACCCTGTGAAAATATCATGTTCATACTTCTTTTCCCTTTTAAAATTGAACTATACACCCATTCCTCCAATCCAACAGGAAACATCCTTCTTTTAAACACACACTGAAAAATCTCACCAGTCACTCCACTATTACTACCCCACCTTTCCTCAGACATTCTACCTTACAACTCAATCCAGATATTTTTTCTAAGTTTCATTTCTTTCAATGCTATTTGCATTTCCTCTAATGCAAAAACTTTATTCTTCATATCCATTAGTCATTTCCTAGCAGCACCCAAGCCTTCCTGTCCTCTACATTCACCAACTTGAAATATTTCACCTATCTCCCTCTCAATTCCCCCCCCCCACACACACACACAATTGTCCAGGTATCAGCACCCTGTGGTTGTACATCCTGGTAGAGTTGGGGATATGTGAGCTGTCTTGTGTGATGGGTTGGCAGGTTGATCCAGGTCTTGTCCATTCGTTGTCACAACAATGCTGCCACAGGTAAGCACAGTTCTTTGGCTGTACCAAAGCAACATTTAAAAGAACATTTAAATTCAGAAACCAAAATCCTTCACACAGAGCAGCACATGAGAATGACAGGTGCACAGAACAATGCAAGAACCCTCAAACCCACCCACCTAACACACACATAAACACAACCCACCAAACAAAAAAATCAACCTTAGTAACATCCTATTCAAACATACCACCTACCCTATTAACTTAACAATACATCCTTACAAAGGCATATAAAGATACTCAACAGAACACCAAACTTCTCCAGAAATCAACCCTGAAGAGGAAGCCTAAAAAAAGGGCAATTGGCACTGGTAGGCCTACTGTCCCTAACTTCAATAGTATGAACACAGAACTGGCAAGACAAAAGACACCTAATAATCAGGATGCATTCACCACATAGAACAACTCTTACTGTACTGTCCCTCACTCATTCCCTACAGACAACAAAACGAGATCTCTTCACCAAGTGGTATATAGCTGAATTATTGGCTGTGGCTAGATATCTGGGGGCTGCAGGACTCTTCCAAAAGGGAACTGGGGCAACAGATTGACTAAACAACTGTTCCTCTTCTTTCTTTCCAACTTTCCTTTTCGCACTCTTTTCACATCACTCTAACACTTTCTTCTTTTAAAAATTATCACATAACCTACACTATCTAACATCTGTTTTTTTCTTGGCCTTCTCATCTTGCAATATGCTTCCGACTTTTAATATCTCTCCTATGCTTCCCGTTTCTTCTTTGTAACTTCCTCATAACCTTTCCTCTGCCATTACAACACTTCCCTTTTCATTCCACCATTCACTGCCCTTTCCTTTGTTCCTGTCCCGCTCACCATATCTGCACACATTAACCCCTTCAGTATGGTGATGCCCACGTAGGCGTCATGAGGCACAAGTGGGTATACGAGGATACTGGTGTCTTAATTATATATTTTTGGTAGTTACAGCTGAGCGACCACTATATTCAGTGAACTGGCCTGATCATATTTTCTCTTGTTATTAATATTCAGAGTGAAAAAGAATGAGTAATACAGCTGTAACTTTACATTTTATAATGCGAGTATTATGATGCATTGTCGTACATTAGGCAGCTGATGCTGCTCGCGAGAATGACTTGTACTGAAGAGGTCAATACTTCCTCCTTGAAACAATTATTATTTTTCTTAATCTTATCCACCCTCTTTTGCTCCATTACATACAAGGTCTCACTTTTGCCTAGTAGTGTTCCCCTTTCACCCCTTCTCATTTCAGCACCTCTCTGCCTCTGTCCCTTTCTTCATTTTTCTACTTTATATCCTCCAGAAGTTAGTGGATGGGAGTGGGTGCATACCTTGACTGACTACCTCCCTTATGAGGGGGAAGAGGTCCTTGGTATATAAAATATTCTGCAAATGATCTATGTACAGAATGCTTCCAGTCATCTTTCTGCACACCATTGTATAATCCATTATAGCTCTCACCACTTCATTTAACTTATTTCAAATCTCTTCTCTCACTACAAGGACCCTATGGACTTGCAAACACCCATACCTCTCAACCCATTCTCATTTTTACTTACATTATCCTTGCTGACATTTCCATTTACCTACACACTTACACATCTCATCACTTACCAATAGAGCCATTCCTTCCACCTTTGGCAATCTCTCCACATAATATTCAACCTCCCAAATTCAAAATCACCCTCCCCTTTCAGTTCAGTTGCACTCAAAGCAAACACATCAGCCTTTCTTCTCACACTTGTATTATGGATTTTCTCTTGTTTGTTCCACATCCATCCATATTCATAGGAAAGATGGAGAAAAGGAGACAAGAAGAAGAAGAAGAAAAATATATATATAATACTGGCAACACCCTCTCCTTTCTTTTGGTTCTGGGGCCTGAATAAACCCTCAAATTATGACTGGGCTGGTAACCCCTTTGTGTGAAAATAACACTGTCATTGGAATTATATATATATGTGTGCAAACATGCACACGCATGCACACACACACGCACACACACACACACACACACACTCACGAGTTCAGTGGCTACTGTTCATAAAGTTTATGTAAAATTATTTAATAAATGGAGCATGTCAGTCCTCAACTGTCTATACTTTACATATTCATCTCTCTTCCAAAGCCATCTAAGGTAAAAAGCTTTTCAACCTGTAGAAATTTATTTTTGGCTCACAAATACTTTGCTGTGACATTCTGACCTGTCACAAATCAACAAACCGAAGAGCTGCAATAAATCCACATTGTCCACTGAATTCATCCTTAATATTACCTTCATCCACTGAGATGCTTAAAGAGAATCCATCTCTTTTCTCATTAAAAATGCTTTTAATTCCAATTAACATGTTTTGAATATGGAATGAAATAGCATAGACTGGCTATGTATCAACATAAATGAAAATACATACAGCCTTCTTATCAGTTGAGTTCCTATCAATGTGACATATGAGGCTTATCAAGAAATTTTCAATAGCATAATATAAAAAGCATGAATAGTCAACACTTAGATAAGAATTAAAGTTGAAACCAATGGCCACAATTGGTTGATATAAACCAAAAACAGGGAGGCAGAAAAAAACAAAATGTATTCAAGTTTTGTTGGCTCAGGAACCAACAAATTTAAACACTACATAGTGTCCCAGTAAGTTCCCATACAGCAGCAAGCACTTTTGTTATATATCATCTTGAGCTTTCACGATCCTCGCTCATGACTTGCATTCACAAAACTTTGACGTTTTACTACTTTGGGCACAAATTTTCACTTGCCTTTTTTTTTTTTTTCTTTCTTTTTTTTTTTTTTCTTTTTTTCTGTTGTAAGTTTCCACTGCCAGGCTATCAAGAGAATTTTTCTTAACACTTAGCACTGCATTCATACTTCACAAGTCACAGCAGATTTTTCCACACTTTCTCAGTCATGCTTCGTCTTCTCCAGTAATCAAATAAAATTTCATTATGTACAATTCCATCACCTACACTTCAGCCATATGAGAAGTGTGTATAAGTCCTTATATGTGATACTCAAGTTCAAATGAGAATTGCAGTCACACTCCATCAAACAAATTTTCTCTTTCACAAGTGGGGGGTTTCAAGAATTGGAAAATAATTGAAAAAAAAAAAAAAAAAAAAAAAAAAAAAAAAAATTACGATGGGAAACTGCGAGACTCCTCCTCACGGAGTAACAGGACCAATACATTCAAAAGTCAGGTGATATTTTATAGGGCTGCACAAAACACTCAACTAAGCTCGTACGGTCACTAAAAGCGGAATCCTTCATTGGTTGCCATTTGATTGTTGTCAAATGAAAATTCACTTTCAGTGGCTTCAGGCGCCAAGTTGGGGTCCTCTGTACCCTACAAGGGATCAAAACAGTCAACATTACTACCCTGTATGAACAAATGACACAAGAAATTTGACTTTTTCATAACGAGAAAAAACAAAAAACTAAGAGTAGTTCAAGTACTTACATCATCTGAGAAGTACCTTTCTATTATACCATAGGCCAATTTGTATATGTCTACATTCTCATGGTTTTGAAGGAATTCAATCTTATCAAGACCTGTAAGAGATAAGTAAAACCAATGAAACTTCTTTAGCCAAAGCTACTATTTATGGAGGCTGGGAATCTGTAATCTGCTCCACTGCATTATTATTAATATCATTATTATTATTTTATTTATTCTTTTGTTTCAATTCCTATCTTTTCTAACAGGTGACATATCACACCATTACTTTATGATACATTCTTCTAATGTCAAAATACCCAATGAAAGACATCAATAAAACAAAAGATTGGAAAAAAATTCATACACACACACGCATATATAATTTATATATATATATATATATATATATATATATATATATATATACATACATATACATGTACCAAAGGCTTTTTTTTCACCCTTACATGGGAGGCAGCCAAAAAGAAAAAGTCATAGAAACCACTCCCACCCATTCCATCCCCTACATAATCCACTCCCCTCCCTCACATCTTGGCACCTCCTTGATGATAGGTCATCCCTGCATCCTGTCCACTGCCCTGGGTCAGAAGCAGTGTCGCAAGACACAGCACATCCACAGCAAGGCTGCTTCATCAATTCGGCGACCCACCCTTCTCCGTTCCCTCATGCAGAAAAGGAGAAGACGGGGAGAAATCCCTTTGGGCTGCATCAATTTATTTCTCATACATACTCCCTCACCCCCCCATCCCCCACCCCCTCATGCATCACAGCATCATCCATACACAACTCTTCTCCATTCACCCCTATCTTCTGTCCTCTCCCATCCTTCCTCAACAGACATTCCTCTCTTTCGTAATGCCCCTTTTACCCCATCCATCCATCTCATCCTAGGACACCCCCTCATATTCAATCCTTCCACACCTCTTTTACTAATCTTTCTTCACTCATTTTGGACATAGGTAAGGGCCTAAGGTGGTTTTAATATTGATGGCTACAGAAAGTGTGGGAATGCAGATGCTAGAGTACTTACCTTCTCATGTGACATTAAAGAAATCATTGAATACATCAATACCTCAATAAAAAGTAGTAATGATAGATTGGAAGAAATGAAACCGACCGAGTTATTTTTACCTGTACTGGAGACAAGGTAGCCTCTCAGCAAGGTAAAGATTTGAAAATAGTTTTACATTTACTAGTAAGCTCTACCTCAATTAGCCAATGTTTTATTTCAAATGCTTGAATTATGCCTAGAACAATACATGTTTTCTTTGAAATGCTCACTTATTGATAATAGAAAAAAATGGAGCATGTATTGCATATTACACATACAGTACTGTGCACTGTATCTGGTAGTTCAGTGTTGTGTTTAATGTATTGTTCATATGATGAATTGTAACCAGTCTTAACATCATTAATGCCAGCAATGCATTCAAATATAGTGTTTACCTAGTTGTACCTAGTTGTAATATACGGGAGGGGAGCTATGCTCGTGGTGACCCGTCTTTGTATCTCTCTGCATCAAGTTTTATCTTAAAATCTTGTAGTGTTAGCACATACTGTTTTGTTGTCTAATTTGTTCCATGTATTTATCGCTCTGTGTGGGAAACTGTTCCTTTTCAAGTTTTTTCTATAACTATCCTTTTTCAATTTTTTTCCGTGTCCTCTTGTTTTACCGTTGTCCCATATTAATAGGTCGTTCCTGTATAAAACTTCCATTCCTTTCATTATTCTGTAGATAGTTAGCAAATCTCCTCTTTCTCTTCTTTGTTCCAGAGTTGGTAGGTTCAATTTGGATAGTCTTTGCTCATATGTTAGTTCGGCGAGTGTCGGTGCTAGTTTTGTTGTCGCTCTTTGTAATCTTTCTAGTTTCTTAATATTCTTTTTGGTACTGAGTGTTGTATGACATGCTTTGTTTAGACATGTACTTATTTGGATTGGTTGGTTAGGACAGTGACCACAAATTCATAGAAATCTGGATATCTTGGGACCTGGACAGGGTTACCCTTCCCTAGTCCAGATCCTTTAAATTTATATCTGTGTATACACACACATACACTTGTACCAACAGGCCATCTTTCCCTTTATAAGGCAGATGGCCAGTTATGGCATGCACTCATCCTTCACCCATTTGTTTTTCCTTTTTATCTTCGTTCTTATGCGGGTTTTTTTACTACCTCCCTTATAAGGGGGGAAAAAGCCTTTGCTATATGTATCTTAGCTCCTTACAAATGAAAGGCCATCCCTGTCCCTGGTGATTGTGATTGCCCCAAGTCAGATGCAAAGCAGTAAGACAGCATTTCCACAGCAGGGCCTAACAGCTGAAGTTGGTTTACTCCCACTGCTTCATTACATGGTGACCTTCCCACCATTGGTAAATTCATGAAAATATTGAGCAGAAAAGAATAAATACTTTTGGGCCATGTCAATTTATCATTCACTCTCCACTCACACCTGTCTCTTATCCTCTCCATTCCCTGCTCAACAGACATTCCCCTTTTACACAAGGTACCTCCTCCACCCTGTCCATCTATCCCAGTCTTGGTCTTCCCCTGAAGTTTACTCCATCCATCTCTGCCTTCCACACTTTGCAAGTCTTTCTTCACTCATTCTTTCCATATACCCAAACCATCCCAGTATTCTTCTATCAACCCTATCTGGCAGCTCCCTCTCCACCCCACCTTATTTCTCACTCTATCCTTCTGCATGAGGGGACAGGGGGGGCTCGCCAATTAAGTGAAATGGTCTAGCTGTGGATGTACTGTCTTATTGCATTGCATTTCACCCAAGGCAGTTGGCGGATGCAGGGATGATCCATTATCCATGAGGAAGTGAGATGGGAAAGTTGGAAAGGGTGGGAATAGGTACATGCCTTTGACTTATCTACCTCCCTTGTAAGGAGGTAAAAGCCCTTGTTATAAGGGCAGATAAATCCTTGGTATATGGACAAATAGAAATCTATCTTTCTAGCCCCCACCATACTTCTTAAGTACTTCGTTTCAAACATATTCAACCTCCTTTTTGCTACCCTTAAAATACAAGTCTACACCCTGTGGTGTTGTAGATACAATCTCCTATTTGTAGCCTTCCTTTGTATTCATCCCACCACAATTTTCATTTCCCCCAAGATATTTCCTTGCTTCCCTCACTCTACGGCTTACCTTCACCCTAACTCTTCCACTTCCTGCTACATGCAACTCTCCACTTCCTCCAGCCTCTTTTAAGAATAATCTTTGACTCGCTGCTACCTTCTCCCCTCTGTACAGCTTATAACCTTAATTTTGCCCATATTTACTTCCGGCTTTCTCCTTCCACACATCCTCCCAAACTCTGCCACTAGCTGCCTTAGACCATCTTTTAACCAAGCCACATGTGCAGATCCAAAAACAACGATTGCCTCACCTTCCACTCTCTTCCACCTCACAATCCATCTCCAAAACCATACCCATCACTCTTCCATTTACCTTCTCTACCACCCAATTAATGTACATATTGAACCATGGAGACACTACACAACTTTGGTGCACCCCCATGCCCCACCTTCAATTGAAGCCACTCGTTCTCTCTACTTCCTACCTTAAAGCCTCTACTATTCTCTTTATCCTTCTCATTTGTTTACGCTTAACACTTCTCTACTTCCCTCTTTTCCTCCTCCATATTTTCCCACTCTGTTTCCCTTCTACCAAATAATGATCTGACAATCTCATGCTCTCACTCCTGAAAATTTTTACATCCAGAACTCTTCCAATACTTCTTCTGGGTACCGCTGACTGGTCCTCCCAGACCTTATGCCTCAACTTTTTGGAGGAAAATATATATACAAATACACTTATGTACACACAGTTAATGTGAGATAAACTGGTATACAATGAAGCAATGGAAGAAAACCAGCTTCTGCTGTCAGACCTTGCTTTGGAAGTGCTGTTGTTGCTACACTGCCTCTGACCTAATAATTGTGGGACAGGGATGACCCTTTATCCGTGAGGTGCTAAGATGGAAGGAACAATAATTGTATTTTTGGATGGGCGAGGAGTGGGAGTGAGCTTTGACTCCCCCCCTCCCCCCCTGCTTACAAGGGGGGAAAGGCCTTTTGATACATCAAAATCATCCATCATTTCTGAATTTCCATAAACTCTCCTATATCACTCTTAGGTTACCACCTCTTCTTTTCTAATGCTCCTATGGTGGGGGGATAGGAATATTACTGTATCCCTATAAAAGGTGACTAAATAGGATGGAGGAAAGGGATTGAGAATCTTCCTTTCTATATTTTACCCTATGAAGAGTCATGGCATGTTTTGTCTTGCTCTTCTAAGGAAAGAGGTCACTGTAGTAAAAGTAGAAAAGAAATGTGATTTACAAAATCCAAACAGCACTTCACAGAACAGTTAATAACATAAACTAACCTCCACATTCTTCAATTAGACTGCAAACAGCATCTACATTATCTCCAGCTCTGTTCAGAATGTTCGTGATGCCATCAAGGACGACTTGTATTACTTGGGTGTCCTTACATGTCAGCAAGTTGCAGAAAGGTGCAATAACACCTTCACTCACTAAGTACTGCACCTGAAACAGCACAAAACAGGAACCACATTAATTATGAACCGTTTCTAGATGAAATTTGATGTATATTTGAACATAACTGGAAAAAATTATACTTACACATCTTCTTAAGGATGTCAGTACATGTATATAGAGATAATTAAGCTAGACTGATAAAAAAAATTCTGTAATTGGTAGACAACATAAAAGTGACCTGTGCCAACTTTTAGGGAAATCCACTGAAAATTTAGAGAGAGAGAGAGAGAGAGCTAAAGACAATTACAAGCAGCACAAATGCAACACCTACAGACCATTTACACCATGAAACAAAATTCCTCAAAGTCAAGGATCACCTTGACATGAGAAGCACAAACATTTGCTACAGCCTCAGCAAACACAGCACACCCACTACACTATACAACAGAACACCCACACATGCCAAGAATCATCAAAACACCCAAATACCTCTATCATACACAAATACTATTTTCTCTTCTTCCACAGCCACCAGACAACAGCCTCCAGAAGTATATCCATAATCATATCACTCACTGCTCCATCAACAAACTGAAAGACAATACATTGCTGCATGCCAGAACCCCTCATATTCATCCCTCAATCCTCTCTATCCCAAAAAGACAGAGTCCACCTAGCCAGAGTGGTGCAGCCACAATCCAGCCCTTCTAAGCTACCAAAGGAGGCTGGATGACTGTATTGCAGATAACCGTCCAGGATCCAACACTTCACCCCTATACAACACATTATGGAAGACTGCTTTGTACACAATCACACCCGCCAACAACACAATATATACTTTATTGGATCTGTGGGAAAACCCTGTTCCAGCCATTGCATTCCTCAGGGAGATGGGACTGCTTGGGCAGATAGCCTAGGGAACAACAACTATTCCTCTAATATAATTGTATAAAACGCAGACAAGAAACACATCCCAGGAGGTAACATAAAATCCTACAATTCAAACTTTACACCAGAAATCCAATGCCTCATCAGACAATGCAACACTATCTATATACCAAGAGCTTTTCCCCACCTTACATGAGAATTAGCCAAGTCAGATGCACATACCTATTCCCACCCATTTCCCTACCTTCCACCTCTCCCATCTCAGCTCCTAATGGACGATAGGTCGTCCCTGCATCCACCAACTGTCCTGGGTCAAATGCAATGCAGTAAGACACAGTGCATCCACAGCAAGACTGCTTCACTTAATCGGCAACCCCCCCCCTCTCTGTGCCCTCATGCAGCAAAAGAGAAGACAGGAAGAAATCCCTTTGGGCTGTGTCAAAATATCTTTCACATGTAAGCACCCCCTTTCCTTGCACAACAGTATCGTCCATATACAGTCACTCTCCACTCATCCCTATCTCCTGCTTCTTCCTTCCTTGCTCAACAATCATTACACTTTTGTTCAGCATTCCTTTCATCCCATCCATCTCATCCTTGGTCGTCTCCTCAAGTTCACTCCCTCTACATCCTCCTTCCACACCTTTTTTTACCAATCTTTCATTACTCATTCTTTCCACATGTCCAAACCATCCCAATAATTTTTCGTCAGCTCTATTGGCCACTTTCTTTTCCACTCCTGCTCTCCTTTTCACCTCCTTGTTTTTCACTCTAACTTAGTAACCCCTACCATCCTTCTCAGAGATTTCATCTCAAACACATTTACACTTTTGCTATCTGCCACTCTTAAATTCCAAGTCTCTGCTCCATACAATGCCACTGGCACAATCACCCCTTCATACAATCTCTTCTTAGCATCCATTCCCAGTTGCCTAATTCTCATAACAACGTGACACACTTAAACACAATATCCCTCAGAAAATAGCAGACCAAATACAAGCCCTAAACACTAAAATCAACAAAACACATGAACAAAAAACACAAAACTGACAAACATTTGTCAACACAATTACGAAACAAACACCAGAAAACTGTACATGGCACTCAAGAGCATTGCACTGTCCAACAGTAACAACACACTCTCACACCTCAATAACCACAACAGCAGTCAACTTACCCTCAAAGAGACAACAAGCAAACACTCATAAATCATTTTGCACAGACAAGCCATCTCAACCCTCACCCTAATACTAATGCATCATTAGATAATAATAATAATAATAATAATAATAATAAAAAAAAAAAAAAAAAAGACTTTCCTACAGACCCTACACAGACAGACAGATGAAGCATATAATCCATAACCTCGAACACACATCCACCTGTGGCCCTGGTAACATGAGCAACATCCATGCTAACACCACCATATGCACTCTAAAGGATTTATAAGAAAACCTTGTTCTGGCCATGGCGTTCCTCAAGAGGGACTGCTAGGCCAGTCTAGAGAACAACAACAACAGCTAATCCATCCACTGGCTTATCTTCTACACTAGCATTTAAATCTACCAATACCATTAAATTCAAATTCTACTCAAAACTCCTCACAGACACATCTTTGAATAATTCCAAATGATTCCCTTTCTGCCTAATATTTCTCACTACCAGTGCCATACACACAAATACTCCCCATGCTACTCTTGTGTTCACTCTCATCATCCACAATAACACTTCATGCCATTCAACCACACAATAACTGAAGAAACTTAAACGATTACACTATATGTTCTACGAGACCCCAAACAAAAATATTTGTTTTACCTGTTGTGCTGTCCCTGAAATTGTAAGATTACTAATTGCCCAAGCTGCTTCCTTTTGTGTCTGGAACTCTCCTTTTGAAAGTTGCTGGATTATCATTGGTATGAGGCACGCGTCAATCACTGCTTGCACTTGCTGCTTATTCCCAGCTGTAATATTGCTTAAGAACCACACTGCTTCCTGTTGGAAACAAAGACAAAACCATTCAGTGTTTATGTGTTTACTTAACATATTTCAATGGATTTAAAGGAATAATGAAAAATGCTATTTTGTAAAACTTCCCCTTATAAGTGGAGAGAAGCCCTTTGTATATAAACAGATAGTGACTTCAATCTATAAGGATGTGATAGATGACACCAAAAGGGAAAAAGACTGGTAATATGCTTGAGTAGAAAAATCAATGTGATAGTGCTGAGTGAAACAGAACTAAAAGGAAAAAGTGTGTTGGAATTTGGGTGTGTGACAGGGAAGATGTTGGGAGAGGTGAGACGGCAAGGAAGGAAAGAAGTGGTACTGTTACCAAGTGATGAGATATATGTGTGTGCGATTTAGTATGGGTGGATGTGTCACTGAAGTTGATGTGGGTGAAAACAAAATTAGGCTGGGAGATAGCTTTTATAATCTACTAATGAAGAAGAAAATGGGATAATATATTCCCTGATCAAATATATATGGGCTCATGACAAATTTCCATATATACAATCAGGGCAGTGGGTGAGATGCAGGGATGACCCGTCATCCAGGAAGAGCCAAGAAACGAGAGAGGGAGTGGTGGTGAATGGGAGTGGAGTATGTGGGGATGAAATGGGTGGGAGCAGATTTATGCCTTTGACTTTGGCTACCTCACTTGTAAGGGGAAAAAAAGCCCTTGGTATATGTATGTATATTAAAACTTAAACCCACTCTTGGAGAAAGATAAGCTGAGATACAGAGTAAACCGTATATTTTGACCACTAGCTGTGGTCCCCTTTAGCAGTTAATCTTAAGGGGGTCGTCGCGATAAATGTCCGAAAAAAAATCGAAATATTCGAAAAAAAATTCCCTGTCATCTAGTGGCCTTTGGCAAGCCAGTCCTGAAATATTTCAGCGAAATACCAAAAAATAAAGGAGTTATGGCTATTTTTCTGCCCCCCACCCCCACTTTCTAGTACACTTTCGCTGCACAAATGTTCGATTAAGTTATTTCATCGCAATAAAAATGGCACAAATGCGTTGTATTTTGTTATTTACTAATATAGACTACTTGGAAACACATCCTAGTCTGCGATCTGTTCACTCGGTACGTAAGTTGAGCGAATCATTGTGGAGAGAAATCGAATTCTCGTTCCTTGGAGATAGATAGATATATAGAACTTTTATTTACTTTTATTTGAAGCTATAATCATTTCAAGAATGCCTAAACATACGAAGAAGAAGCGTGTGTGTTTCATGAAAGCTAAGAAACTGAATAAAATGACGCCACCGCAACCATCGAGCATACGTTTCATACGTCACGAGACTACAAATGACGCTCCGTGTGCTTTTTTTCACAAGAGCGACTGTCATTGATCATAACTTTAACTGCTGAAGAGGACCACAGCTAGTAGTCGAAATATATGATTTATTCTGTATCTCAGCTTATCTTTCTCCAAGAGTGGGTTTAAGTTTTATTTTACTCATGTGCTACGACATCTATGTTACTTGTATGTATGTATGATGTACAATCTTGAATAATGGCAATCTTTTCCTAAAATATTAACACAGTATATGAAGATCAGAGGACCATACTGAGCTCAAGGTGGACAACCCGAGCTCTAAGCAGAGCCACTGGAACTGGTACTATGTTCATTTGTCATATGCAGTTAACCACATGGCACCTACCATGTTTACCACAGGTTCTGACCTGCAACACATTCAAAGTACAAACACACTGGGCCAATGAAGCTTTAATCACCGGTAATCTTCAGACCATGTTGGTCAAAGAAAAACCTCAGCTGCACTCCTTTCTCTGTCAGGGGGAGTCGAGGACCCACTGTACACATTCATTCAACCATTCACACTTTTAAAAGAACCTGACTGATATGACAAATGATATAAAGCACAGAGTTCCTCATCATGTCTATCATGAAATGGTGTTTACTATTCTTAAAGCTGGATCATACAACTGCTTTCTTTATATGGCTGACCTTATTGATCTTTTCTTTCTGATGAGAAAGAAGAGCTGGGAAATGGCAAAGGGCACCACAGTTTAGTACTACTTGTGTCTGGTCATCAGTTCCCGTTACTATGTTACCAACAGCCCTTAATGCTGCTGTTTGAACCTGAAATAAAAGAAGTCATAAGATGGCAGACAACAAGCATGATGATTAAACAACAGATCCCAGGAGACTACATCCTAACCCTCTATACAAATGACATTAAACTAAACTAAACTTAAAAAATAAATAAATAGTAATAATAATAATAACAAATATATAAAATAAGGGCACTTCCAAATCCAGAAACATGCCTACAACAACAAACTGATTTAATCTCTTACCTTAACCTCTTTATGTGATAGCAATGGTATTAATTTTGGAACCACACCACTGTCAATAACTAGTTGTATATTCGAATTGCCACCATCTGTCAAATAACTGAGTGCCCACACTGTATCTACTAATATCTGAAAAATAAAAAAATTCAATCAGTTACTCTGTTTAAGAAAGCTACATTCATAAAATACATATACCAAAGGGTTTTCCTCCCTTACAAGGGAGGCAGCCAAATAACAAAGGCATAATATCCACTCCCACCCATTCCATCCCCATATACTCCACTCCCATCCACCACACTCCCTCCCTCTTATCTAGGCCACTCTTGGATGATGGGTCATCCCTGAATCTTGCCCAATGCCCTGGGTCAGAAGCAGTGTCGCAAGGCACAGCACATCCACAGCAAGGCCGCTTCATTAAATCGGCAACCCCCCCTCTCTGTCCCCTCATGCAGAAATGGATAAGACTGGGAGAAATCCCTTTGGGCTGCATCAATTTATTTTTCAAACATACTCCCTCACCCCCATCCCCCACCCACTCCCTTTCATGCATCACAGCATCATCTATACACAACCATTCTCCATTCACCCCTATCTTCTGTCTTCTCCTGTCCTTCCTCAACAGACATTCCCATCTTTCCCAATGCCCTTTTTTACTCCCATCCATCCACTAATGTTTCATCAGGTGTCACTTTCTTGTTGAAGCCTTTGAGTATTTGTTGGATTGAGTTTATGAGCAGTATATTGGTTTATGAGAGGGAGGAAAGGGTGGTGGATGGGAGTGGAATGGGTACGTGCTTTTTGACTTTACTACCTCCCTTATAACAAGAAAAAAGCCCCTGGTACACAGATTGATATAGACAGATGTTGGTAGAATGATGAAGTGGGTATGTTTTAATTCTTTCAGAGATAGGTCTGTAGAATGGGTTTTCTGACTGTTGGCTTACTTTCAGGATGAGGACTATGCATATACTTTTCCAGATTGTTGTGATGCCACTGTAGGGCCAGGACTGAAGATTTCTCACAGTTTTTACTACTTCTTACTCCAAGTACTCTACAATACATCCATACAATACATAAAATAAGCTGTCCACAACAGACTGCCAAATTCACTTCATAAAACTCCTTCACAAATTAACCATGCACAGACATCACTCCCAAGGTAAGAACTGCACTAACACACCTACATTCAGGACAAAATCTCTTCACTGTATGACTTATGGATTAAACTGGTGGCTGAGGCAGATTTTCTATAGGCCATAAATCACCTCCAAGAGAGACTGGGGCAACAGACTGAGTTCAATGGTATTCTAAGGGAGGGTCCATTATGATTACGTTGTTTGATAGCAAAGTGATGATGAGCACAATGGGGACGTTGCCAATTGCTTATGCTGTGGGGGTTGTCTTGTTGGAGTGATGAAATTTAGTATGGTCAGGGTGGAGAATTAGTTCACTAATGTTTATCCTTTTTGGTTTGCAATTTATGCAATGAGCCAAATGTGGTAATGAGCCTTCCAATACCTATGACATAATCTGTGAATTGAAGTTTGGGATGAAATAGACGGTATGAAGGAGCAGGTGATGTCAAGTTTTTGTATATAGGCCTGCATGAGAAGCTTATACATAAGAAGCACTTTGGTGCAGCTGAAGTTATACAGATAAAATTAACTAGCACCATCCTAGAGATAATCATCTCCATATAAATCCACTCCTAATAACTTCAGCATAGGTCCTCACAGAGAAGTTATAACAAATTTGAAAATAAATTTTCCATTCACTCAAGAACTAAAAGCACTTTCAATACTGCACACCATGCATTGCCCTTACAGTGCTCAACAAAAGTACTGTCAACCTAGGGTGAGGCTGACAGTACTTCTGTTGAATCTGGAAAGACCCATACAAGTGGCATGGTTTTGTGCCAAAAATCCTATCTGCCTACAGTGAATGAGCCAAGAATTAATCAATCACATCAGTTATTGTCTTGCTGGTGAGGAGGGAAGTTGTGTGCCATGACCCCTTCATCCAGGGCTCCCTCTTGAACCCGACCACATCTTCAGAGCCACCGTGTGTTTCCACTATGTGCAATACTAAGGATCTGAGTGCAGAAACCATGGCCCCGATAGTTGCCCTCAAGAAATGTGGCTGGCAAATGAAGGAAATTACTGAACTGGTTGGCATGTATACTCATACCAGCTGCCACCGGGTTTCCAAATTTACCCACAAGGGAGGCAGCCAGATTCCTACCATTAAGAGGTCTGGGAGGCCTAAAATGACTGGGGATCTGGCTAAAACTATTGTGAAACATGAACTAGTCTTACCCATGTGTGACAGCCAGACAAGTGAAGGAAAAGAACCCAGAACAGTTTGGAGAGTGTTCTGTGACAAACATTAACCGCCATATTGCCAACTGGGGGTACACGAGCCACTGCTCAGTGAAGAAGCGTTTTATTGATTTGCAGAGGCAATTTCCTTTGTTTGCTGGCCAGGAGGTGAGGAGGAGAATGGGGTGGAAAGGGAGTTGGGAGATAGGGTGGATGAAAGAGTGTTGGGATGGTTTGGTCACATGGAACGAATGAGTGAAGAAAGACTAGTAAAAGAGGTGTGGAAGGCAGATGTAGAAGGAGTGAATATGAGGGGGTGACCTAGGATGAGATGGATGGATGTGGTAAAAGGGGCTTTGGGGAAGAGGGGAATGTCTGTTAAGGAAGGACAGGAGAGGACAGAAGATAGGGGTGAATGGAGAATGGTTGTATATGGATGATATTGTGATGCATGAGGTGGAATCAGTGGGGGATGGGGAGTGAGGGAGTGTGTGAGAAAATTTGATGCAGCCCGAAGGGATTTCTCCCAGTCTTCTCCTTTTCTGCATGAAGGGTGTCACCGATTTAATGAAGTGGCCTTGCTGTGGATGTACTGTGTCTTGCGACACTGCTTCTGACCCAGGGCAGTGGACAAGATGCAGGGATGACCTGTCATCCAGGAGGAGCCAGGATAAGAGGGAGGGAAGAGGGTGGCGGGGAGTGGTGTGTGATAGGGATGGAATGGGTGGGAGTGGTTTTTATGCCTTTGTTTTTGGCCACCTCCCTTATAAGAGGGTAAAAACCCTTTGGTAAACGTATGTATGCCAGCCAGATTTCTTGAAGGCAACTATCTGGGCTATACTTTCTGCACTCAGGTCCTTAGTATTCCTGATATTGGTAACAGAGGGTGGCTCAGAAGATGTCGCAGTCGGGTTCAAGAGGGGGCCCTGAATAGAGGGATCACAGCACACAACCTCCCTCCTCACCAACACAACAATGACTGACATGATTGATTCTTGGCCTGCTAATAAGCTCCACCTTTTCCCAGCTCACTGTCAGTGAACAGAATTTTTGGCACGAAGCCATGCCACCCATATGGGTCTTTCCAGATTTGACAAAAGTCGTCTGCATCATCCTGGGGGGACAGCACTTTTGTCAAGCACTGTATGTGCCTAACACTGAGAATTCCAAAATACCCATTGTTATCCAACTCGTTTCTATATTTTGACAAGTGAAATAATCATAAAGGTCTACTATCTCCATATAACAACCACAATTCACCAAACTCAAAATCTTTCATACATATAATCATAAGAGAGTCGGAATTATTTGATAATCATAAGAGTATCATCAATATGAAATCACCAGCTGTAAAAGGAACACTTACTGAAGTATCAGTGTGATGTATAAGCATGTTGAGGGCTGGAAGGATTTCCTGGATAGTTTGTTGTGGAGGTGGAGGATCTTTGTTCCGACACAAATTGACTACTACCCAGGTTACATTTCGAAGAAATCCAATGGGGATATCAGGATTGATAAAACTAAGTAGAGGTTGAACTACACCAAGAGATATAACATAATCTCTAAGTTGCGGACCATCCCCAATTATGTTACCTGTAATATGAAAATAAACGACCATTACCTCGAGCCTTACTATCAATAACTTTCTTTTAACACCAAAAAACAATACCTCGTGGAATCAAAGGCATGCACAACTTACCTAAAGCCCACACAGCTTGTTCACATACATTTTGACTTGATGACTGAAGCAATTTGAGAAACAGAGGTACAGCCCCAGCATGGACCACTGCCTGGGTTTGACGGGAGGTTCCAGAAGCAATATTTGTCAAGGCCCATGCAGCTTCAAATTGGAGGGAAGGGCTGCCAACAACATTACTGATATAACATGGTTTTAATACATTGTTTAAGGAGCCCAATTATCTATCTAATAAAATGTTCATAAACACATATCACAATATAAATCTTTAACAAAGGTCACAGAGCCTAAATAAAAAGAACCTTGATTTACTGTACATTAGCTTCAATAACAAACAGTAGACATGCATTGTCATTTTCAGATGTTGTTGTTGTTGTTGTCGTTTCCTTGACTGTCTGTCCAAGCAGTCCCGTCTCCCCAAGGAATGCCACAGCCGAAACTGGGTTTTCCCACAAATCCTTTGTAGAGTGTATGTTGTGTTGTTTGCGTGCATGATTGTGTATAATGCAGTCTTCCATTATGTGTTGTATGGTATGGGGTGAAGTGTTACATCCTGGGCAGCTGTTCACAATGCAGTCATCCAGCCTCTTCTGGTAGCTAAGAAGTGCTGGGTGTTTTCAGGTGTTGGGAGAGTTTGTCATGGCTGGGTCATCCCTTATAAAGGAAAAAGGGCCTTTTGATATATATATATATATATACATATACAGCATTTACAATATATACATACACAAACACACACCAATATGAACAGACCTTGTGCACACATCCCATACCCATATTCTGTAGAACCTATTTGAATTATCACATAATGTTCGACTGTCTTGTACAAAAATATTCCTTCATCTTAACATCACTCCAAGAGTGGTCATAGGGTCAGTATGTTGCCAGCTTACAAAGAGTAAAATTTTTGTAAATAAGCTCAACTTCTAGTGATTTACCATTATCAATATTACTTGGGTGTGCAAGGAGAAGAAAAAGATGAGGAAGAAGAAAAAGAAGAAGGAGGAGGCAAAATGGACTATGTGTTTTAGACCTGGTCAATTAATATGGTATGGAAAAATTTCCCATATCCACCATCCTTAAAAATAGAGGCAATCAAAGCAGCTAATATAGTTTGTGTGTGTGCGTGTGTGTGTGTGGGGGGTTAAAATACCAAATTGAACTACTATATTTCATTTGGTATTCATTTCTATTGTTACTTTGATTCAGTAACCTCTCTAAACATTTTCTATCTACAACACTAGATACCCCCACCCCCTTAATTAAGGTATCTTCATCTTTTGTTCATGAATACAAGATCTGATTATTTCCAATCTTATTCAAATCAAAGGGACCAATGATAAGTATTTGCATGCAGTGGTCCTGCAAGATGGACAGCAAAGTTGCCCATCTTCAAAACTCATCACTCTTGCCTTCAGGTGGTACAGCTCTGACAGGCTGACACAGTCCCCAGACTGGGGGCCAGGATATCTCTCTATCAACTTCCACTGGATTTCTTCTATCAATTCATACATGGAGAACTGACAATTAGCAACTGATCCCCTCATCCTCCTACTACTCTCAGCTGATGATGGAAACAGTTCTACACACCAAAGTTTCTCCTTGGAGAAATCTCTGGAGAAGGGCCTGAGGACTGTTGCTGGTCACTGTGGCATTGTGGGTTTTCCACTCAGTGAAACTTGAGCCAACAATTACTATCATGACATTGGGAATACAAGCATTTGTTACACTTTATATATAGTACCTTCCTGACAGTACAATACCTTAAACATTGTAGTACACATAACTAAAGTCTTTTTCCATCACTCCCTAAAGTTAATTTCAGCACCTCAGCTCAAGAAAAATTATCCTAAAAGGTTAACCAGGATAGGTATGACCCATTTGAAAAGGACATTTCCCTCAGCAGATTAAAATACCCTGGAATTTCCCTGAGAAATATACACATACACCAAAAGGCCCTTCCCCCCCTTTATGGGGGATAGCCAAGTCAAAACATGCACCCAACCTACAACCATACAAAAGACCCAATAATTGTCCCTCCCATCTTACCTTTTCATGGATGAATGATCATCCCTGCTCCCCACCATATTTGCTTCAGTTGATGTAACAAAAACCACCCCTAGGCAAAAGTAGCTACTACAATGACAAAAGATGCAGACTGTACTCACAGAGCTAAAACCAAATTAATTTGGTGGACTGCACCCTGACAAACCCCTGTTTAATCTAAGAACTTTATCATGGAAATATGGTTTGAATTATGCTCACAACAGCAGACAATGGAGGAAAAAATTAAGCGCTTGAATGGAAGCATAACAATCTAAACTATATACTTACCTTAGGATCATGTCTAAAAGTAAGATTGATTTACAAGGGAGAGAAGATTTCATAAAAAAAAAAAATTAAGTTCTGGAAACCAAAAGAATGGTTATAACAAACAGAACACTCCTTCATTCCATATCAATTAAATGTTTTAATTTTTCTTTCTTTTTTTTCTTTGCAGTTCGTTAGGATTCCTGCAGCCCCTAGAAAACCAGGAATGGCCACCAATCAACCAATACAACTGTTAATAGACAATTACCACAGCTCCCAAATTGGGCAGCAGAAAAGGATGTATTTTGTCTTATGCGGCACAAGTATGGAGGTTGCCATCCATTCTGACTGGATGTTTCATAGCCCCAAACATAAATCTGAATGGGAGAACTGAACCACATCTACCTTTTCTTAGTCAACCCCCTCATAAGAAAGAAAAGCTCTTTAGATATGTATGCATGAACATATGAATGTATTTATGCATATACTTTTCAACATCCATTCCCATTTTCTATTCCCTTATCTCAGAGCCTTATACACCACTATTCTACACTATCCTCTTCACACATTCAATGAAACACTACAACAAGAAATACTGGATGGCTGGCTGTGGGGGTCTCTCTCTCTCTCTCTCTCTTTTTCATGTCATCAGCTAGTTCCATAAAACTAATCCACCTCAGCAGTGATCTATCTATGAAAACTCCCTCCCCGCTTCCCTTTCTCTGCCTCACCCACATATTTCTTACTCTATAAATCTTTAAAATACTTATCATACTTCTCAATTACTTTACAAAACTTTTCCTTTGCACCTTCTTTACATTCCAATTCTCCTCCATAAAATGTTTTAGATACAATCACACTTTCATGCAACTTTTTATCGCTCTCACTCTCTCAAAAATCCAGTGTCCCCATCATGGATGAAAGGTCATCCCTGTTCCCTATCACACTGCCCAGGTCAGAGGTAAGAAAAACAAAACACTTCCAGAATAGGGCCCAACAGCCAAAGCTGGTTTACCTTCACTGCTTCATTATATGTCAATCCTCAACCCCTTGTCCACTCAAGAAATATAAAAAAAAAAAAAAAAAAATGAAAAAAATAAATCTTTTCAGGCCACATTTCTTGATACACTTAGCCACCCTCTACTCATACGTGTCTCTAGCCCTCTCCCTTTCTTGTTTGACAGATATTCCTCTTGCATTCAGTGCCCCTTTCACACCAATCCATCCACCTCATTCTTGGGCTTCGCTTCAAATTCTTTCCATCCACCTCCACCTTCCACTTTTTTATAGTCTTTCTTCACTCACCCTTTCCATTTGCCCAAACTATCACAGCATTTTTTTAATAACCCTATCTGCCAACTCTCTTTCCACCCTTGCTCCCAGTTTCACCCCTACAATTTTCATTCTATCCATTCTTGCAATCTTTATCCTACTTCTTAAACTCTTCTTTTGAAACACATTTAGACTCTTCCTTTCTACCTCCTTCAAACTCAGTTTTTGCTTTGTACAGTGTAGTGGGTACTATTACTCCCTAATTGTCTTCTCTTAGCATTTATCCCAATATTAATTTTTCATAACCCTTTTCACTCTACTCTCCCACCAAGTTACTTACTTCTCTTACTCCATAATTCATTTCCATTCCCTGATACATGATCCCAAATACTTAAAAACCTCCACTTCTCCAAGCCTTTGCCTTTTAAACTCACCTCCAACTCATTGTCACCATCATCCCTTGTGCATCTCATTACCTTACTTTTACCCACATTTACTTTGTTTCCTTCTCTCAAATACCCACATAAACTCCACCACTAACTGCTTTAGTCTATATCCTCTAGCTCAGCTACGAGTGCAGTTTCACCCACAAACAACTGGCCCACCTACCATTTCCTTTCCCTCTCACTGCTACCTCCAAAATCCTACACAGCAAGGTCATTAGTACCTCACACACTACCCCATCCATATACACATTGAACAACCATAGTAACATTACACAATGCTGGTCCAGCCCCACTTTCACTTCAAACCAATTTCTGTTTCCATTCCCTATTGTTAAACAAGCTCTACTACTCACAAAAAAACTACACATGCCCTCTACAGACTTACCCTATGATGATAGCTGTATGTACTATAAGTAAATTAAACCCACAATCACAACTTAATGTCTTTGGTTGAGTAAGTACACTTACACTTTCTATATGTCTTGATAACATTAATCAAAAGATATAATACAGCACATTTAAATCAAGGCTCTTATTATGTTTCAGCTATGACAAATCTCAAGGTACTTACTTATCTGCTTTTTCTAAACATCTAACCAGGATAGGAAGTATTCCTGATTGAATTAAATCATCTATGGGTGGATTTCTATCTGACGACAAAAGTTTTCGAGCAGCTTGGACTGCAGATAACTGCAAGGCAGGATCTTCACTTCCAGCATTAGATACAATCAGAGCTAAATTGTCAGCAGTTAACTGCTTGTCAACATCTTCATCATCTGTAAAAAATAAAAACTGACTTAATAATAGTTATTACCTTTAGAAATGCTTTTTGTAGATACACTAAGGAAGTACTGGACTTGAAGTCCACTAGATACCGATATCCATTTTTTTCCCCACTCAGTTATCACCCACAGTGTGAGGTGGCTTAGCAAGGGAGAGGCAAATCCTCACCCCTTTTACTCTCACCAACAAACCCTTTCCACTCCTGAAATGCGCAACAATGAGAAGAAAATGCAGTATCTTGTAACGACTATTTGTCAGTGCAATGAAATCCTTCAAGGAATAATATTATTACCAATGCTATTTAACACACACACACACACACACACACACACACACACACGCACGCACACACACAGTTAGTGTGGGACAACGGTAAAACGAGAGGACACGGAAAAAAACTGAAAAAAGATAGTTATAGAAAAAACTTGAAAAGGAACAGTTTCCCACACAGAGCAATTAATACATGGAACAAATTAGACAACAAAACAGTAGGTGCAAACACTATACAAGATTTTAAGATAAAACTTGATGCGGAGAGATACAAAGATGGGTCACCACGAGCAGAGCTCCCCTCCCGTATATTACAAATAGGTAAATACACACACACACGCACACACATATATATATATGTGTGTGTGTGTGACTTTCCACCCCAAACCCAGAGCAGAACATATACAATGACTTAACAATAGTATTAACTGCTCCTTTGAGTTCCACATACTGGAAGCCTGCCACTCTAATGTGGTTGGCAACAGCCTTTGGGCCTTCCCATAGATTTCTTCAGGAGGAAAGTTTGGAATGTTGTCTGTATTGTATTAGAATGGGATAGTTTCTATGTCACCAGATCATAGTGGTAGGACAAAGGGGGCAGTCATTAGGTGTCAGTTCTCACTATGTGGAATAGCGGAGGAAATAAAATAAAAATTGAAAGAGTTTGGTCCAATCAAGAGACAAAGTATTAGTCTCTTAGAATAGAACTGAGGGGGCTGACGGGTTTTGAAATTGGGCATCAGAAAGATGACTTTCTCTGATGTCCATCTTGCAAGACAGTCACTTGCAGGTGTCACCAATCCCTGATTTACCAATTATAGCACATTCCCACAAGAACAAAATTGCAGCATTTTTTTTTTTTTTCAAATTTACCTCAGTAAAATAATTTAAAATAGTCAACTAGCCTATCAATATTCAATACTTTGGAAAGTTCCTCAATCTTACCTGTGGAATCAGCTGTAGGTACATTTCTTCTTTTAAGAAGAGTTTCTTCCCTTTTATTTTTTCTTAATTCTACTGTAACTTCTGTTCTTCGCCGTCTCATTTCCTGCATGACAAGAAAAAATCTGGTTATACAAGCAAGTTACATATAAATGAATGTTAAATTATAGTACCTAAACAAAAACATAACAGATCAACGTACCTACAAGTGCAAAATTTATTACTAGTGCAAATTAAGAAATCTTGCACTGGTGTACACTAAATGTAGTTTGGCAGATAGGGTGTCAAATTGGATCTGGGACATAATTCCTCCCAGACACAATCCCCCCAAACAAAATACCTCCGGACAATGTCCCTCCTGGACAGAATCCCTCCACAAAAGTGAGCGGGCTGGACAAAATCCCCCATTATTCAGATTAGCAGCTCTCCCTTTATATACCATCACAATTAACATCTTACCTTACCTTACCAAGGGGCTAATGAATACAGTACAGACATTTATATACTTGTTTGAATAAATCATTTATGAACATTTTTTTTGCTTCACTATTACACCTTACAAACATATGAAAATATTATATTAAAATACATAAACATATACTCACATATAGTCAAATATTATATGAGAATATATATTAAAATACATTAATATATTAAAATACATAAATATATACTCTGGGAGGGATTCTGTCCAGGGGGGATATTGTCTTGGGGGGGATTCTGTCCAGGAGGGATATTATCCGGAGGGATTTTGTCGGGGGGATTGTGTCCAGACACCATCAAATCATACACATATAGTGAATAGTTACAATGGTTGGAATTATGGTGGAAGTCCGATTTAATGAATCCCTATTCAGCAGAACCCTGATTTAAAGTAAGTTTAAAATCAATAACAGAATATCCTGGTTTAATGGAAAGATGCTCACTAAATTAGCTGCTTTTCTATTATCTGGTTAGTGGTCACAAGTAAGCAAATAGAGAAGTTGGAGTACATTGTAAGCATTCAGGTGTGGGTCAGCTGTGTACCAAGTGTATCTAGGGTTGAATAAACTGAGTTCTGGGTTGTTGGAAGTTCATGAGGGGGAGAACATCTGTGTGTGGGGAGGGGGTACCTGAATGTTGTAGAAGTTTTAAAGTGGGAAATGTCTGAAGTACAAGTGATATCTGTCAATGGGAGGGAATGTCTGACCGCAGGAAGGGTTGTCTGATAAAACTATGGGATACCTGACAGTAGTAGGGGAACATGTGACACTAGTGGGGGGGGGGCACCTGAGACTGGACAGGGAGCCTATAAGAAGGAGGGCATCCAAGAATAGGGGAGGGGGAGCCTGAGAATGGAAAGGAAAAAAGTGGGTGGAAGCACCTAAACTTGGGAAGTATCTAAGAGTGGGAATGGGTATCTAAGCCCCTGCTCATACATGAGATTTGAACTGCGGTGGTTCAATTACAATGCAAGTCAATGGAGGCGTTCGCACATGAATGTGCAGTTTTTCCTTGACTGTGTGATACCACTGCAGTTTACTTGCAGTTCGAATCACAAATGTGAATTGCGCCTTATGGTGAGAAGGGGTGTCAAAGTTGGTGGGGATGTCTGACGGTTGTAGGGAGAATCCGAGACCTAGAGTGTGACAACAGAAGTTTGACACTGGGTGGAGGAATCTGGGAGTGGAAGAATCTAACAGTAAGAGGAAAAATGACAGTGGTTAGGGTAGTTTGACAACACGAGGGGATGTCATTGTGGATGGAATCAGAGAAGGGTGTCTATGAAAAGTGAGAAGGTGGATATGTAGTAATCCTCAAGGAAAGAAATGATGCCTGGAGCATCAGGGAGTGAGGGGAATGAGAATAGGGATGAGAAGACCACAATTCCTTATCATGGAGAGGGGAGGGGTGGTTTTTGATGGATGTGAGTGGGCAAGGCTGTTTGTAATGGGAAGAAGGCTGTAAATGGGGACAAGACCACAGAAACATGAATATCTAACATGAAATTTATGTTGTCCAATACCTCCTAACCTAATATAACCTATCATAACCACTCAAGAAGAAGAGGAGGAGGAAGAATAAAAGAAGAATCAAAAGCAAAAAGAAATAAGTGAAAAACGTATTTGCGTGATGGTGGAATAGAAATGTGTTTGACAACGAGTAAATGTTCACAGTGGGGGGCGAGGGGCTCTTTTTTTTCTCAAAAAATTCGGGTGTGAAGTATCACTCCCACGGGCTTTGTTTGAGCCCGTGTGGGGGGGGGGGGCGCTACCTTTTTTTTCCCCGAAGTTCGGGAGTGAAGAATCACTCCCACGGGCTTTGTTTGAGCCCGTGCGGTGGTGTTTACGTAAGACACACCTTGTGGAGAGGAGGTGGAATAGTATAGCTAGTGAGAGGGTGATAGGGGGCAGTAGAAAAGAGAAGCTGCGGCTGCTAGAGCGGCGGTGGACGCTCAAGCAGCTGACGGAGCTCATAGGGGTTTGGAGGCGGCTCACAAGACCTTCAGGGGGAGCTGGTGGTCCTCGTCTGAGGAAAGAGGTGGCGGGGCAATCGCTCAGGTAGTGGTGGAGGTCGGCATTTTCTTCACGGCAATGGTTGCACCGGCGGTCTTCTATGGTGCTCTGGGGCTACCGTAGAGGATTTGTAGTTGGTTGGCATGGTCAGGGGAGGGTGGGGGTTGTCGAGGTGGTCAGGTAAGGGCTGTGGTGATTGGGAGAGAGGATGGAATGGTCGGGAGGTTAGGTTACAATGGTCTGGGGTGAGGTTACAATTCCACGCATTTTTCGTCTATTACAGAAACGAAAAACATGATAAATACATATCAATGTCAAGAATTTTTAAATAATTTACATAAATGTTTCTTCTCTACAATAAAAATTGATTTATTCTATTTTGATTATTATAGTTACCCATCACATCAGACATTTTCTCGCAGACTTGTGACGAGTGAACGTTAACATATGGCGATCTATTACGTTTTTTTTCTTACACGTCTCGTTTCTTTTTTAGTTACTGAGATGTTAATAATAAATCCCGCTTTTACGAGATTACTACCTTACTCAAAATATTTCTGTGACAAGCAATGTTACGTTTCACTTGTACTTTTTCCCCATCACACTGATATAGTGAAGTACAAGATATTAGGGCGGGAAAAACAAAGCTCTAATAATATATATACGAGAAAAAAAATTCAATTGGAAAACGTGAAAACTAAGTTAACTACAGTAGGTCCACGCTTGGAAAAAAAATCATGGCTCACGCAAAATTTTCCTGTAAAGGAAAGCACGTACGAACACGGCTCAAATATGGTAACTAGCCTCGTTTACACAGGGAAAGTTGAGAGGCAAGTCAAGTATGCAAGTTACTTGAACTAAGGAGGAAAGTGAGCAAGTATATGTTCACATAAACGAAGTCGGAGACAAGTGACCTGAACATGTACCTGCTCGCTTAGTTTCCTCTCCAGTTCAAATAACTTAAACGAATTTACTTGCCTCTCAACTTGCTCCGTGTAAACGAGGCTTAATGAACAAGATGGCATTGTTGATCCCAAGTGGATCGGTGTGGTCAGAAGTGGTGGACGGAAACAGTCTGCATGATGAAAGAAAAACTCCCAGAAACAGCAAGCGGCGACACCAGAGGGGTTGGGAATGGGTTACGAACGAGTTTACTGAGGTTGGAGGCCAGTTTGCTCTGATTGCATGTGTCTCCGGGGGAGGTCGGTGGGTTCGTCCACAGTGGGTGGAGGGACTGAGGGAGGTGGGGGGTTACAAAGGGTTGAAGTGGGTGTGAGGAGGTTTGAGGAAAGGGATGGGGGGGGGAGGTCGTCCAAGCTAAGAGTGGGACAGTAGAGGGATACCTACAAGGGGGGTGGGGGAGATGTCTGAACAAGGCGTTAGAGATGATAATAAACGGTGAGGCTACTTCTAACTTCTGTACCGTGAAAAACATTTTAATGTTCTGCAGAAGTCAATACGTCTCTCACATAATCTTATAAATATGTTTGTCATGTCACTTATCAACATTATCACACCTTTCTCCTTTGTCTTTGCAACGAATTCATTTCTCGAGTTAAAAGTCCAAGGGTGGCATACCTAAACTATTACTCATTTCCAATACTTTGTACAAATAAAATTTCTACTCTTGGCTCACAGGTAGTCTGCTTCATTCATGCAACAAGCGACAATACTCCTCGCTTTTTACTCTTCTCATGATATAGTAAGTGTGCGTGTTCGAAAGAGAGAGAGAGAGAGAGAGAGAGAGAGAGAGAGAGAGAGAGAGAGAGAGAGAGAGAGAGAGAGAGAGAGAGAGAGAGCGTGTAGATCAAGCGTGCATGTGTCAGATCACTAACCCAAAACTCTTTCATTAAAACTGAGTATAAACCAAGTGGGTTGTAGTTTACAGTAATTTCAATCCCTGTCAACCCAATAAAGACCAGTGATCAATTATTTCAATCATACAAGCGTCGGACAATCCTACTCCGCGAAGCTCAACATCGATCGAATGCTGCAGAGCAGCAATTTTCTTTTTTCTACAACTAGGTTATGGGTTACAGTTTTAAGTATCCTATATTAAAAAAATCCAAATGGCATGACACAGTTAAAGAAAATATAGAAAACTGAAAATTATACAATTATAATTCCTTTCCATCAAAATAAAGCAAAATTCGTGTACAGAAGCAACCCGATTTAGATTAGATTCGTTACCAGTAAAATAATGAAAATAAAAGACGATCGACGTAAAATTTTAAACAGCATACGTTGTTTACGAAACGAGACTATCGCATGTTTAGAAACGCACACCTATCGACATGAAAGTAGATAGAAAATGGAGACCACGCTATTCCAACTATAGAAAGCGTGGCATTATTTCACTCGTGATTACGAAAACTGGGCAACAACTTTTGTCAACGAGCAAAGTAAATAACCAAGGATGATTTGGCGTATTTTTCAGTGAGCACGTACCGCCAAGAAACCACAATTCACAGTGCACCAACCTGTCCGAACGTACCTATGTATGTATGTATGTATGCGTGCATGCACATACGTATGTATATATGTACATATGTATGTATACATATATACAAATACGTTCGTACATACATACATTACATCCACAAAATAGCAAGTGATTCTCAGGTACCTCTATTTAGAAACGTAGAAACAAATATCGTTATACAACTGACCACGAGAAGTGCAAGATGGCAAACGGTTATTGGGAAAACTGCGCACCTTCAGGTCTTTCGCACCCGTACTAGGTGGAACTTAATTTTTCAACTTGGCTGCCACTGATCCATTTTATTAATTTCTGTGACATAACCTAGTTTGTGATATGTGTCAAGCTTAAAATAACACCTATTAACATAACAATGAACAATGTCATCAGCTATCTCTTGGTTCTCATTTCAAGTCGCACATGTAAAAATAACGCACTTCATACATAAATAACAATAAACATGTACAGAGATCATATATTATCCATAATCTTTATAACGACTGGTATCTCACTGCATGCGCCTGCAGTTTCAATAAACTACAAACCAACAAAAACGTTTACATATGCATATATAATTCACACGAAATGCTAACGGTTGCTATCGGCTGACTGTCTGAGCCGACGCAAGACTGAGTTGGCGTGTTTAGATGAATGGTGCTTTCATTCGTCTCTCGTGCCGTGTTGCTCCATCACTGCATCCATTTACAACTTAAGAACTATCAGACTTCATTCATTGGAAATTCTTGAGAAATAAAGAGGATTCAAGAATCCTCGAGCTCACGAACCCCCATAAATAAAGTGTGCGAAACAATTTCCTCAAATGATAATTCTCTCACCCTTTATCAACCGACTTAACAAAAATTCCGGTGGTGTTATTTCGCCACACACAACGAACGAATTCTCGCACAAACACTTTCATATGAAACTACAGACTGCATACCAAATTAAGTATGTGAAACAAAATTTCGTCAGGACAAACCTTTCCTCTCCTGTTGAAGGAGGGTCATCTCGCTTAACCCTCTTCGTTACGACACTACATGTTAAATTCTAACGCTTGAAGATTCTATTCAGCTAGGGGCGGTCCTCGCGCTGACGGGGCTCGTTCCACACTTATCGACTTTTCGTCGTGTGCCGTCCACGACACGACGTCGTACTATCATATAACCATGGATGAAAAACAGAAGCTTTCACACATCACGACCACGTGTGAAAGCGTTCATAGATGCCCATGGTTAATTGAGAGCACGACGTGGTATGGACGGTGCACGGCGAAAAGTCGGTACGTGCGCAATGATCCTTTTGCCACAGCCCCCTCATGGCATGACCATCGAGAGGATTACGACTCGAGGGTGACCTTGTGGTGTGGCGAGGGGGACGTCCAAGGTGGATGGACGCTCTTGTGCGTGTGTCAAGAACAGATTATGCCAGGCTACGGACGCAGTCGTCACCTTTGCCTTATTACAAAGGATTACAAAGGCGGAGCATGCCGACAGGAGACCTTCTGGTCCATAACTAGGTCGGATACAAAAAATATATAATATAAATAAAAAAGAAATAAAAATTATAATAACAAATGGTAAAATAAATGCATACGTACAGTTCAATAATAAACAGGTTAATAGTATATATTAATAGTAATAGATAAATAATAAATGAAAATCAAGCAAATGATAAGCAGACAAATAATAACAAATAAAATAATAACTGACTGCCAGGACAAATGGCCATCATCGTGTACCCGTTGGAATCGTACCCGGGTCCATGAAGTGCGAGGAGAGAAGGAAACCAACGCGCTACGAGAACAGTGGTGGTGGTCGTGCAAACCTAATTACAATTTGTTACGACCTACAGACATTACGATATATAGACTTTCCTGAAGAGGGTTGCAATTGGCAGCCGAAATATGGACTATAACGTTCACATGTTTTTTTCTTTCATTCCGACGTGTGTCTGAACTATTTACGATTGTGTTGTTACGTTTCTCTCTGGTCGAGTATTCCTGATTATGACAAGTCTTCGGTGTACGCCAGGATGAGGAGTGAGGGAGGGAGGGGAAGGGAGAAAAATGACCACGCGACCCGATGGACGAAAGGCGATATACACCGAACATTTATAGATATCAAAACACAAGTTACTGGCCACACACCAAATCGCGGTATGCCAGTTGTCTATTAATAGTCCGTTAGTGGGACGGTAGTAGTAGTACAAGTGCGCGGGTGCTCTGCACGATAGTCATCACACACACGACGACGTTGGGCGCCCCATGACTTTTCTTGAATACGACGAAGTGCCGAAATCCGTATACACCCATTTCACGCCCTTCCCCACACCCGCCCACACTCCTGTCGACATGTCAGTGTCATTCTTAAAATGAATTTGTGGGGCTGGAAAAAAGTACACTATGAATGCATTGGGAGATACAAGTCAACATAGTTACGCTTTCTGAGAGCCCCAGATATGTTCAAGAATATTAACAAGAATCCAAAACCCACTGTGATGATTAAGACTAACCATAGATCTCGCCTAAAACTGGGGAGGAGAGTGGGCGGGATGGGGCTAATTGTCCATACCCGATTACGACCCCCAAGATGAAACTGCCCACCATCTGTCAAGCCCCAGCTTAAGGCGTCACACTGGTCATTTTTCCTCCGACTGTTGGAGCAGATTCGCAGCCCGCAGATTTCGGAAGGGAATCTGATTTTATGCAGGAGGAAAATCAATTTCCTCCTGCATATCAAATGACATTCTATGTAAATTATCGATAAAACAAAATAGTTTGCCATTGTGATTTTAAGACGGAAAAAGTTCTGGAGACGGGCGGTACCGCCGACTAATCGGAGGTTGGAGGAAAAATTGCCCAGTGTGATAACTCCTATACAAGTATTCGCTCTGGTGGCACACACTCTACTGATTTGATTCTGGCTAACGCCAGTCAACTCTATTCGGATGTGGTCAGGGTTCGGAGTTGATCAGAAAAGGCGCGCGCACGAACACATACACACACACACACAGACAGACACACTACGGCGGCCCGGGTTCGAATCCCGCCCAGGGCTGAAATAATTTCAGTGTCGCTGCGAGTCGTTACTCCAACTCTCGTGGGAGGGGAGGTGTGTGTGTGCGTGTAAGGTCACAGCATTACCTATAGATCGGTCATATATGAGCTCTGAGCTCTCTTCCGGGAGGGAAATAGCTGTCGATCACGAGTCCAACACGTGTTCCAAGACATTGGTGAATCACACTAAACGGACGTACTACACCCTTGTGTTTCGATTATGTCATCTACAGTGGACAACTCTTGCGGCGACAATGCTGGCGGCATTCATGAACCAGAAATCTGATCCCTGTCGTTTCGGAAAAAGTATAATAATAATAATAATAATAATAATAATAATAATAATAATAATAATAACAACAACAACAAAAGGAGGGAGAATAACATTCAATTCCCCCTCCCGCCCCGGTTCTGCATCCGATCCCACTTGTTTCTGTCAGGTCATCACTGAGGATTTCTATCCTGGCGAAGGAAAGGTGATCTTCTCCAGCTAAGGAATCGAGACATATTCTGACGCCAGCCGATTTTATTCATCACGAGAAAACCCTCCACATTTCAGATCACCAACGACGACACCACTCGCAACTCGCCGAGGAATAATAATTACACCATATCACATAAGAATCTTTCTTCTGATCGACTGAGGTCGATTTCTATTCCGACTGGGTCAAATCACCTCCTCCAAGGGTTGACATTCTGGTGGAGAGACTGGCTCCCGAGGCCCCGGCCTGCCTGCCTGCCTAAAAACCGCCATGACCAGCCGACCGGTTAGGAATCTGCACGGTTGTCGTCTTCGCCACCGCTGTAGCCGTCTTGTTCAACAGACCAACGAACCGAACACGACTATGCCACACCTTGCAACCTTTGTTCCAGAGATTAGAAAACGACTTTAGAGTTAAAGCAAGACGACTTGTGATCCGGTCAACACAAAACTAATGTTGACGCAGAGGCAATTTTATTCGATTTATGGGGAGAGGCGTAAGGGGGGGGGGGCAGTGTTACCGAACACCATCCCGACCAACAACGTCGCTTTAATGATGTAATCTACACCTTATTCTGGCTAAACCAAGACAATTTTATTCACTTTCGTTGGGGTACGGAGACCACACCCAAGCGAAGGAACTACGTTCCCAATTATGTGGGGGTGAAAGGGGGGGGGGGGGCGCTACTGTCGTCTCCTTATATGTCTTCTAAGATATCGTTTCACTAGACCGCCCTGCACTTTCAATGGTTACTCTCTTGAGGGTTGTAGGCTTCAAACTCGTTAACCTTTGAATATATATATATATATATATATATATATATATATATATATATATATATATATATACATGTATACATATATATATATACATATATATATACATATATATATATATATACATATATATATATCACAGGTGAGAAATGTAGTAACACATTTATAGATCACAACTAACACCACAGTCGGACGAAAGAAAAAGTTGCGTAAGCGGAACTATATATTTCGATTGCTACCTGCAATCCTCTTCAGTAGTACTACTGAAGAGGATTGCAGGTAGCAATCGAAATATATAGTTCCGCTTACGCAACTTTTTCTTTCGTCCGACTGAGGTGTTAGTTGTGATATATATATATATATATATATAACACTGCATGGGTCCCAGTGATTAGAGATAGATTTTAACAACCACAATGCACTTTAATTCTAAGCCATCAAAGGCCAGCATGCTTGAAATTGAAATGTGGTACTACCCAGGACTCGAACAGGGTATCCTCATACAAGTGCGACAGTGACTTTCCAACTAAGCCATCCTCTTGATGGCCTAGTTGGAAAGTCACTGTCGCACTTGTCATGAGGATACCCGGTTCGAGTCCTGGGTAGTACCACATTTCAATTTCAAGCAAGCTGGCCTTTGATGGCTTAGAATTAAAGTGCATTGTGGTTGTTATTATATATATATATATATATATATATATATATATATATATATATATGTGTGTGTGTGTGTGTCAAGACGCCCATTTTTTGTATCTGGCGCCAACGTACTTCTTTCAACTTATTAAAAACTCCGAAATTTTTCAATATATTTAGTTCTGGTCTATGTTATAAATTATTTATCTCCATAGCTAAAATCCTATTATGTAACTGCTACATTCTCATATTAATATTTGATTCTAGCTAAAGCCAGACATTTTTATTCGGCTCAGAAG
>NC_134780.1:22956496-23046496 GCF_046742065.1 Oratosquilla oratoria | reverse complement strand
CCCCTCTTCCCCAAAGCCCCCTTCACCCCATCCATCCACCTCATCCTAGGACGTTTAGATAGTAAATCGTGTTAATGAATAAAAGTGCAATTGGAATTCTAATCTAATTTGATCAAATGAGTAAATAAAATAAACTATTTTCAATCGTCAGCGAATCTCGGCATGCATTCATCACTTCAATAAGAAAAAAATGACGACGATGTCAGATGTGTTGGCGGTTGGGCAGGGAGAGGGCGGAGGGGACAGGGAGGGACGGGAAGGGACGGGATGGTAGTGACACTGGCGGCAGTACGGTGGCAGCAGGTGGTTGGACTAATGGTCGAAAGCGTGAGAGAATGGGAGGTGGTGGTGGAGGTAATGATGGAAGCGAAGGTGGTTGTGCAGTTGGAGGAGGCCGTTGCGGGTGGATGGCAGCGATGACGAAAGCGGATGCGGGTAAGGTGGGCGCTCGGGCAGGAAGAAGGATGTGCAACGCTGGAGTGGAGGAGGAGGAGGAGGTACACAGGGACTAATATGGGATGCGGATATTTAGGTGGTGACAGTTTGGAGGATGGACAAGGTGGATGGCGACAGCAGGGCACGGTGTCCTTTCTGGGCAGACAGTGGATGCGGAAGGGGGAGGTGGAGGGTACGCAGGTGGCAACGTGTGGAATGGCGACTACGGTCAGGTGGGTGTGGACGCTGTCGGTAAATGCGGGTGCTTGGGTACATGGTGGGGTGGGTGACGGCCCCTGGGTGACGAGGCAGCGGGAATCAAGCAGAAGTGAAGAGCAAACAACGGCGGATGCGGTCGGACGGTGGAAGTCGTTACAGAGGAGACAGAAATGATGGAGGCGACGAAGATAATGTTACTGGTGGCGATGGTGCACGTGGAGACATTGGTATTCCGTTGCAGGGGCTTCTGTCCTTGGAGAGAATATCGTGCAAGTGATGGAGGCATACGGTTAAAAACTTATTAAGTCAATAATCCAGTACCGGTAGCTAGTTACAATGACAGATGTGGTGGCTGAAGGGAAGTGGGTTGGATAATGGGTAGGATCTTCACAAGGGTAAAGGCAGGACGGTGGGTGTGAAAGTAGGCAGGGATTTCACGGCGTGGGATGACAAGTTATACTATATGGAATTTGGCTGTGGTATTTTACCCTACAAGCCTGAACCTCCAGTGCAAGTGCCAACCACCCGTAGCCAAGTGGGAAATAGCTTTAGTTTACGTCTGAGTGAGTAATGGAAGTGGGCTTGGGTTGGCCCTACTGGGTAAGGTACAGACCACAGCACGAGAGTTCGGAGTGGCGGCAGACGCCAGCGAATGAATCTGAGGGACATGATGCTGGCTGGCACGAGGGTGGATTGCATACGGGTTTACGGTTTGCGTGGATGACAAGATGAAAAGATGGGGCGGGAGTTGGTAGGGCGGATGAAGTTGGCGATGCATTTACAAAGCCCTAATACAAGATCATGAGAGGTTTTGTGTGCTAGTGGGTGAGTCTGTGTGTACGTGTACATCTTGTCGCAACTTACCGAGCATGGTTATTCTCTTAATAACTGGTATTTTTTTTCGTAAATTATTCCATAACTGGCCTGGCAATGTGCCTGCCAGGGTCTATGATTCACCATGATCTCTGATCACGTGCTGGACTCGTGGTGGAAATCTATTACCTTCAAAGATGAGTGATCAGATTTTATATTGCCCAAATTATGGGTAATACCTTCCATAAACAAACAAACAAACACACACACACACACTGATAAAATGGGATGATAGAAATACAAGAGGACACAAAGAAAATCAAGACAGACAGCTGTAGAAGAGATGTGAAAAAGAACAGCTTTCCTCACAGAGTAATAGACAGTTGGAACAAGTTAGATGAGAAAGTGGTGTGTGCAAAAACAATACATTTTTAAAAATAGTTTAGATAAAATGATATATGAAGACGGGACACCACGAGCATAGCTCTCCTTCCCGTAAAATACAACTAGGTAAATACACCACCTTGCTCAAAAGGGGGTAATAACGGTTTGTTGTATCAGCGGAAGCTTGCTGGGAGCGCGGCTCAAACTTGGAAGCTGAAGTGTGGGACACCGCAGTGCTAACTACTGAGTATGTGTGTGTGTGTGTGTGTGCACGTGTTTAATTAATTGTAATAAACATGGCTGTTCCCGTGTTCATGGCATCCCATCCCTAGATCTCACATTTATCAAAATTCTATACTATTTTATCTTCCTAATTTGTTCCACAATCTGAATCATCTACATCTTCCGTTTTTTCCCCATAACTCTTGATGTTCTTGCATCCCAAATTACCAATCTTCAGTAATTTTTCCCTTACCTTTTGCTGTAAAAAAAAAATCATCTTTCTTCTCACTCTTCTAATGCAGGCAGACCCATTTTTTCTCTCTTTTTTTTCAGAAACTAAGAATAATTCATGTTGCTGTCCCTTTGTATTCTTTCAAATTTTCTTGCATCTCTCACTTTATACATATTCCAGTCTGAGGCAAAGCAGATTTTCATTTTTTAATCTTCATCTATATAATGAAATGCCACATGTTCAAAGACAGTCTATATGTATTTTCTGTCATTATGTTTCAATTTTTTCCCAGTGACAAATTACTCCTCATTCTGAACCTGATACTTTTCCTCATTTACTTTTAAGATTAATTCCTCTCTTGGTGTGAAGCCCCATGACCTAAAAACAAAAATAGCATATACTTGTATTCAATTTTCCCTTTCTCTCCTGAATCAAGCCATAAACCCATTCTAGGTCCTCTTGCACTAATTTGCAATCCTTACCACTCTTCACCCTTTTCCTGATCTTGGCATTATCAGTGAATAAGATAGCACAGCTTATCTATGCTATTCATATCACTGATTTATATATTACAGGTTCCAGCATTGTGGCCTGTCCCCCACTTGTCATTCTTAACTTTCTCATGTACCTATACTTCAAGAAACCATCCATCCATTTCAATATTCCTTCAACATCTCCAACATTTTCCAACTTCCACATTAATCTTTTGTGTGGTACCTAATTGAGAGCCTTCATCAGATCCAGATGTACATATTCTTCCAACCCTCCCATTTCATGGAGTACATCAACTGCTCTTGAATAAAACACTAGAGTTCATTACAAAGGACATTCTGAATCCAAATTAACTGTCCATCAGGGCTCCCTTCTATGGGTACTTCTTCCACCTAGCTTTCACAATTCTTTTTCAAACATTTTGGTTGTGATAAAAAAAAAGGACACTTGTCTATAATTCAACGATTCCTCCCTACTTCATATACTGGTACTACACTTGCCAGTTTCCAATCTTGTGGCATTCTCCTGTGTGGTAGTTGGTGATGAAATTTATCAAAAGAAACACAATGTGAGGACAGAGCCTTTATCATGTACTTGATACGGCTGTAACAAACAAAACGTTGTACTGTACTAATAAAGCCCCCATCTTCATGCATTGTTTCTTTTCATATCCCTCTCTCCCCCATGGAATACAATCAATTAGTATATCTTGTCTCTCAATTGTTTTCCATGTTTTCAATATCTAAATTGAGAAGACCTCATCTGGCCCCCAAGGTTTTTCTAACATCTAAATGTTCAATAAGATTATTCACTTCATGTTTTTCCACTTTGATATTGTTTAATACATCTCTGATTACTCTGTTCTCTTCCTGGATGTCTTCTTCCTTGGTGAATACTATCACAAACTTTATTATTTCAGTTTGCGTTTTTGCTTCTTCACACACTATCCTTTCTACTTATAGCCTGATATTCCATATCTGTATTTCACCTTGTCATTTATAAGTCAATAATGCAAATTTGGTTCATTTTTAAACTTATCAATACAGTAAATCCTTTTTGAAATTCTTTTCTTCCTCCCTTCTAATTTTTGTATATTCATTTCTGGTACCTTTGTAATCTTAATTTATATTTTGTTTTCTTAACTAACCTCTCTCACATGCCTCTGATATTTTGCTACCTTTCATCTTTTGTTCCAACCAGTCCTTTTTTTCCCACATTTAATTCTTTCCCATTCATTTTTTGCCAGACTTATCAACCCTAACAATGCAAGTTTTACAAGACTCACCATTTCTTTTATTTTGTTAAGCCCATTCCATTTATTCATTCAAAGTACATACTTGTACTTTTTCAGTCCTGTCTAGATGCCGAGGTCAAACCATGTCAACCAGGGAGCAGTGCCAAAGCTGTTGGGATAGTATTAAGCCATGAATGCGAGGGAAGTGCTTAATTTAATTTTTTTCCCCCAGATCACTTGTAGAGGTGCTGGAGCAGTGCTCCAGCAAGCTCTAGCAACACTGCACCCCTGATGTCAAGGTATACTACATACATTCTTACACTACTTCTTGAGATCCCTTCTACATCACTTACTCATTCCCTGATCTATCAATTTTCATACATTTTTCTTAGTTTCTTCAATTTTCTTTTTCCCCTATTGTATCCTTCCTCCACCAAACATCCTTTAACTTCTTACTGATTAGCTTCAATGTCACTGTCTCATCCATTGTGCTATGTCAGTTTAACTTTATTTTTACTGGCCATGCCTCATCTTGAACAAACTTGCCTAACCCTATATATATTTTTCTTGTATGTTGACACCATCATTTCTAATAATTATTTGCACAATTTCCTTTGCTTTCAGTTTTTCTCTTCCTATTACAGGAATATGTTTTTCCCACATTACAATAACAATTTACCAATCACCTCTCTTATCAGCTTCCAATCTTTATTATCTTCATCATCTTTCTACACCTTCATGTTGTTATTTGCCGTTTCTTAATTTCATTAACATTTACTTTCTCTTCCCTAAGTACTTTTTCCCATTTTCTTTGCTCTTGAACAACTTTTTTGATATCTCCTTTTTCTTTTGCTTTCTTATTATTTTTTTTCAACATTCTCTAAAATTTCCACCACTTTTGTCATAATCACTTTCCAAGTTATCAACTTCACTCCTGGGTTTTTCTTGAATTGTTCACTTTGCATAAATGATCTCCCAATTCTTCTGGGCTGCAATTTGTTATATGTATGTACAGTGAGTCCTCCTTATACGGTAATTCTTTATCCGGTAAATTCACAGTTACAGTATTGGTAATTACTACCCTCGATTCTATTTACGGTAAGAAAAATTTACAGATACGGTATCCACTAGATATTTTGAAGAGGAAAGAGCAGGAAGAAAGTACATCTGCCATATCCTATTATTACATGTTATAATGGGTTCGGTATATGGTAATTTCAATTTGCGGTAAGGTTTTCAGGAACGCATATGTACCGTATAACGAGGACTTACTGCACAGACTTTTTGCTTTCATACCTTTTCCTACTCTCTTCAGTAAATCAATAACCTTAAGAATTCTCGTTCTTGGTTGATCTTGATTTACGAACTAATAATTTTCCTATTCAGAATTTGCAGTTCTACACTACTGCTGAATGTCTATCAATTCACAGACCCTTAATCTACTCAATTTTTTCTTTCAACTTTCCTATTCAATGTGATGAGACCCTGTGATTCTCTCAATTACCTCCAATCCCCACTACCACAATCAGTAACGTATAGCTGCTGTTTTCCTCTATCACTATTGAGCTCGAGGCAGTCACTCACACACAAAATAGAGAGTGAGGAGGTTTACTGGCGTAAGGGACATCTTTACTTGTGCCGAAATCCAATTTTGTGTCCCACTTCTGACTTGAAAACAACACTAAGTTGTTACTGTTCCATTAAGCTAAGGTGTGTGTGTATTAACCTAGTTGTATTTTATGGGAAGAGGAGCTATGCTCGTGGTGTCCCGTCTTCATATCTCATTTTATCTAAACTGTTTTTAAATTCATGTATCATTTTTGCACATACCACATTTTCATCTAACTTGTTCCAAATGTCTATTACCCTTTGGGGAAAGCTGTTCTTTTTCAGGTCTCTTCTCTGATTTCTTTATTTTCTTTCCATGTCCTCTTGTATCTCTACTATCCCATTTTATTAGATCATCTTCTTCAATAGTTTCTATGCCTTTCATGATTCTATAAATAGTTATCGTCTCCTCTCTCTCTTCTTTGCTCTAATGTCTGTCGCTCAAGTTTTGCTAGTCTCTCCTCGTATGATAGTTCGGAGAGTGTTGGTGCCAATTTCGTAATTGCTCTTTGTATCCTTTCAAGTTTTGTTATACATTTTCTTGTACTTGGTGACCACATCGTCGCTGCATACTCCAATCTTGGTCTTATCAAAGTGACTAGTATTTTCTTCACCATTTCTTCATCCAAGTATGTAAATGCCACTTTGATTGTTCTTATCATATTATAAGTTTCTCCAATTTTGTGTATATGTTTCTCAGAGGGCATATTATTCATGATAATGACTCCCAGGTCCTTCTCATTTTCTACTTTTTAATTTCTTCCTCTCCCAATTTATATAATCCCCCTATTCTTTTTTTGCTTCTTCCAAATTCCATTATACTACACTTCTTAATATTGAATTCCATCTCCCACTTCCTACTCCATTTCCATACTTTATTGAGATCACTCTGCAGCAACTCACAATCCTCTACAGTGTTCACTTTCTTAAAAAATTTTGCATCATCTGCAAAGAAGCTCATGTAACTTTCAATTTCTTTATCCATATCATTAATATATACAGCAAACATTATTGGGGCCAGAACTGTTCCTTGTGGAACTCCACTAATCACTTCATCCCAATTAGAATGTTTGTCTCTTATCACCACTTTCATTTTTCTTTCATGCAAGAAGTCTTCCATCCACTTCAGCAGTTTGCCCTGTATTCCTCCTGCAGTTTCTAATTTCTTTAGCAATTTCTTATGTGGCACCTTATCAAGTTTTTTTTCATGTCTAGCAATGCACAATCAGCCCATCCATTTCTTTCTTGTATTACACCTATTAGCCTTGAATACAAACACATTAAGTTTGTGATGCATGATCGTCCTTGTCTAAATCCAAACTGCCTTGGATTTAGTATGTTGTTTTTTTGAAATACCTTACCCATCTAATTTTGACAATTCTTTCACAAATTTTAGCTATCGTACTAGTAAGGGAGACCAGTCTATAGTTGGTAGGGTCTTCCTTGTTCCCCCCTTTATACTGTATATTGGTACTATATTTGCTCATTTCCAATTTTCTGGAACATTTCCTTCTTTCAATGAACTGCTTATTAGACTATGTATTTTGTCTGTTATTTCATTCTTGCATTTTCTCAAAATCTAGTTTGCCATTTCATTTGGTCCATGCAAATTTTCTAACATCAAGATTACTCAAGTGATTCATTATTTCTTTCCTTCTTACTTCTCTCTCTTTCATTGGGGGGACTTTCTCCTCCTACTCAACATATCTAAGTTGTACATTCTCTCTAGTAAACACCGACTTAAATTGTTTGTTCATAATTTCTGCCATTTCTATTTCCTCAGTGTATTCAACTCCTCCTTGTCATAGTTTCACTAATTCTTGCTTTTCAGTTTGTTGTTTACAAATCTATAAAATAGTTTTGGTTGATCTTTACATTTTTCTATAAATCGTTTCCTATTTTCTCTTTTCTTCTCTGCACACTTGTACATATTGATTACTATGACTAGTATATATTTTCCATTTTTTAGGTCTTTTGTCTTTCCATTTTATCCAAGCTTTATCCCTTTTGTCTTTTAACTCCCTACATCTTTTGTTGTACCAACACTTTACATATCCTTTTTCTTGTGTTTGGCTTGGAACCTACTTTTCCACTCCTTTACAATTTTTTGTCAAAATATTCCATTTCTCTTCTACTGTTGTTTCCTTCTTGTGTACCCTTTCCCAGTCTGCTTTTTGAAAGAATTCTCTTATTATATCACAGTTTGTTTTTCCATACATCAATCTTTCCATGTATTTTTCCTCATTTAGTTCCAGTTCAACAAATATGTGGTCACTTTTACTTATTGGTGTCTTATATTCAATCTTGTCCACTATTTCAGGTTCTGATGTGATTATTAGGTCCAGTCTCGATGATTCCTCCTCACTTCTATACTTGGTATTCTTTTGTATCCATTGCATCATTGTATGTTCTACAATCAAATCAAGTAGTACATTTCCCCATAGGTTGTCTCCACCCTTCACTGTCATCTCTTCCCAGCAGATTTCTTTACAATTAAAGCCACCCATTATAACTATTCTTCCTCCATCTTCCATTATCTTTTGTGTTATCCTTGTGTCTTCTAACATATTTTTGTGTTCTCTCTCTTCGCAAGAAGCCGTTTTAGGAGCCACATAATTTACCACAAACTTCCTGCTCTTCTTGTCCCTGTCCTCCACTTCCATCATAATCATCTCTACTCTATTCTTTCCATATGTAACATTCCTCACATTTACATCCTTCTTAGTCAGGAACATAACTCCACCCCCTTGTTTTACCTCTCTGTTTCTTAACCAATAATTATATGCACCATGTCCTACACTGTTAGAAGGTAGTGGAAAGTGTAAGACACTTTTAATTTTCTGCTACCACCATCATGTTTTCCATTTCCCTTCCGTTTTTCTCTGCTATGAACCATTTCCTCACTTTCATATCCACTACTCTCCAATAGAATTTCTTTGACTGTTCTGTTCTCATTTTTTTCCTTAGCTTATATTCTTCTTGTTTTCTCTTCCTTTCTTTCCTCTTTATTCATCTCTCTTTTAATCCACACCTGTTCATATAGATCACTTTTTGCTAGTTTCCCTGTTTTTGCTAAGATATTCTCTGCTGTCGTTTGTGACCTGAATTTAACCTTAATTGGTCTGGTCTCATCTATATTGTATTTCCCTATTCTATAGATTTCTTCAATTTCTTTCCCTGTTTCTTGTTCATCTTCTTGAACTACTTCTAATATCTTGTTTACTTTTTCGTTCTCCTTTACTCTTGTAGTCCTATTTGGATTATGCTTCTCTTCCATCCCTAATATAATTATAAATTTCTTTTTATCCGCTAAGTCTCTTACTATATTCTCCTTCTCTCTCATCACTTTAATAACTGTGTCCTTAGTTTGTTCTTTCATCTGTTGTTTTACTATAGCTCTAAATTCAATTTTGTTGTTCTCTTGGATTTTTCTCCAACCCTGTACCACTTTTGCTATGGACTCTTTATTCTCTTTACTATTCTTCTGATTTCCAGGGCCCGGTCGTCCCCTTCCTCATTTCCTTCTATTTTCCTCAGTAATCCCTCCCCTTCCCCTTGTTCTTCACCTTCCCACTACACCACGAGCTTTCCCCTTCCCTACTAATACAACACAGGTACTCCCTCGTCGTTGAGATAAACAAAAATTGTAGTTTTTCTGAGCCAGATCTTCGCTGTCACTTCGACTGTCGTGTGTGTGTGTGTGTATTGTCACAACAGTGGCCATAGATAGGGCTACATGCGAGCTTTGAGCTCTTATCCATGAGGATTCTTGATCACTAACCTAACATGCGACACAAGACCATGGATCACAGACACAATTTAAAATGTATGTATGTGTGTTGGTGTGCGTCCACTCATAAGCGGGAACATGTACCCAGCCAAGGTGAGTAGGGAATTTCGAATCTGACAGGTGGATGACAACAGAGCTGACAGGGGGAGACAATGGGGAGCGAGGAGGATGGGGAACCCAACGGTGTGTGTGTGGGGGGGGGGAGGATTTCATGAAAGTGACATGACGATCCACTACTTCTTATGTCTTCAACTACTTCTAGCCGTCGCCAGTTGATTTCATTCAGCTGATAAGGAGGGTATTCTGTTCAGATTCGATAATCAAATCCACTCGACCTAATCCTTTATGTGCCAACAAGACTTTCAGTATACTTTCTGGTTGTCGTCATTCGATTTCATTCAACCGTGACGGAGGCGTTCATCCCATTACAGATTAGAAGATCAACAGGATGGAAAAGCCGTAAGTCCGGGCGGGTTCGGGTGAGAGGAGGAGGAGGAAGAGGAGTGGAGGAGGAGGAGGAGAGGCTCTCCACCGCCAGGCGGATGTGGACGTGGTAACGCCGGATACTCATGGGGGTTATGAAGGAAGTGGTGTAGCCTAGGGGTGTGGGGGATAACGACGAAGGGGGAAGAACAGGAGGAACATGGCAGGATGAAGTGGAGTGGGAGGATGACGTACAAGGATGGGAGTGGGGGGTGGGGCGTTACGAGTGTCGCGTCGAGCGCGATAGGCTGGAAAACTGCAGGTGACGCGTGCGTTACCTGGAAGTGGGATGATGGATCAGGTGACAAGGTAACTAGCAGAAAGGGGGGTGGGGTAGAGAGGTGGTGGGGATAAGATCTTAGCTCCTGGGAACAGACCTTGACCATGGAGATGACGACCTCAGTTGAGGCAGAGTGAGTTGAGAAAGGACGGGATAGGGTGGGGTCGGGTGAGTGACGGGGGGGTGAATGACGAGGTGGGACGGAGGGTAGAAGGCACGTCGGGGCGAGCTGCTGAATCACCAGTAGAGAGAGAGACATGATAGGCGGGCATCTCAGCCACGCGGGGGGGAGGGGGTTTCGCCTCCGCCTTGACGAAGACGTTTGCATACCATGTGACACCCAATGTCAAGCGCGAAACCACGTGTGGAGGAAGGGAAGAGGGCGGAGAATGCATTCCATTGGTTGGACCTTCGAAAATGACATGCACGGGTAAGGACAAGTAGTGTGGATAATGGATGTGGATGGGTGTGGGTGGAACTAATACACATTAAATTGTGTGTGTGTGTGTGTGTGTGTGTGTGTGTTTCACTATGGTCTTGGATCACGTGTTGGACTTGTAACCCTCATGTGTGTGTGTGTGATTCACCATGGTCTTGGTTCGTGTTGGACTCGTGATCGACAGTTATTAACCTCCCAGAAGAGAGTTCAGAGTTCGTATGACCCATCTATGGGTAATAATGTGACCTTACATGCACACACACACACACACCCAACTCCCCTCCCACGAGAGTTGGTGTAACACCTTGGAGCGCAGCGATACTGAAATTACTTCAGCACTGGGCAGGAGTAGAACCCGGACCGCCGTAGTGGCAGACGAGAACTCTAACCACAGCGCCACGAGGTGTGTGCGCGCGCGCGCCCAACGATAGCTACTTGATTGTATTGGTCCTGAAAAAAGGACGTTGGAAATTTCCTTGTCGCACCTGCAAAACCACCGGCCTTCACTTCCACCTGAACGTCCCCGAGGGGATGGCATTCGGTCTACGGACGGGGCCCAAGAGATCAATCCACTTGAAATATCCCAAACAGGTGACTGATCACTTGGGTATGTGTAGGTAAGGATTAGGGACTATGGATACGGATAACAGTGTATCGGGTGAGGTTATGGAAGTAATGGGTACAGGATTACAATGGGTTCCACGTAGTGACGGGGCGATATATATATACATATATATAAAATATAATTCAGGTAAGAGTACCGATACTGCTCTAAACTTCCGATTCCGATAACTGCTTAAGTTCATATTGTTCATAAATCGTTTGTTTCCTAAATCAACTGCAGGGGCTGGAAATAACGATGATTCATTGCAATTACCCATTACCCTCACGTTCCCAGTTACAACTTACGTATATCCGCCCACAACTTCCACCCAATCACAACCCACGTATCTCCATCCACAACCTCCATATATTCACCCACAACCTCCATCTATCTAGACCAGCGTTTCTCAACCTTTTTACCCTTGCGTAACCTTTAAAATAAATTGCATGTTATTTTCATTTACCTCCTCTTACAACTTCCGATGAGACGATACAAGACATTTTCACGATTCCGAGGCGTATACCGACACTCCATACACTTGCTAATCTACGAGTCACGAGCTGGTGCGAATGGGGGGTGCGAACGAGTCTAAACCAAGCAATGGGAGGGGATTAAGCTATCATGGGCGTGGTTTAGGTATACGAACGGAAAGACCGAAAGCGGTGGGAAAGGACACAAAGGGTGAAGATGGATATTACACGTCGAAGGGCGAGGGGGCTGCGAGTCCGTGGAGGTACTAAAGAGTTGTAAGGACGATGGTTAGGGGGTTATCACACTAGGCTAATTTTCCTCCAACCTCCAATTCATCGGTGATACCGCCCACCTCCAGCACACTTTCCGGCCTAAAATCACCATAGCATACTACTTTGTTTTCTCAACAATTGACATACAATGTCATCATCTTATATGCTAGAGGAAAATAATCTTCCTCCAGCATATCAGATCCCTCACAGAAAGCTGCGGGCTGCAAATCTGCTCCAACAGTCGAAGGAAAATTAACCCAGTGTGATAACTCCTTTACGAGGGGGAGGGGGGGCATGGATCGGTGAACGCAGAAGGTTAACAAAGTGGGGAGGTGGGGGGGAAGGAGGTCAGAGAGATGAGGGAGTTGGGATGAAGACGAGAGCTTGAGGGAGAGTTGGGGGCAGGAAGGGGAAGCACAGTACCATTCTATAAACACTGTAAAAGTGAAAACGATAAACATCAGGTAGGGGGTGGCGGAGAAGCGGGGGGTGAAAGTAAGGGGTACAGTAGTAAGGAAGCCAGATACAAGGGGTGAAAGTGATGCACACAGGTGATGGGGGAAAGAGAGAGAGACAGAGGAGAGACAGATGAGAGAGACAGAGGAGAGAGAGAGATAGCGAGAGAAAGACAGTCAATGAAATGTACTTTTATTCCTTATATTTTGTCAATGATATCAAACCTCTATCATCAAGGGCAATGCTGCATCACTGATATAGTCAAAAGAGGAGAGATTTAAGGACGGATGGTACAAGTTATAATGTGATCAACATTCTTCTTTCAATAGTTTCATCAAAATAAAAGAAAATGGGAAATGCAGAGTATATACTGTGGGAGCAAGTGAGCAACTTTGAGGATAATGGTAGGGTTTATGTATTACTGTGTGGATGGCACTTCCAAAATTGTAAAACCAAGAGCTATTGCCAATGGGCTCTGATGCCCATCATTGTAGAGCAGATAACAACACATCACAACATTCCAGCCTTAATGGACATTTGATTTTTTTTTTTATTTTTTTTTTTAGGTTGTATTAAAAAACACCCCATTGGATATACTACGGCATTGTGTACATCACTGATTATGTGCACGTGCGATTAAATGCTGCTGAAATAAATTCTGAACAAACAATATACATCACTGATTATCAATTACGCCTGAAGACTAGCAACTTGATTTTTTTTATACTAAATTCACAATGCATGCATATTAAACCTGTTGAGCTTTTACTCAAATGCAACTGATGAGTTAAAAGTGGGGACTGGTTGGAGTGTGTATACATGGATATGGCAAAAGCCTTCATGAAAATTAAGAGCATATTGGAGGACTTACAAGCTTCTTGGAATGGATGAGGGATTTTTTGATAAATCAATACATGTGGATAAGGGGCAGTGACTTGTGGAGTCCCACAAATGTCACTAGCAGCACCCATTATGTTATTGATTCACATATCTAACATCATGGAAGAAACAAGCTACATTTATCAATCATCAATTGGGGCCATACACCCAGGAGCGCATTGCTTCACTCATACACTGGCGCCAGTCCCCTCTACGGGTCTCTCCAAGAGGCAAGCTCCCATGCAGCCACCCTTCCTTCCATCCCACTTCCAAACTACTCTTGTCAGGTTCAATCGATTTGCCCCCAGCCATGAATTCTGTGAGCATCCCTCTCATCATCTCCATCATGGGTTGTCTCTTGAGACAACTTTGCAAGTGGGATCAACATCAGGGAAGATTACAGATAATGCAAAGATTACGAAAAGAATAGAATGTAAAGACTGTGAATTCTTAAAAAAGACTTAGAATGTATGACTGGAGCCAAGTGTGGAAAATGAAATTCAATGCCAAAAATTACAAAGGACCATCAATGATTTATTTAATGGAAACTGAAACAATTTCAAAAGAGTGTTAATCATAGATAATCCGATACCAGATAGTCACAGCAAAACTGTGGAGACAAACAGACTATTGACAAACACAGTTAAGTGGCTTTTCACATCATGGATGGCGAGATGATGAAAAAACTCAAGCCTAATCTCTCCCTGATTAGATTATGCAGCAGTGGTGTGGCCTCTGCAAGGAACAAAAAGAAGAGCGACAAAATTTATCCCCAACTGATCAGAGAAATCTTACAAGAAGAGATGCAATGGACCTTCCAGCATTAAAGGAAAGAATTGGAAGAAGCAACATGATTGTAGTGTGCATAAAGTAAGTGAATAAATTTGACTTAGAAGATATTTTGGTTTGGAGTAGGAAGGCATCATGAGGTCAAGGGAACGAATTGTATAGGGAAAAAAAAAAAATAAAAAAAAATAAATAAATAAATGAAATATATATATATATGCAAAGTAGACCACTTGGAAAAAGAAACTAATGGAGCAGAGCGCTTTCGTATATTACATCTTCAGTGCAACACTTGTTGCACTGAAGATGTAATATACGAAAGCGCTCTGCTTCGTTAGTTTCTTTTTACAAGTGGTCTACTTTGCATAAGTGAACACACATACCCGTGTTCTTATTAGCATATATATATACAGACGCTCCTCAACTTACGTTTTAGTTACGTTCCGAACGTAAGTTGAAAATGAACGTAAGTTGTTACTGTACTATACATCCGTAAATTCTATTACCGTATCTTATAAAACACCCCTAAATCATTAATTATACACATAACATTGTAAAATAATAACATTAATTTCAAATAAATTAAATTCAAGCAACATAAATTGAGATGGTGGAGGAGGAGGAGGAGGCAAGGTACGTTCAGTCTGTCATTTGTGCCATGTAAACAATGGACGCAGCGTCATGCGTAAGTATCGTTTGAACTACGGAGAGCGCGCTAAACTAAAAAATTCACTAAAAAAAAAAAAAAAAAATTACAATTTTTTTTTTAATTTATTTTTTTACAGCCAGTTCAAACGTAAAATCGAAAAAACGTAAAACGAATGAACGTAAGTAGAGGAGCATCTGTATATATATATATATATAAGATAATAATAATAAAATAAACAAATAAATGAAAAAATTAATAATATTAATAAATACATGCCTCAAATACAAACAATTTTCCATACCGTGCCAACTCATGAATCACCCAACAGAGGACAATCCAATTGGAAACCACACACAAATCTAAAGCCACTTTTGGTCAATGGAGAATATAATTCCATAAGCATAGCTTTTTTCCAGAATATCAATGATAATTGTTGCCTTGAACTTCACTGACTGGAAGCATACGACCCCACTTTTGCTGACAAGGCCACTAATCTTCCCACAGATCTCTTTTCAAGGAAGGAAGACAAAGAATTATACAAAAAAGAAGAAGGACTGGCATGTTGTATTATTGTGGGGGCCCGGCAGCTTCAGGTCTATAGAAAGTTGAGGGAAACAGTCACCAGTTACCAGCTCTCCTTGTGTGAAAAGGTGGAGGAAATTCAGTTAAAACGGAAATCTTGGGCCCTCCTCCTGATGCGTTTATTTCTAATTATTCAGCATATTTTATATGCTCAACTGTGTGCCTCTTTTCCATAAGATTACAGTAGTCTTCTAAAATGCCTATAAAACTCATGCTTTGTCATGGATATGCCCCTTATCTTGGCATACATTTCTTATATGCACATTTCTGAAGACTTTTCAGAGCAGTTATAAGTTATGATTCACATGTTAAATCACATTTTACTTAAATTTCTATCTAGTCTCCTATTTTGCCATCAAATTTCACTTTTTTCTTAAAGATGATTTTATTCAATTAATTCCTTATTATGATTTCATCAGTCAAACTACAACAGTATATGATTCTTCTTGCTTCTAGGTGACTTGTATTTGACATCTGCCACTGTATATTTCGAGCTCGCTAAAGAGAAGTCTGATACCCACTCACTACTGCCAGTTCCTCCATTGTTGGCCAAGGAAACACAAATGGAAAAATGTTAAGAAACCTATTACATCAGCTCTATTTTTACTTTTATTTTCTTCCAGTGCAAGGTTCCAGAACTAAAATTCATCAGCATAATAATACAATTTTCCAGCATTCCTTTTATTTCAATTACACACACTTTTTGAAGTCTTAAAGATGGTGTATATGATGCACCAATTAATGTAAAATACTTTTCTATCCTAAATTCACTGGTCTTGTTTCACAGCTCCCTTATCCTTTGTTTCAACCTTTTTGCACTTCAACTCTTATAAATCAATGCAACCTCTATTAGTTATTTGTATTTTCTCTTTGTCACAATTTCAGTCTTTTAAATTCCACAAGTTTTGAGATAACCACATAACCACTTAAATATCACATTTAATGTTTTATCTCCCTCAAAACATATTTCCTAGCATTTCCTTTTATCAGATACAACGGACACTTCAAATTGTAATTCAGCAATACAGTACTTAACACCTTCTATATCAATAATCATGGAGATTTTTATTCAGCCTTTTACCAGGCTATCTTGTTAATCTCAAGAGCATCCCTGTGGTTGAGGTGCTATGGAGATTTTGAATGGTTCCTTCACTCATGATGAGTCATTCTTCTGGCTACTGCACCTCACATTAATACAAGATGGACAACAGCCCCCCCTCTCCGTCCCCTCATGCAGGAAAGGAGAAGACGGGGAGAAATGTCTGTATATTTTTAATAGTGAAGAAATGGTTGACAAGTTTATACTTAGAGCATCTTATTCCATGTCTTGAGCAACTGATATCTCATGACTTGTTTAACACAGTTCTGTCATATACCTACACTAGAAAATTTGCACAATTTGAGCATAGACCATTTTTGGAATTCCACTTGCTTTACATTCTTTTCTGCCATACCAAATTTTTTAAGTTCCTTTCCCAATTTTCTTCAATAATGTATATTACAAGTTCCTTCACCTTCACTCCTCCCTTTCCTGCCATATTCACACCCAAGCATCTAGTTTTAGATACTTGGGTGTGAATATGGCAGGAAAGGGAGGAGTGGAGGTGGAGGTAGAATGTAGATTGAGAGAAGCGAGTAAATGCCTTGGTGGATTAAAAAGTGTAATGAGAAACAGACATTTGGGAATGGATGCTAAGAGGAGATTGTATGAAGGAGTGATTGTGCCAACAGCACTGTATGGGGCAGAAACATGGAACATAAGGGGGGGAAGAGAGAAGGAGTTTGAACATGTTTGAGATGAGGTGTCTGAGAAGTATAATTGGGGTTACTAGGCTGGAGAGAAAGAGAAATGAGGAGAACAGGGGCAGAAAGGGAGTTGGGAGATAGGGTGGATAAAAGAGTATTGGGATGGTTTGAACACTGGAAAGAATGAGTGAAGAAAGACTAGTAAAAGAGGTGTGGAAGGCAGATGTGGAAGGGGTGAACATAAGGGGTCGACATAGGATGAGATGGTCGGTTGGGGTAAAAGGGGCTTTGGGGAAGAGAGGAATGTCTGTTGAGGAAGGATGGGAGAGGACAGAAGACAAGGGTGAATGGAGAATGGTTGTATATGGACGATGTTGTGATGCATGAGTTGGAATGGGTGGGGGATGGGGGGGAGGGAGGGAGTATGTGTGAGAAAAATTTGATGTAGCCTGATGGGATTTCTCCCCATCTTCTCCTCTTCTGCATGAAGGGACGGAGAGAGGGGGTCACCAATTTAATGAAGCAGCCCCTTGCTGTGGATGTGCTGTGTCTTGCGACACTGCTTCTGACCCAGGGCAGTGGACAAGATGTAGGGATGACCCGTCATCCAGGAGGTGCTAAGATAAGAGGGAGGAAAGAGGGTGGAGGGGAGTGGAGTGTGATAGGGATGGAATGGATGGGAGTGGTTTTTATGCATTTGTTTTTCGGCTATCTCCCTTATAAGGGGGGAAAAAAGCCTTTGGTATATGTATGTACAAATTTCTTCTTTTCTTACTTGTTAAATGAACACATTAAATTTACCTATGAAGTTTATCCTCACTTCCCTCTTGGAGGTGACAGCCTTCAGACCAGGCACAAAATCATTCTTTAGGAATTTCAATATTTCCTCCACATACAAAAATACCTAACACCAACAACCACTCCCCTCCTTGTACTTTCACCCAAGACATAAAAACAGTCACACACCAATAGAACACAGGCAACAATTCAGATTCTTTGAAGAGAAATCCATATCTAAGTCTGAGGAATGTTGCCAGCTATGGTCTACAGGTAGTATGTCTGCAAAATGTAAGGCAACGATTTTTACTATAATTGTATCCATGTGTTAGGAACAAAACTTTGATTGCCGAACACATACTTTTCTTATGCTATTTAGATGGTCATCTCACTGAGGCCTCACATAGCATGTCGATTTCTCTAACATTTCTGATGTTGTACTCTAACATCATCTACAAGTCATTTTGTATGTACTTCATAAACATAACCAGGCCAGATTCATGCAGAATCCTCCATGTAAATTAGTTCCCCCTAACTTTTAATCTCAATTACACACTTTCATGTTTGGAGGCTGCTTACCCACATTAGCATTAGACACATTACATATGACTATGAAATAAGTTGAAAGGGCCTTTCTTATCTATCCAGTCTATAAAACATATGGCTACCTCCTTTGTAAAGGGAAAAAGTTTATTTGTATATTGATAGATAAAATAAGTACACTTCTAGTTCATCACTGCCCATCCCCAAGTTTCTGATCAAACCCATACAACTTCTCACTCCTTCCTTATCCTCTCCACCCCTAATCTTATCTTATCTTCCTTTCCATCTCCCATCAAGACCTGATTTCTTGGTCTTAAATATTTTCAAATACCTCATAAGCACCAAGGTTTTTCTTTAATTGTTCAAGCTCTTCACATTCTCATCTGAGCATTTTACAGAACTCTAAACCAACCCTGTAACAATTAATTTTCTAGTTTTGTGTGACTGCAAAGTCCAGGCCTAACACCTGACCATCCACGGGGACCCCCTATCTGGGTTCGTACTATCTCCCTCATAAGTTCTTACGCAGCTAGCTCATACTTTCTTTCAATGTCTAAACAACCTTGAAACACCTGGAAACTTAGGGAGCTCAAAAGATGACAATTTTGAACAGTCACACAAGAAGAAAATATAAAATTCTAAGTCCTGTAACATTACTCCATTCCTTTTTTATACCACAGGAAAAGGTACATGAACATACATCAGTCATTAAATTTTCACACACTTGGATGGCATGACAATAAAATTGTGAGAACTGTGAAAGATAAGCGAGTTAAACACCTTTAGGCGGAGAACAATCAATTCATATTCAGAGCTGGAGGATCATATGAGGTGAACATACTAAGCATTTACATGAGAGTAGATGTGCTGCAAGAGAGGGTTGGGTGGATTTTATGTACATAGACCTAGAGAAGACATTTCAAAATTTACAACAATCAATTAATTTGGAACATATTGCAGAACTTAACGAGTTAATTATTTGAATGAATGAAAGATTTCCTGAAAGACAAGTATATCAGAAAAGTAGTAAAGTTTAAGGTGTCAGATTGGTGAAGTGAGTATTAGTCTCACAAGGATCAATACCTGTAATGGTTTTCATCTATGTAAATGAAATAATGGAAGGTACAAGCTATACTATCTTCCCAGACAATACAAAAATCAATTAACCCCACAGACATAATAGTCAACAATGTGGAGGATGGGGAGCGGGTTAGGGAGTATGTGTGAATGATATTTTGAGGCAGCCTGAAGCAAATCCTACTCATCTTCTCTTTTTCTGCACGAGGGGATGGAGGGGGGGGGGGTTGCTGATTAAATGAAGCAGCCATGCTCTGGATACACAGTGTCTTGCTGCATTGCTTCTGACCCAGGGCAGTGGGCAAGATGCAGGGATGACCCGTCATCCAGGTGGAGCCAAGAAAAGAGGGAGGGAGGGGTGGTGAATGGGAGTGGAGTATGTGGGGATGAAATGGGTGGGAGTGGATTTATGCCTTTGACTTCAGCTACATCCCTTGTAAGGGAGTAAAAGCCCTTGGTATATGTATGTATAAAGATAATGAGAACAGTGGGAGACGAAACTGTGAATGGTTACAAAAAGATCTAGACATTAGATATGATTGGTGCAAAGAGTGTGCAATGATTTTTAATGCTAGAAAATGCAAATTATTTGAAGTGGGAAATAGCTCAAAAAGACCATCACTGAATTAATCAATACCAAAGGGATAGAAAAATTATATGATATAAAACTAAAATGATAAGGATAGCTTATGTGAAAAATATACCAGTAAAGTTATGGATGAGACACAAATTGCTAAAGAACATGAAGTGAATCTTCATGACAGAGATAATGACAATATCATAGACTAGTCTATCAAGGACTGGGATATAGTGATAGTATGATCTCCACACAAGGGAAGGATCAAACTGTGATCAACAGAATACAAAGATAAACAACCAAAATGGTTCCCAGTCTTGCAAATAAACTATACTAGACTAAGAGCACTAGATCTGGCATTAGTAAAAGAATAAAGCAAATAAGGTGACTAGATTCCAGTAATCACACCACTGAAAGGGGCTGACAATAGTGACAAAGAAAACTGAGGAGGGTATTTCAAGATCATGGGAATAAATTAAAGTCTAAGCCTAAACACAAACTGAGACACTGGTGACACATGAAATGAGCAAAGGTTGACTTCATGTTGTTGAATTGAAATACAATTTACATTTCTCTTTTACTCAAAATGCTGAGGTAGCACATCTACAAGCATTTCAAGTGAGAAGTTCAAACTGAACTTCAATTCAGCATAAAAAAAGACAAATTGGGAAATAATATTAAATTCAAGTCAAATTAAAAATAATAATAAAATAAATAAATAAATAAATACTGATGTGTAGAGGATAATATATTAATAATTCATGAGAAGTAACGAGTTAAGGCAGCACATGGAACAGCATAGAAGGAAAAACAAGATAGTGGATGGAGTAGGAGAAAAAAAAAAAAATAATAATAATAATAATAAATAAATAAATAAATTTTACTATCAGCCAGGCTTCAAACCAATGAATACTTGATGGTGAATGATGCTGGCATTTTGTATCAATAATTGCATTTTGCCAACTGGAAAACTACATAACCCCTGCATGTAGTAAGTCCTAAGCCTTCCCAGAGATTTTTCTATGAAGAAAGTCTGTACTGATTTCTGAAATGTATTAGTGTGTAACTATTCCTACTCTATCACCAGCTGAAAGCAGCAGCAAAAGGGGAGATGTCACATGTGCTGTCAATTCCCTGTGTGTTTAAAGGAGGAAGAAATATAGTCAAGTTGACAGAGATCCTGGGTCCAGTCCAAAGACCAAACGTCATCCTGTCAGGGCTACATCTCCAAATGGAAATAAGCAAGTTGATGGGGTTTCCGGAATGTTGGCAGGGAGATAACTTTCTCCAACATCTTTCTCGTAGGACCACACCATGCAGGACTAGCGACGGGTACTTGTACGTAATAGTCTTGCAAGATGGTCACCAAAGCTGCCCATTTTCAAAATCCATCAGGAGGTGCAACCCTGAGGGGCTGGTACTCTGTGTCTAGACTGGGCCCAAGATCTCTATCAACCTCAGCCATATTTCTTACACCTTCTCACACATGGAGAGTCGACAACTGACGACCGTTCCCCTTCCCCAAACACTTTCAACAAGCGAGAGGGAAACAGTCCTACATTGGGAAGACCCAAGGAGTGTTGCCAGCCATCATGGAATTGTGGATTTTCTACACGAGGCAATAATTACAGGTGCGACACTAGTCCCCTATCCTTTGTAAAGATCACATTAATATCAATCTCCAATGAGGAAATGGTGGATAGTGTCCACTGACATGAAATAAAATACAACATATGCGGGATGATGTTAACATAACCAAAACAAGTTTCTAGAATGAACCTGAATATAAAGAAATGTTGTCAAACACATTCTCTCTTCTTGGGAAAACAAACTAAGTTGCAATTGCAATTACTGGTACTGTACAATCCTGGTATATGATTATCTGTATAAACATGAAGTGGGAGATGTGTGGAGCCAGAGGTGTGATGAATAGTGGGGTAATATTCTTAAATATCATAATGAATAATAAAATGACATAATGGGTAAAAAAATATGACAAGTAGGAGATGACATAAGGTATACTGACTACCAAAGATCCCATTAATAGTAATTCTTGCACACACACACAAGAAGAGAAGAAGAATGGAACTTTGAAAAAAGCATTATCAATAAATGTAATGCTAAACATAAAACGGTTTTATGGGTTTGTTAATAGTAACCTGAGACACAAGGAACCCTGACTAAAAGCAGAACTACAAAGATGCATCATTTCAGGTGTTCCCTAATTCTACAAAAAATTGGACTAACCACAACTGTTCTCATGTTTTCCAAGACCTACAACATTAGAACATAAGGATGGAGGAGACTGCAAGAGACCTTAAGGCCGATACCAGACAGTTCCATGTCCCTTACCACATTTCATCCCTATCCATAAAGTTATCCAATCTTCTCTTAAAACAACCAATTATTCCCAAGCTTACTACACTGATACTAAGTCTATTCCATTTGTTGTTGTTGTTGTCATTCCCTAGACTGTCTGTCCGAGCAGTCCCGTCTCCCCAAGGAATGCTACAGCCGAAACTGGGTTTTCCCACAAATCCTTTATAGAGTGTATGTTGTGTTGTTTGCATGCATGATTGTATATAATGCAGTCTTCCATTATGTGTTGTATGGTATGGGGTGAAGTGTTACATCCTGGGCAGCTGTTCACAATGCGGTCATTCAGCCTCTTCTGGTAGCTTAGAAGTGCTGGGTGGTGGCCGCACCACAGTCTGGCCAGGTGGACTCTGTCCTTTCGTGGGAGAGAGGATTCAGAAGGGTGGATATCAGGGGGTCTGGCATGCAGGAGTGTGTTGTCTTTCAGTGTGTTAATGGAGCGGTGAGTGATATGATTATGAATATGTTTCCGAAGGCTGGTATTTGGTGGTTGTGGAGGAAGAGAAGAGAGTATCTGTGTGTGATACAGGTCTTTGGGTGTTGTTTTAATGTTTCTTGGTGTGTGTGGGTGTTCTGCTATGTAGTGTAGCAGGTGTGATGTGTTTGTGGTGGCTGCGGCAAGTGTTTGTGTGCCTCTCATGTCGAGGTGGTCATTGACTTTGAGGACTTTTGTTTCATGGTGTAAATGATCTGTAGGTGTTGTATTTGTGCAGCCTGTAATTGTTTTTAGGGCTTTGTTTTGTATGACTGGAAGGGTGTTGTGGTGTGTCTCACTGAGATTAGGAGCCCATGCAGGACTCGCATAATTCATCACTGAGCATATGCATTGTTTGTATATTGTTGTATTAGTTTCTTTGTTTTGTCCAAATGTTGTTCCAGCGATTGACTTAAGTGCGTTAAGTCTAGGTGTGCATTTGTTTTTTATGTTTGTGATGTGTTGTTTGAAAGACATGGATGTATTGTATGTTACACCAAGAATTTTCGGTGTGTTTGTGTGTAGTGAGTGTTGTTGATGTAGAGATGAGGTATGTATTTGTGTTCTTTTGTCCAGTTGGTGAGAAGTGTTGCTGTAGATTTGGTTGGAGCTATTTTGAGTCTGTTTGTGATGAACCATATGTTGAGTGTATCAAGGTATGGCTGGATTATTTCTGCAGCTTTGTCTGTGTTACGATGTGTGCATGTGATTGTTATGTCGTCTGCGTAGGAAGAGATTTGCATTTCTGAGGTGTCTGGTGTGGGTAAGTCATGCATGTATAGATTAAAGAGCATGGGGGATAGAACAGAGCCCTGTGGTACTCCATTCTTAATGTTTCTGATGTGCGATGATTGGCCATTATATGACTCATAAGCATTCCTACCTGCCAGATAATTGGCCAGCCATCTTTTGGTGTTATTGTGCATGTCTGTGTTATATATTTTATTTGTTAGGTTGTGGCGGGGGATAGCATCAAAAGCTTTACTAATGTCTAATGTTATAAGAAGTGTTCTGTGGTGGGGCCTATCTGAATTGATGCCATCTAAAATTCTTTGTGTGAGGTTTATCAGAAGAGTGTTTGTGGAGTGTAGTGGCCTAAAACCGTGTTGTGAGTCAGCAAGGGGAATATGTGGTGTGACAAGTTGAAGTATTAGGCGTTCAATGACTTTAGAGGGGGTGCAGAGAAGTGTGATTGGGCGGTGCGATGTTGGGATTGTTGGGTCTTTGTTCGGTTTACATAGTCCTGGAGCCGCAGCGTCTACATCGTGGGACCACCCCCCAACCCCAAGAGTTGGGGGCCAAACGGCGGCAATTAGCCCTGGCCACCGGTTCTACGCAGGTGGCACTGATCCCCAAGAGGAGCTACGACTGCCTTGGGGAGTACCACAATCCTTTTTTTTTTATTCCATTTGTTAACCACTTTGTTGATAAACCAGTTCTTGCCTACCTCCTTAGACCTAGACTTGTCCAATTTGAATCCATTACTACGAGTTCTGCACTGCTGTCTTTATATGATGACCTTGCCTGCATCATCCTTGTTAAAGCCCTTGACCCATTTGAATACTTGGTACTTGATCTTCCAAATTCCCAAGAATCATAATGTATTCACTTCTGGCTGGAATTATAAACATAACCTCTAATAAATCAAATACCTATGAAAAACATCATAAGCATGCCTCCTCTAAAACTTCATGTGATTTGTAGCATCAAGTTAACATTTCCAAACATTTCACATCTTTATCTATATTTCCTCTCTTTCAGAGCAAAATCAGCAGAGATCTACCCATGAAAATGCTGAACTAAACTGAAACTTTCACCAAAAACCCTACTTTGGACAACTCTCTCTCATAAAATTCCATGCCTCTGTTCCATACAGTGCTGTCAGCACAATCACCCCTTCATATAATCTCCTCTTTGCAGCCATTCCCAAATCCCTATTTAACACTACACTTTTTAACCCCCAAGGCATTTACTTGGTCCTCTCAATCTACAACTTACCTCCACTCCTCCCTTTCCTGCCACATGTGACCCCAAGTGCCTAAAGCTATCCATTTCTTCCAGCCTCTCTCCTTTAACCATTACCTCCATATTGCTGTCAACCTCTGCCCATGTACATCTCATCACCTTACTTTTACCAGCCTTTACCTTCAGCTTTCTCCTATACCATACCTTCCTAAGCTAGGTCATTAACTCCCACCCCCAGCAAACAACAACTGACATATCTCCCACTTTTCTCCATTCCCCTCACATTTACCTCCTGCATCACCCCATTGAAGAAAAAAATAAATAAATAGATAAATAAAAAATAAAAACAAAATAAAAGTCAAAACATATCACTTTCTAAGGAGCCGACTCCCTGGACACCCCACATTTGACTTACACAGCATTCATCCACATCAATTTCCCCATTTCAGTTTGCTGGCCTCCTTATGAGGACTATGCTTCACCTAAATTCTCTGCAAATATAGATTAGGGTTTCTATTCTTTCCACATTAACTTAATTCCCCAGTTTACTCATTTCCATCCCTGTAGGAAAGGCATCTTACTATTTGTTACTGGCCTCTATCCTGACAACTTATCATTTATATTCTTGTGTACTGATCTCTTAGGAAATCTTTCATCCAAGTAAATTACATGCACCACTAAGTCCTTCAGTATGTTCCAATTTCTATTGTACAGTAGTTAATTATTAGGGGCCTTATGTAGATACAAGTACATACAACCTACCCAACCATCCTTGCAACACATCAATTTGTCTTGAGTAAATGCTAAGTCTTGATACAAAAGATCTTTCAGTTTAAAACCAGTCTTCCAAAATATTAACATCAAGAGATCCAAAATATTAACATCAAGAGATTTAACAAACATATCTTTTACTCACAAATTTGTTATTTTGATCAGGGACACTGGGCTACAATCTAGATTTTTTCTTTACTTTCCCCCTTTGTGAACCAGTACCACATCATTTCTTTTCTAATCCTGTCGTACTATACAATGGTTGCCTCACGTCTCACTCGGAGGATAATCTACAACTCTACAATGGCTGGCAATAGCCCTTATTTCTCTGGAAAGAAACTTGGAATGCGGTTTGTGTTGCACTAGAGTGGGACAGTTTCTAGCTGAAAGTACTAGGTGGACAACAGTCACCAGTTGTCAGCTCTCCATGCATGAACAAGTGTAAGAAATATAGTTTAAGTTGACAGATCAATCCTAGGGTCAGTCTGAAGACTGATATCAGTCCCTCAAGGTTGCACCTGATGGAGGTTTTGAAAATGGACAGCTTTGCTGCCTATCTTGCACGACCACCACAAGCAACCATTCATCTTTGGTCCCTTGTGAAGTTTCTTCTTCCTCTACTACATACACAATTTGGTTATGGTTTTTGTCTAACAGTAGTTCCTTACATTCCTGAAGTACCCAATTTTAGGTTCTACAAGCTTTTCTCACATCCAACAACATGATAGTGTATCTCTAAATCATCTGAGCTGGACTGCCATTGTCCACGTGAAATAGATGTTGTTTGGGCTCTATAGTTATAAACTAGATCTTGGATCTTCTAATGTTTGTCTAAATTTGATTCAAATTTCTGAATTGTGTCTGAGCTCATAGCCCATCCAAGTAAATCATTTCATCTATTTACTACTCTTAAAGTTCAACTTTGACCTGGATTTCAAAATCTTCATAGAATCGCCTCCTGTTACTGCATCCTGCCCCAATATGAAAACCCCTCTTGGCACAATGGCTCTCATATAAATGACTAATTATCTTATAAGCCATGAGATCTAAGGTAAGTCAGCATTGGTAAATTTTTTCTTACATTGTTCCTCATAAGAGATCTTTTACTTCAGGTACAATATTGAACATTTTCCAGTGCATCAATATCCTTCCCTAGGTGAGGGCACCAGGCCTAGTTGTCATATGCGATCTGATAAGTGTAACAAATAATGTACTGAACGTTTACAAAGGTTCTTCATATTATGCCTACTATTTTATTACCCTCATTAATTTTTTTCATAAATATAGTCTGAATGATATACTATACTACCTATCACTACCCCTAAATCTTTTTCTGTGGAGCATCTGTACAGCCTTGTCCCCATGTGATAACCATCAACATTAACATTAGTCCTACCAAGGCTCATGTGGTCTTCCATCATATACCATTTGATATCACTTAACTCGTATCACCATTCATGTCTGTCATCTCCAAGAAATAATTTTCTTTAGTAAAAAGATTGAAAACTTGTTTTCATTCAAGTTGATGCTTCATCACAAACTTTATAATTCACTATTAGATTATAGATTACTTCCCTATATATTAACAGTTGACAGTCCTGTAGAACAGCTTTGTTTCTTTACATTCACCAGTAAAATACATACACTATAGGCCCCTTTTTCCTTATAATGGGGGTGGCCAAGCGGTAACACACACCCATTTTATACACAAAACCCATCTATTGACCCTCTCATTCCAGCACTTCATGGATGAAGGGTCATCCCTGAACACTGCCACACTGCTCAGGTCAAGGGCAATGTAACCAGCAAAGCACTTCCACAATAGGGCCCAACAACCACACCTGGTTTACACTCCATTGCTTCATTACATGACAACACCTTCCTCATCCAATCAAAAATCTCCAAGTCACCAGAAGATTCTGGTTAGCCACATCATAGAGGTAACACTTCACCTCATACTATCCAACACATGATGGAAGGCTGCATTGTGCACAATCATGGACATCAACAACACAACATACACCCTTAGGGGTTTGCAGGAGATGGGACTACTTAGCCAGACAGTTTAAGGTACAACAACGACTCAAACATTTTTAGAGAGCAGATATGAGCATTTTGACTGCATCATCCTGTTATCTATTCACACACTCCCTCCATTCTTTCTATCATTTATCCTAACATACTCCACACATTCAAGCATCAATGGCCCACTTTACCCCCTCTATTCATATCATTCTTGGTATTACTTTCAAGTTCACTCCATCTGCTTCCTACACTACTTTTGCTATTTTCACTCCTCACAGTATGCTCGTTTGCAGAAAGCCAAGAAACACAAAATTTGCCTCCAGTTTCAACATCTTGTGTTTGCCACGTTGGATATAATTAGGCCTATAAAACTCAAAATGCTCATATTGTATATGTCAATACCAAACATATACAAATAATGATTAATATGTGATTATAATACTACACTGGGACCAACAATTAGGTACTTGAAAGATATCAGCAAGAATCATCTCCTTGCTGTCAGTCTCCAAAACTTAACATTCTTATCTCCACTTGAAGAGACAACCCCAAGGGGCTGACACTTGGTCCAAGACCACAAGATTCATACCAACTAAGAGTACATCCTCCAGTGACAACCAGCAACTGGTCCTGTCCTCCTACTGCTGTACCCCATACACTACTCTATAGTGAAATACAGGAATACCTCACTATACAACCGAGTGCTATAAAGTAGGTAAAACAAATGTTGGGTGTATATGAAAGCCCCAGGAGGCAAAATTGAGGAGGGGGTTGACAGGGTCCATGAATACAACCCCCTATTTACATGTAAAACCCACCTCAATATACAAATTTTCGCATTGCGACCTGTCAGCTGGGAACACAACTTGGTTGTATAATGAGGTATTCCTGTATAGACAACAATTCTCTTTCCTCCATGAGAGGGTTTCAGAACCATTGCCAACTGCAGCAGGGCTGTACATTTCTAGTCTGTGAGACTCAATGCAATAATTACCATTACATCATTAATACTGCATTATATGGCCAAGAGGTCGAGCAAAATGATGAACTTTTTACGTTAAGCCCATTGCATTATGGGCCAATCTTCTAATACGGCATTTGGAGACAATTTTAGATACAATTCTGTCTAAAGAACTGTAACTGCATAAATAATTCAAATAAGAGCTGACTACAGAATATACTCTACCTGATTACCAGTATGTCTATATTTGACTGTAAAAAACCTTATACCATCTATCTTTACACAAGCTATGGCGTGTGTATAGAAATAAATGATAAGATACTGTCATGCAAATAGTGTCACTTGTTTTATTATGGTACTTCCTAATAATACATGAAAAAGGTCTAAAAATTCAGATTCTTAATATCAAATTTTCTCGAATATAACTATTTTCTACCAAAACCTAAATCACAATAACCTATCATAAGATCATTCATTCTCAATGTGTCAACATACTATCTATAATAAGAATACAGAAGACAAAAAAAAGTATAAAAATATCTAGCAAATGGTTGCACTGAATACAACAAAGGATTTCATCGTAGAAAACCTTGTTATGCCCACAAAAACTGTAAGCACTAATGAAATGTCACAATATTTTATCTTCTTTATATAGCAATTTAAGCAACGCAAAAACTATGATCATTAAAGGTCTATAGATATTTCCTCATATCATTTATCACCCATCAAATCTGTCAAAAATATTTATTGAGAACCTCAATGCCTACTTTCACTAATAAAAGTTTATTTTACATTGAACTTTTACCTTACCCTAAATGCAACTATGTTTCCACATACTTCCATTGATTGTGATTAGTATCTAAGATTATCCCATTAAATAGATGACTTAAAACCAACTCATTCTGATCAAGAAATGTTAAGCTTTCCTTGATCATTATTCTGGGGCATAAATGTCATGAAACCTATTCACAAATAATGCCAAGGCCTTACAGCACTTCTTGCCATGAATTGCAAACTCGTGGCCAGTTATCTGCACAATTTACACCAATCCAAGGCAACATTCTGTATGACGGAAGGATATAACAAAATGTATAAATAGCTACTTTCTTGTCACGATACGGTATCAACAAAAATACTATCTAGAAACCCGAAGTAGTACATTCCAATTGATCTATAGAAAAACACCCTTTACATTAACCTATTCGATGTGAATTTGTCACTCTAGTCCTTCAGTATTTATAAAGAATTAAGTTAAGCAACTATTAATGTGACATTGAGTATCACGTCGAAGAACTGAACTGCAAGAAGAAACAGGGAGCATAACATTCATAAGCAGCTAATCCACACAAGGCTACATGTATGTTCACTCAACCATCCTACTTTCGTACACAACACTCGAAATGTTTCTCTACTTACATCTTGATCCTTCCCCTTGTTTTTAAACACCCCCATACGATTCTTAGACTGGTCTGTTGGTGGCTTATCCATTATATACGAAAATATAAAGCTTATAGTTAGACAGGAAGAATTCCTCTGCAGTGCCTCCTGTGGCCGACACCGCGTGACGTCACAGCTGAGTGGTCATAACGAGAATAGTTGAAGCAGTAGCAAGATCTCCACAATTTTCAGGGACTAAAATGACTTTATTCCTCCTTATCGTAATTTCTTATACATATTAACATTATTCACATTTCATGAGTAGGTATTAATTATGACCCATATCATCCCTACCATGACTCAGTCACATATCAAGAATATAAAAAGGCGTATTGTGTTACAGGCCTTTAAAGTAAGCATCTTAAAGTTTAATATTTTTTCCATCTTATAAAAAAAATAGATAATTAATACATACCCTTATGACATTTTCAGAAAATACCCGATCGTAAAATATTTGGGTCCTTCAAGACTTAGATTATTAGCTACTTTAAGTCATTATTATGATTATATCCTAAAATGTAGATATTAATATATTGCAGAATATAATTGATTATTTTTTTAATAACATACTTTTACAGCCACTTGTATGGGCGTTTTACAATCACAATGGATTACATGTATTACAAATATTTTCCCTTTATCCACTTCATAATAAAATATGTTGAATTAAACATCGATCAGATGATATTTTTGCTCAAAATATTATGATAATAGATTTCTCCGTCCTTGTAATGGTTCTTAGGTATCCTCCCACATCGTTTAAGTTTGACCGAGTATCAGCTGTTTAGGTTAGAGTTGGTGTTGTCACTCGATCTCAAGATGACCTCACGATTTGCACTCCTGGAGATTGATGTTGATTTAGATCAACGGATGGGAAAAAAGAAACAGGAGAAACCCAGGAATGATGATAATGGAAAAAGGAATCAGTCAAAAAACAACAATAACAAGAAGAAAAAGAATGATGCCAAATCTAAAGCTAAGGATGTAAGCTGAAGTGTTATTGAACATTATCATTATGGTATAACGTTATTCCTCGAGAAATGTACTGTTTGTTAATTATGGAAATGTATTCTATAGGGTTTTGGTTTACTGTTTTGTGACATTAGATAATGGTAGTTCTCAGGCATAATGATATTTTTTGTACAGACTGACATCATTGGCTTCAAAGTTTGCATAAAGCAACAGCATGTAACGTTTCCAGTTTGCACCCTACATAAACTGAAAAAATGAAAACCACAGGGTGATGCATGATGTCTTTCTTGTAGTGAATTGATCATTTTCAAGGAGTTAGAAGCCATTAATGCCCCCTTAAGCTGCCCCTAGATAACAACATATGACATATGGTAATGGCAATAAAAAGACAAAAATATACCTAGACACAATATTAAAAGTGTTCCAGAAGGTACAAATGAAAAATAAGATTATAGAGAAAACAACAAATTCAATATTATCAACATGTAGCCTAATGTTTCTTTAGTGACATCCCATAATTTTATTTGTCTTGAGCAAAAATTTTTCTCACATTTAAATCATGTAAACCACTAAAGTTTTCAAATGACTATCATATCTACTCTTATCACTTCTGTGTGATTACATGATGTATCAAGTTTCTATCTTTGTATTTTAGATGCTGCAATAGAAAAAGTTGTCTAGCTGCCATATCTTGGAACTGCTTTTATTAAGTAGGACCAGTTGTAGAATTCCCTCCTCCACATGCACACACTGGTCGACAAATATCTGAAATGCTCTCCCGTCACTCATGTCTTGGTAACATTTTTTTATTACTCAATTTATGGTTTGGGAGTATTAATCATTAATACTTAATTTAATGGTGGTGATAGTAATGTAACCTAACCATTAATGCTCCCAAACCATAAGTTGAGTAACAAAAAAATGTTACCATGACCTGAGTGATGGTGTAGAGCAACAATGGAGGACTTCAGATCTTTATCGATCAGTGTGTGTGTAGGGGGGGGGGGGATTCTACAATTGATCCAAAATATACTTTGTAGATGGTTACCAGTACCTCCCTTTTGGGGGGAAGAAGCCTTTTGGGATATAGATAGATATGTAGATAATAACAGCACAATTTCTGAATTTTTTGTTTCATAGGAACTGTCAGCATTTTTTTTTTTTTTTTCTATACCTCTGCTACATGAAGTGGATCTTTTTCTGGACTTCATGTCCCTAAAATATCTGAGAGTTTTTTATTATTATTATTTTTTATCTATTTTATTTATTTTTCTTGCGACACTGCTTCTGACCCAGGGCGGTGGGCAGGGTGCAGGGATGACCCGTCATCCAGGAGGTGCTCAGATGAGAGGGAGGGTGGGAGGGGTGTGGAGTATATTTAGGGATGAAATGGGTGGGAGTGTTTTTATGCCTTTCCCTTTTTGGCTACCTCCCTTGGAAGGGGGAAAAAGCCTTGGTATATGTATGTATGTATGTATTTTTCTTATAAACTAATATTTGAATTAGCTGATCTTAAGCTCAGGTTAGGGTTAATTATATTATATCAGATTATCCTTATTAAATAATAGTCACTGTTTGGGCAATTTATATTTATTGTTTCTAGGGTTGCTACTCTTTGGAAGCTAATATGTGGGATGGGTTATTGGCAGAGCTGGGTGCATTACCAATGGACATGTAGCAAGTTACTGCCGGACAGGTAGTGTTACCGAATAATCTATGTATATACATATACACAAATACAGTGGCGCTGACTGCTCTAAGGAAATTAAAATCTGTATTGCATTGATAGAAATGCATTGCCAGATTTTTTGGTAACACACTACGTGTCCAGTAGTAACATGCCCAGCTCTGGTTATGGGCACTCTGGGGTCGCTGATTTTTAGAATGACCCTTTTTCCTTTTATTATGATTTTCACATAGATGTTTTATTCATCTTCACTACATTCTTTTGGTGGCAGAGGGGCTATAGCATGCCAGTTTTATTTTTTGTTTTATTTTATTTACTCTTGTTACTACTCAGCAAGTTTATTCATCTCTGGTATTCCATAAGTAGTCAAAGTAATCCAATCAGAACAGTGGTTCATAACATGGAGTAGCTAAAATTCTTTGTGTGAGGTTTGTCAGAAGAGTGTTTGTGGAGTGTAGTGGCCTAAAACCGTGTTGTGAGTCAGCAAGGGGAATATATCACTCACCGCTCCATTAACACACTGAAAGACAACACACTGCTACATGCCAGACCCCCTGATATCCACCCTTCTGAATCCTCTCTCCCACGTAAGGACAGAGTCCACTTGGCCAGACTGCGATGCGGTCACCACCCAGCACTTCTAAGCTACCAGAAGAGGCTGGACGACCGTGTTGTGAACAGCTGCCCAGGATGTAACACTTCACCCCATACCATACAACACATAATGGAAGACTGCATTATACACAATCATGCACGCAAACAACACAACATACACTCTATAAAGGATTTGTGGGAAAACCCAGTTTCGGCTGTGGCCTTCCTTGGGGAGACGGGACTGCTCGGACAGACAGTCTAGGGAACGACAACAACAACAAGAACAACATGGAGTAACTGTTCCACCAGAGGATGTGAATTTTTAAGCCTGGGGATATGAGATAGCCATATATATATATATATATATATATATATATATATATATATATATATATATATATATATAAAGGGATTGTCAAATGCATAATTTTCATATTGTATATACTTTTTTCAGTAGTTAAATAACTTCTGTCTTGGCTGGATTTATCACTGAACTTGGGTCACTTTTTTTTTCTGAAAATATGGATGTTGCTGTGATGCATGCAAGGGAGTGGGTGGGGGGTGAGGGAATATGCGTGAATGATATTTTGACACTTCCTGAAGGGATTTCTCCCTGTCTTCTCTTTTTCTGCATGAGGGGATGGAGAGAGGACCACCACTTAAATAAAGTGGCCATGTTGTGGATGTGCTGTGTCTTGCTGCATTGCTTCTGACCCAGGGCAGTGAGCGAGATGCAGGGATGACCAGTCATCCAAGAGGGGCCAAGAAAAGAAGGAAGAAGGGATGGTGAATGAGAGCAGGGTATGTGGGGATGAAATGGGTGAGAGTGGATTTATGCCTCTGACTACCTCTCTAGCAAGGTGGGAAAAAGCCCTTGGTATATGTATGTATTATTAATTGTATAAGGGAGTATAAAGATAATTTTGGAGATCTCAAGGGTTACAGGCACTATAAAAGGTTTAGAACCAAAATCAACCACTTCAGTACAATGATGCCTACATAGGCATCATGAGGTGTGAGTAGGTACACAAGGATGCCAGCATCAGCATCTTGATTATATATATATATATATATATATATATATATATATATGTAGTTGAACATGAGTTACCCCCAGATTCTGTGAACTAGTTTGATTATGTTTTCTGCGTTTATTATTACTCAGAGTAAAAGAGAATGAGTACTACAGCAATGACTTTATTTTATATTTTACAAAGCAAGTAGCATGATGAATCATACTTATGGCAGCCAACGCTGAGTGCAAGAATTTTACTCGTACTGAAGTGGTTAAAATGTAATCAGTCAATCCATTGCCCCGGTATCTCTTGCAGAAGACCCATGGCCCTAGGGTGGGACCATAAGTCACTTAGTATTGTTGTCTGGGGATGCCAGCTGGTGCCCTAAGCAAAGGCATTCTAGTGTTGTTGTTTTCAGTTGTGCGAGAGTTCTCTATGGGGCTTCTGGGGTTGTCGTTGGAGTATTGAATTTGGTGATCTTCCTTCAAGGACTTGCTTAGTCTGTGGTAGTCTAGAGCAGTCTTTGTTGAAATTGACCCCACTCAAGGGGAAAGGTTAACTGGTCACCTTTACTCCAGTTCCCCTAAGGGGTCTCGTATATCATGTCGAGGGCACAATCCAAGGGTTTTTCACAATGGTGGTTTGGGGTGCAAATTACTTACAGGAAAAGCTTTTTAGGTCTCTTTCTTCTTCAGAACAATAAGTATTTATGTTTATTTATTCACTTGTTTATTCATTTATCTATTTACCTTTACTTATTAATTTACTATTTAATTTATTATATTTTATTTATTTACTTAATATTATTATTATTATTTTATTTTCATTTTTTATTTATTTATTTATTTATTTTATTTATTTATTATTATTTTTTCAATGATAGAATGGGGATTTTCCAAAGCATCTCGGGATTGTGGACGGTAATGCATAGACATGCATTAATCACATACTAGCCATGGCCCTTTTAAATTTAGTGGAATAATAACTAGCTACATTAAAACAGTACCAATAGGACATCTACACTCAGAAAACAAAATCCTTCTCAGAGTAACACATGGGAATGATGAACACACAACTTTATTTAAGTTCTTGAATCCTCCCATTAATTCACATCATATCCTACAAATGCATCTTACATGCAACATAAAATCAACATCAGCAGAATTCTGCTCATCTATCTATATACAAAAGGCTTCATCACCCTTATAAGGGAGGTAATCAAGTTGGCATGCCCCCACTCCTATCCATCATTTTAGCTCCTCATGAATGAAGTCTCTTATGCACTGCTTGGGTCAGAAGCCATGCAGCAAGATGCAGACATCCACAGCAGGGCTGCTTCACTTGCATGGTGACTCCCAGCTCCACATCCACATGCAGAAATTAGAGAAGACTGGGAGAAATCCCTTTGGGTTACATCAAAATATCATCCATACACAACCATTCTCCATTCACCTTATCCCCTACCTTCTCCAGCTCGTACATTTACAATAATCTGCTCTTGTACCATTCACTACTTCCATACAAAAATACATACACACTTGGGTCACAAGATAAGTATTACAATATAGGCAACCAAATACTATCAATCTCTTGATATACCAAGATATTTTCCCCCATATAAGAGAGGTAACCAAATGAAAGGCACATGCTACTCCCACCCATTCCACTTCCCTCCATCATTTCCTCCCTCTTGTCGTAGCTCCTCATGGATGATGGTTATCCCTGTAACCTGCCTACTGCCCTGGGTCAGTAGTAATGTAACAAAACACAGTATGTCCACAGCAAGGCCCCTTCACTTAATAGGTGACCCCCTGCTCCGTCCCCTCATGCAGAAAAAAAGATGGGGAGAAATCACCTTTGGATCACTTTAAAATATCATTCACACATAAGCATCCCCTACCCCCACTCTTCTTCCCTTCCTTGCATAACAATATCATCCATACACAGCCACTCCACCCATCCCTATCTCCTGCCATCTCCCTTACTCAGCACCCCTTTCACCCCATCCATCTCATCCTCAGTTGTCCCCTCAAATGCCCTCTGCCTCTGCCTCCGCATCTCTTTTACTAATCTTTTTTCACTCATTCTTTTCATGTGTCCAAATAATCCCAGCATTCTTTCATCAACCCTATCTGTCATCTCCTATTCCATTCCCACCCTCCTCCTCACCTCCTCATCTCTCACTCTATCCAACCTAGTAACCCCTACCATACTTCTCAGACATTTCATCTCAAACACATTCAAACTTTTCTTCTCTGCCCCATACAAAGCTGTTGATACAATCACCCCTTCATACGATTTCCACTTTGCATCCATTTCCAGATGCCTATTTCCAGTGACACTTTAATCCCCCAAGGCATTTACTTGCTTCTCTCAATCTGATGATGGATGAACAACGTGAATTCATCTGGGCAACTCAAGAAAAGTTCCTGTTGAACTCGGAAGTTCGAAAGGATTCAACATCCAAAAGAGCCCCCCTAGAACATGTTCCAGTTGATCGGAACCCCCCACAACCGATCAGTGACGATGATGAAGATGCGGGGTTTCTCGCTGACCGAGCAGACTCCAGCTACCCTCCAATCTAACTCCCATGGAGTACACAGACTGTCAGAGCCATGAGCCAGGCCTCCGACGCCCTCACAAAAAAGGACAACCGAGAAAGCGCGTTGGCTCTCTGTTCCAGTGGAAAATCAAAAATGCTTCTACACCCCACCAGGGACAAACCTCAAAGAAGCCTTGATCCCGGTTAGGTTACCAGAGCTTGTCAAAGCAGATGTGGATTCACTACTCAGAAGAAACGTAATCCTTTCCGGCAGAGAATCCAGGGACCTCGTTCAGTGCCTGGCTCTGTCCCTCATGGTGAACTCCTGGTTGGAACGCGTCTTGGCTTCAGCAAGGGAGTTTTTACCCAAGCTGCAACCCCAGGAGGAATGCAACCTCCAGGCTCTGAAGCATCAAGCGGCCTGCCTCTCAACGTCTTGGGCCAACATTGAGTCACGCAGGAGAGACACCATCCTAGGGGACCCCAGTGACCCCCTCCTCAGAGAAATTTATGTTCCATTGAAGAAGGCCCCCCTTCTAACCCACATGCTGATTCCCCCGGAAATGGTGGATTCAGCAATCACAAGGAAAAACCAACTGATGCATAACAGAGCCATCAAGATAGTAGCCGTTCCTACCTCGAGGCTAAGGTCCACCCCCCCATCAGCCCCTAGGCCCTCTCAGACACAGAGACAGCCCTTTCATCACTCTAAGAAAGAAGAAAGGCCACCCCTCCACTCCAAGTCGAAAATGCAGACAGAGAAGCTCCGCCCCTTTCCGAATAGACAACCTAAGTGCAAACATCATAGAGGCTCCGGACCCCCCCCCCCCCCACACACACAGAAAATTCTAGGAATTCGCCTGCTCGTCCGCAGAAGATAGTGGGTTGCCTCTCTCTCTACTGGAGGGCATTGGAAGAGGCCAGGGCAGAAGACTGGACCCTACAAGTCATCAAGACAGGCTATCGTCTTCCTTTTCATTCTTTCCCAAACCTCTCCCCCTATCCCATCCAAGTCAGCAGCTACCATCCGGACTTGGATTGTGGGCGGGCCCTAGCGGAGGAAATCTCCGTTCTGCCCCAGAAAGGAGCTATAGAAGAAGTCTCGACTCTGGACCCAGGGTTCTACTCAAGACTATTCTTAGTAGAAAAGACAACAGGGGGGTGGAGACCAGTCATCGATTTGTCTCCACTCAACAAGTTCCTTTCCCTGACGAAGTTCCGAATGGACACCCCAGAGTCCGTAAGGGCATCTATCAGGGAAGGGGACTTCATGGTGTCACTGGAACTCCAAGATACCTATTTCCAAGTACCAGTGCATCCCTCCTCCAGGAAATTCCTCAGAATCGTCCACAAGGGCAACACCTTCCAGTTCACCTGCCTCTGCTTCGGACTTTCCACAGCACCCCAAGTCTTCACCAGAGTGTTCAAACTCGTTTCAGCATGGTCCCACCCCAAGGGAATTCGCCTACTCCGTTACCTGGACGATTGGCTGATCCTTGCCCATTCCGCCCAGCTATGCCAAGAACACCTGAGAATGGTCCTAACCTTCGTCTGAAAATTGGGCACTGTAGTAAACCCGAAGAAGTCAGATTTCTTGCCGAAACAGAGTCACGTACCTAGGTATGGTCCTGGACTCATCCCTAATAAAGTCCTTCCCAGGAGAAAAGAGGATCCAGAATCTCATTTCTCTTGTCGCACCAGAATCTCACTTCTCTTGTCGCACAAGCACTATCGACTGGGTTCCTGACGGCGAAACAGTGCCAAATCCTCCTGGGCCATATGGCCTCCATAGAGAGATTAATCCCCAGGAGCAGACAAAGAATGTGACCACTATAGTGGCTCCTCAAGTCTCAGTGGTCCCTGCAAGAGGGAGAACCCCTACAACACATCACCCTCACCGAAGAAGTCAAGAATTCTCTTCTCTGGTGGAAGGATCCGTTCAACCTGCTCGTGGGGATTCCCCTCGGCCCATCTCCCCCCGAAGTCCTCCTGTTCTCCGATGCCTCCAAGGAGGGCTGGGGAGCCCACCTCAACAACGATCACGTCAGCTGTTCCTGGTCCACAGTTGAGCAGACAGCCCATATCAACTAGCTAGAGTTGAAAGCAGTACTCCTGGCTCTCCGTCACTTCAAGGATCAAGTCTTGGAGAAAGTAGTGGGCATATGTTGGACAATTCCTCGGTAGTAGCCTACCTGAACAAGCAAGGGGGCACAGTCTCCCAGGACCTATGCCTTCTGCCTATGGACATCCTCAATCTAGCCAAGAATCTCCAAGTGTCGCTCAAAGCTCGCTACATCCCAGGGAAGAAGAATGTCTGGGCGGACCACCTCAGCAGGAGTCAGATAATCAGCACAGAATGGTCCCTCCATCAAGAAGTAGCGAACTTCATCCTCAACAAATGGGGCTCCCCTCTAGTGGACCTTTTCGCCACGAGATGGAATCACCAACTCCCAATATATTTCAGCCCTCTCCTGGATCCTCTGGCAGCAGGAGAGGACGCTCTTCTGCAAAGTTGGAACAACCTAGACACCTACGCTTTCCCACCGTTTCCCTTTCCCCAGAAGGTGCTCCAGAGAGCAAGAAATGCACCCAACCTTCGGATGACCTTGATCGCTCCTTGGTGTCCAGAAGCCCCATGGTTTCCAGATGCCCCCGATCTAGCAGTAGAAGAGCCCCTGGCCCTTCAGGGAAGACCAGATCTTCTACATCAATCTATCAACGGGGCTTGGCACAAGAACCCTTTAGCATTCAATCTTCACGCGTTCAGACTATGGTCCGGATCCTCCTAAAGAAGGGTTTTCCCAGAGAGGTGGCGGAAGACATGTCCACTCCTATTCGCTCTTCCTCAGCTAATCTTTATCAAGGGAAATGGAATGCCTTTGCAGAATGGTGCCACTCCAGGAAAATAGTCCCAGATCAAGCCACCGTTCCTGAGATCGCCTCTTTCTTCCACTTCTCCAGGAAGTCCAAGAAGATCTCCCTCTTGGCAGTGCAAGGCTATAGGGCAGCTCTAAATCAGGTGTTTTCTCTGAAGGGAATGGACCTAGCCCTTTCACCGGAAATTTCCATGCTCTTCAGGCACTTCAAAAGATCGTGCCCCCCCAGGGAAATCAGTTCTCCTCCGTGGGATGTGGCATTAGTCCTGAACTCTCTGAGGGGTCCCCCTTACGAACCCCTCCGAGATGCACATCTGAAGGACCTCACCTTGAAGACAGTTTTTCTTCTAGCCCTAGCATCTTCCAAGAGAGTAGGGGAGTTACACGCCATCTCTTATAGAGTCGCCCATTCAAAAGGATGGAAAGAGGTCTCCTTCACTTTCATTGCCAAAAACCAAGATCCTGCCAAGCCCGACCCTAGATTCTGGTCCTTTAGTGTTCCTTCCTTAGACGAATTTGTAGGGGGAGAACAAACGGAAATAGTCCTATGCCCGGTACGAGCCATCTGGACCTACCTCAAGAGAACTGAACATCTTAGACCAGAATTAAAGAGGTTGTTCTTCTCTACTAAAGATAAGCCGAAGCCCATCCCTAAGAATTCAATTTCTTACTGGATCAAGGCAGTCATCCGCAGAGCCTATGAAATGAACCACACAGATTGCCCTAACGCGAAAGCCCATGAACTGAGGGCAGTAGGGACCTCCCTAGCCTTCAGAAAGAATCTGTCAATCAACCAGGTTCTTCAAGCAGGTATATGGAAGAGCCAGAATACGTTCACTTCCTTTTACCTCAAAGAAGTAATGTTGGAATCTTTAGGGAACTTCTCCTTGGGCCCCATAGTGGCCGCCCAAGAAGTCCTGAAATGACATACCCCTCCCCAATAGCACACAGCCGAGCCTGACAACTCATCCAGGTTCTGGCTCAGCAATCACGGTGATAACTTTCCAAAGTCCTTCTCATACTCCTACATTCCCTTACCTCACCCGAGGGCTCTCAAGTATTCCAAGGGAATCAATTCAAGCCCTTCAGTGGTACAAAAGTGAATATAACCTGTCTGTCTCCACTCCTAGGAACAGAAATGGGTGCCTTTCAAAGTTTAGGGGAATGTATAGGGGTCTGGTCAACGTAAGTCTTAGCACACTAAAATTTCTTTACGGAGGTTTTCCAGGCTAGATAACAACTTCCTTCCCTCCTAAGTCTGAGTCTCCTATTGTAAGGAATACCGAAGAGTTTGTATTCTTCGGAACTAATGTAATTTTTGCAGGAAAAATAATTTTTCCCTGATACAAACCTGAGGTACTCCTTACCTCTAATGGCCCTCCTCAACCACCCCTCTACAAGTTTCTTCTCCCTTGCCTGACAAACCTTGTGATTAATTTCATACCTGGCTCAGAGAATGGAGCATAGTGTGTGAGACTTGTGGTGGAGGGGAAGGGCCCCCTTGCCCCAATAGGGCCCCTTACTGAGGATAAGCATTGCCCAGACCCACAGAGTGAGGATTTTAAAAACACACAGTTTAGTGGTAGGAATCTTAACGCTACGTGAAGTATCCTATTGTAAGGAGTACCTCAGGTTTGTATCAGGGAAAAATTAATTTTCCTGCGAAAATTACATATTATCATGCATCATCGTACATGAGGCAACCTTGTGTGTGCGAATATTTGACTTATTGAAGAAGTTAACAGCTTTCCCCCAATCCCATATGTCTGCAAAACCTTCCACAGTGCCTTCCTGTCTATCCTGTCATAAACCTTTTCCAAATCCATAAAGGCCCAAAAAAACAACAACCACCTTTCCTAAACCCACACTGTTCCTCACCAATTACTCCTGTTCCTCTCCTAATCCTCCCAATTAATACCCTTACATAAGCCTTCCCAATTACATTCAACAAACTGATCCCTCTGAAATTACTACACTCACATTTGTCCCTTTTTCCCTTGTAAAGTGGAACTTTACAGTCACTCCTCCAATCCTCTGGCACTCTACCCTCCCTTAGACACACATTAAACAACCTCACTAGCCAGTCCATTATTACAGTACCTCCCTTCTTCAGACAGTTCACATGATACCCATCTAACCCAAGTGCCTTACCTGGTCTCATAGTTTTCAGATATACTTGCACCTCATCTTTTCTTATTTTTCCATTTTCCTCTCCTGTTACAGTCATTTTCTTAGTGCCTCCCACTGCTACCACCGATTCCCCCCTATCATACTCTACCTTCAACAGCTCTTTAAAATACTCCACCCATCTTTTCCTTACAGCTTCCTCTTCCATTAAGATCTCTTCATCTGCACATATTACCTTTTCTACTCTACTTGACTGGTCTCCCCTTCTTCTCTTAATTTCGTTCCGAAACATCTTTTTATTACTTTCAATATGTTCTGCCATACTCTTCCCCCATTTTACATCTCTCCTTTTTGCCACCTATTGTTTTGCTTCTCTTCTTTTTTATTATACCTCTCAAATTTTCTCTAGTCCTACTTTGCAACCAGTCCCTGAATACTCGCTTCTCTCCTCTACTACCTTCTTCACTTCATCATCTTTGTTCTACATACCACCTTTGAATGCCTTGTCACTTCCTCCTTGAAACCCCCCCCATTCCTCTTCCACTCCTACTTCTACTCTATCCTTCACCACCTCCCACACTTTTTGCAGCTTCTCATTGTATTCCTGCTCCTATTTCTTCTCATTTCAACGTTTGCTCTAAACACCTCTCTACCTTCTGCCCTTTTCCTCTTTCTCCGTCTATCCTCCACTTTCACCTTACCTTCCAAAAAATTATCTGATATTACCCCACTCTCTCCCCTGAGAACATGGACATCCAGAACTCTTCCTACACTTTTCCTGGATACCAATACATGGTCCACTAATGCTCTATCAACCCCCTTCTATCCACCACCAAATACTGTACTTTACAAAATTCCCCCAAATTAACTGAACATGGAAATTACTCCCAAGACAAGTAAAAATTGCACTAGCACACCCAGGTTTGTATTACACTCCTCCCTCGATTTAAGAACGCTCCATATACGAATTTTCACTATTACGAACAAAAAAATTGAAATACGAACTAAAAATTCGCCATAACGAATAGAATGCTGTTGAAAAAAATTACTGTATTTTTAAATCATAAATATTAAAAAGAAAATAATTTTTACATCATAAATATTAAAAAAATAACTGCCATATGTCCAGGTAAAAAAAATAAAAGTGAAAATAGATACATACATTTGTTATTGTTTTCAAAACAACGCCGTGTACTGCTCGGTCTACTCACTCGGTCTCGGTTAATCATGGATTATTAGCATTATTTCAAGTGACATTATGAAATTTGTTTGTAAGAACCTATCTCGCATAATATAATGGGTTTATATGGGAAAAAAGTGCTCGATTTAAGTATATTCGATATACGAACGGTTTTCAAGAACGTAACTAGTTCGTAAATAGAGGGAGGAGTGAACTTGTACAGGTACCTTATTTCTGCATTCCCTACATTCATATAAGAACATAAGAACATAAGAAATAAAGGAGACTGCAAAAGACCACAAGGCCTACACTAGGCAGCTCCGTATCCATCACCACCTGTCGTCCCCATCCATAAAGTCGTCTAATCATTTTTTAAAACAACTGATAGTTTCAGTGCTTACTACGTGGTTACTAAGTTTATTCCATTCATCGACCACCCTATTTGTAAACCAATTCTTGCCTATTTCCTTCTTAAATCTAAATTTGTCCAGTTTATACCCATTACTGCGAGTCCTGCCCTGTTGTTTTATTATGATGACCTTGTTTGCATCACCCTTGTTATAGCCTTTGATCCACTTGAACACTTCTATTAGATCACCCCGCACTCTGCGTCTTTCCAGAGAGTGTAAGTTTAGGTGCCTAAGCCTCTCTTCGTAAGGCAAATTTCCGAGTCCTTGTATCATTTTGGTCATTCTTCTCTGTACTGATTCTAGTGAATTTATGTCCATTTTGTAGGACGGAGACCAAAACTGTACCGCATAGTCAAGGATGGGTCTAACTATCGCTAGATAGAGTTTAATAATTACCTCTGCACTTCTATTTGTTACCGTCCTAGCAATGAAGCCTAATGCTCTGTTTGCTTTATTTCTGGCGCTAATGCACTGCTTCCTGGTTTTAAGGTCCGGACTCACCAGAACTCCCAAGTCCCTCTCGCACTCAGATTTTTCTAAAAACGTGTCATCTAAGTTGTATCTATTTTCGGGGTTGTGTAGCCCTACGTTTAACACGCTACACTTAGAGATATTGAAGTTCATTTGCCATTTCACCGACCATGTTAACAGTTTATTAAGATCATCCTGCAGAATCTGGGCGTCTTCTCCTGACCTAATTAGGCATCCTATTTTAGTGTCGTCCGCAAACTTACTAACATCACTATTTAACCCATCGTCTAAGTCGTTTATATACATAATGAACAATAAGGGACCCAAAACCGAGCCCTGGGGGACCCCGCTAGTAACATTGCCCCACCTAGATTTTATTCCATTTATGGTGACCCGCTGTTTTCTGTTACTAATCCAAGCTCTAATCCATTCTAACACTTTTCCTCCTATGCCATGGGCTTTGATTTTATTTAGTAGTCTCTGGTGTGGCACTTTGTCGAACGCTTTGCTAAAGTCAAGGTAAATAACATCGTAATTTTTATTGTTGTCTGAGTAAAAGGATAGAAGATTAGTCACGCATGACTTACCTTTGGAGAAACCATGCTGTGAATCACGAATTAAATTATGCCCTTCAATGTGTTCTCTGAGTCTATTTACTATTATTGATTCAAGCATTTTTCCTATAACCGATGTCAAACTGATTGGCCTGTAGTTGCATATGGTCGATCTATCTCCCTTCTTAAAAACAGGAACAACGTTTGCCTGCCTCCAAGCAGTTGGAACAGAACCAGTGTCTACCGATTTATTGAATATTTCAGTTAACTGGTCGCAGATTTCAAATTTACACTCTTTAAGCATTCTTGGAAAAATTTCGTCCGGACCCGGAGATTTTGTAGCTTTAAGTCTGTCAATCTGCTTGATAACTTCTTCTTTACTAATGCTGATATTAGTTAGGCTATTTTCTTCATCCCCTCTGAAAATCGGATCGCAGTCAGGTACTTTATCTAACCTCTCATTAGTAAACACCGATAGAAAATAATTGTTAAACTCCTCACTCATTTTTTCTTCCGATTCTATCATGACATTTTCATCGTTTTTAATTGGTCCTATTCTTTCTTTATTTTTTGTTCTATAGAGGTGAAAGAAACCCTTTGGGTTGGATTTTGCTTGACTGGCAACCTTGATTTCATAATTACGTTTCGCTGAACGTGTATTCCTTTTAACCAGCTTTGCCATTTCGTTATATCTTGATCTAAGGTGTGATTCCCCGTTTTTTATTTTTACGTAAAGTCCTCTTTTAATTCCGATCTCATGTTTCAATCTGTCCGTCATCCATTTGGGAGTATTACTATTTTTTCGTATTGACTTTAGGGGGATAAATGTGTTTTGTGCATTAATAATTAGATCTGCCAGATTGCTATACATCTCATCCAAAGTACTGACCTGATTTTTGGGCCGTCGCCCCGAATCGACCTGACCCAAGGCACGCGCATCACTCTCTTTGACCCAGACCTGATCTAAGGTATGCGTATTTCTCTCTTTGACCCAGACCTGACCCAAGGTACGCGTATCCTCCTTGACCCACTTCTGATTATCAGCCCCGCAACGAGAATCAAGAATGTTTGAAACGTCCGGATTGTTTTTCGTATTCAATTTCAAATAGGTTTTTATATTGTCAAAGTTTGCTTTCCTGAAGTCTGGTACTTGAACGTTATTTGTACTTTTTATTTTTTCCCAAATAATATTAAATCTTATTTCTTGATGATTACTGTTTTCATACACATACACAAATTCAGCTTCTTTGGGTTTCTATTATGCTATTAGACTGATAAGTGACAAAAAGATAGATCACAGTAAAATTATTTTATTACTGCTTTAGAAAAAGTAAGTTTGAATTACCATTTTTTTTTTTTTTCTTTTTTTTTTTTTTTACAGCTCCAGGCCATGGCATTTGGAGTAGGAAAGCCGAGCAAACCTAAGAAGAAGAGCACCATGCCCACTCCGGCCACGGCCACGGCCACAGCCACAGCCACAGCCACAGCCACTTCACCACCAACTATTGAGGCCAACAAAGATTCTAAAGAAGGAACAGTTTCACCACCTCCAGTCAATGGCTCAGTAGATGACGACTGGAAGAAGAGGGATGAAGAGGTTTGATTAGTATTTATATGTAAAAGTTCTCTCTCTCTCTCTCTCTCTGTCTTCTGAATTACTTGCAAAAATGTGAGTCTTGAATATGATAAAAACCAGTGGGGAAAATAAGACATAGTCCAAACATTTTGGTATGTATTGACATCACAGAAAAAATATATATTGAAAAGACAACCAATAGGAAGAACAAAAGAGAAGGAAAGAAACTCTAGAAGACCATTATCTGAGCAGTGATCTGGTGCCATCCGAGGATCTCTGCAATTTGAAAATCAGGAAACTTTGGATAATCTGGGATCCTTGGGTTTTTATTTGGACTCAGTTTGAAAGAGGTTACTCTCTCCTGAAGTTCCTTTCCCTTTCTCTTTTGTAAGATATCTGTATTTCCTGAAGATGTCAACATAGATAACATTTGGACTTCATCTTATTTTCCCTGAGGTTTTCAGCGGTGTTAGTTGTGATATTTCTGTATGTATATTAAAAAAAGAATACCAGAGAAAGCTGAGAAAAGTATGGGAGATAGTTAAGAATAAAAGGGAAACAGTACTGGAAGAATGGGTATGTCTCAATGGGAAGTGCTAAAGTGTTCAAAGATGTGTGTGGGATGAGGAAGATGGGAGGGGACTGGAGAAGAATTAAATGGTGGAATGAAGAGGTGAGGGCAATGGTGGCTTGCAAGAAGTGAGTACGTGAAGGTTGGTTGCAAAATAGAATTAGGGGAACATGTAATAAGTACAGAAGAAAGAAGATGGAAACATAACGTAAGGTAAGGGATACTAAGAATAGAGCAGGGGTAAAGCAGTGTAGGTATTTGGAGAATTTTGAAGAAATAAAAAAGGAAGTGAAAAGAGTGAGAGGGGTTATGTCAGGTAGGGAGGAGAAGGTAAAGTCTGCTGATGGGCAAATGCTAATGGAAGTGAAGGCAATAGAGAGAGAAGATAGTTTGAGTGTTTTAGGGATTTGTTGAATGTAGAGGATAGGTATAAGTCCACTTGGAGCAGTGGGTAATGTTCCTGCCTTGGAACGTGGAACGTCCAGGTTTGATCCCTGGTAAGTGCAAAAGCACTTTCATGGCTTTCCAACCCCTCTTTGGAACAGCAGACATCAGAGGTGAGGTAGTCCAGTGTCACATATATGTGCTAGCACCTAATCAGTATGATCAAGCTGATTACACCGATTTCAGACTTCATTCACCATAGTTATCCCAACGTACCCAAAACTTCACAAGCACTTCTCACCGTACAATACAACCTTACCAAGCTGGAACAAGCCACCATGGTGAGGTACAGAGGCTGTATCATCCCTCAGGGGATTGGGAGGATTTGATTGTAGTAATGGGAGGTGCCAGTAAAAAGACAATGAAGGGAGAAGAGAATGATATGGGTACAGGAAAAGAGGAGATATAAAGAGCATTAAGAGAGCTGAAAGATGGTAAGGGTTAGATGGGTGTCTGATGGAGGGAGTAGTTTTAGTGGATTGGCAAGGAAGATTGTTTAATGTGTGCCAAAGGGAGGGAAGTGTTCCAGTGCACTGTAGGAGTACATATATAGTTCCAGTGAGGATAGATATAAATGTAGTAGTTTTGGAGGATTCAGTATGTTAAGTTCATATGTAAGGGTGTTAACCACTTCCATACGGTGACGCCTACGTAGGCGTCATGAGGAGCAAGTGGGTACGTGATGATGCCGACGTCGGCGTCTTGATTATATTTATTGTAGTCGTACCTACGTAACCTCCATTCTCTCTAAACTGGCTTCATCATATTTTCTATGGTTATCAAAATTCACAGGTGAAAGAGAACGAACGATTGAGCACTGACTTTATTTTTTATAATGCGATTATAATGACGCAACATCGCACAGCTAATGCTGCCAGATGTGCGATGTGCCCCAGAGTGAAGTGGTTAACCTCTTCACTCCGGAGGTTATGTAGGTACAACTACAATAAATATAATCAAGATGCCGACGTCGGCATCATCGAGTACCCACTTGCTCCTCATGCGGCCTACGTAGGCGTCACCGTATGGAAGAAGAGGGGAATATCTGTTGAGGAAGGACAGGAGAGGACAGAAGATGGGTGAATGGAGAATGGTTGTATGTGGATGATGTGATGCATGAGGTGGAATGGGCGGGGGGATGGTGGGTGAGGTAGTATGTGTGAGCAAAATTTGACGCAGCTCGAGGGGATGGAGAGGGGGGGGTCGCCGGTTTAATGAAGCGGCCTTGCTGTGGATGTGCTGTGTCTTGCGACACTGCTTCTGACCCAGGGCAGTGGACAAGATACAGGGATGACCCGTCATCCAGGAGGTGCTAAGATGAGAGGGAGGGTGGAGGGGTGTGGAGTGTATTCAGGGATGGAATGGGTGGGAATGATTTTATGCCTTTTCCTTTTTGGCTACCTCCCTTGTAAGTGGGAAAAAGCCTTGGTATATGTATGTATGTAATACTCGTAGAGCTTGTGGGGAGTAGAAAACAGCTATTTACTGAATTATTATTCACCATTCCACAACAAAAAATTTCAACCATAATCATAAGATGGTACCATTTTGTGTATTTGGTATTTTCCTAAATATGAAGAAAGTAAAATTTTTTTTAATGCTTCTTGGTGAAAGAGGGGAAGGTTCTTATATGCTCAAGGATCTTATGTGTCATCAAGTATGGTAACCCTGAATGAGCAGGACTGAAGGAAAATATGTTGCATATGAAATAAAGTGTGTCCACATGCTGTCACCATTTCTAGATATTTTACAAATTTTCCTTCACTTCTCATCATCACAATCATGTTCCTGTTAACTGTAACTCTCTTCTATCTTCTCTCACACCTTCACATTTTTTTCCCTTTTTTTAATTCTATGATGTGTCAGTATGTTCTCATTTTGTATGCATGATCATTATTTTTTTTTTCAGTTTATTCGTGATGAGAATGAAAAGAGTTTAAGAGAAGCACTGATGCTCTCAAAACTAGATTATGAAGAGAAGAAAGATTTTTATGCACAGATGAAGAAAGAACAAGTAGATGAATCAAAGGGAGGAAAAGTAAAGAAGAAGAAGGAGAAACCTCTCACTCTAAGCCTGGATCAGTTTAATAACTTGCCTCTTGAACAGGCAAGTATAAACATACATTCATTTTTTCTTGATAATTTGTATATGTATTTTTCATACATATCTACCTACACTGTTTACACTTGTATAGAAATTTATCATGTTAGAAAAAAAACTATCTTATACTTTGGGGTATCTGTATGAAGAAGCACCTGTAGATCCAAGGTGCTAAGATAAGAGGGGTGAGTGATTTGGTTTTATTTGCTTATGATGAGGGTATGTACATTGACTCGGCTATCCCCTTGCAAGAATGAGAGGGCTTTGGTGTGTGCAAGTGCATGTATGTGACTTTTCATTGGAGAAAATACAGAGTGGAGGATCCATAGTCCCCTCTGTAGTCTATATACCAAGATCATTTTCCCCATTACAAGGGAGGTAGTCAAGTCAAAGCCAGGTACCTACTCCCATCCGTTCCACTCCCATCCATCACCCCTTCCTCCTTCTCATCTTAGCTCCTCATGGATGACAAGTCATCTCTGTATTCTGCCCACTGCCCTGGGTCAGAAGCAATATATCTCTCTATATACCAAGAGCTTTTTCCCCCTAATAAAGGAGATAGCCAAGTCAAAGTCGTGTACCTACCCCCACCCATTCCACTCCCCTCCACCACCCTTTCCTCCCTCTCATCTTAGCTTCTCATGGATGGTGGGTCATCCCTGTATCCTCTCCACTGCCTTGGGTCAGTACTAATGTAGCAAGACACAGTACATCCACAGCAAAGCTGCTTCACTTAATCAGCAACTCCTCCACTCCTCCTCCTCATGCAGAAAAAGAGAAGACGGGGAGAGGTCACCTTTGGGTTGCATCAAAATATTATTCACACATAAGCACCCCTAGCCCACATCCCCCTCCCCTTCCTTCCTTGCATAACAGTATCATCAATACACAGGCACTCTCCACTCATCCCTGTCTCTTGCCTTCTCCCTTCCTTGATCAACAGACATTCCCCTCTTTCTGAATGCCCCATTCACCCTAGCCATCCATCTCGTCCTTGGTCGTACCTTCAAGTTCACTCCCTCTGCCTTCCACACCTCTTTTACTAATCTTTCTTCACTCCTTCTTTCCATATGTCCAAACCATCCCAATACTCTTTCATCAGCCCACCCTGTCATCTCCTTTTCCACTCCAGCTCTCCTTCTCACCTCCTTGTTTCTCACTCTATCCAGCCTAATAACCCCTACCATTCTTCTCAGATATTTCATCTCAAACACATTCAAACTTTTCTTCTCTGCCTCTCTTAGATTCCATGTCTCTGCCCTATACAAAGTTGTCAACACAATCGCCCCTTCATACAATCTCCTCTTTGCATCCATTCCCAGATGCCTAGTTCTCATGACACTTTTTAATTCCCTAAGGAATTTACTTGCTAATATCAATCTACAATTTACCTCTACCTCCACTCATCCCTTTCATCCCTCCCTCCCATTATTAATTATTGAGCAGAAATAACTGCATTGCTTCTGATCCTTCTTCCATGAGGTTATAAGATGAGATGATTTTACTTGTACATGGGTGAGGAACATCTTCACTCCTTTCACTCCCTTGGTATATAGATAGATGGATAGGTAGATACAGCAGCAATGAGCTGGGTGGAGTATGAGGACTAAATAATATGCATCAGTAACTGCAGGAGTTTTGTTAAGTAAGAAATAGAAAGAATAAATCATGGTGAAGTAAAGTGAGGATGTTTGAGAATATAACAACCTCAGCACTGCAGTACAAATGTGGAACATAGACAGTGTAGGAAGCTGCTCTTTCTATTTCTCTCTTTGGAAGGCATGAAGAGGAAGATTGATGCAGTGGACAAAGTTAGCTCATGAAGTTAATAGGGTAAATAGTGCAATGAAACCAGGTTATCAAGAGTAACAGTTATGGAACTGAGAAAAATGTTAAGATTGGCAGGGGAATTGGAGCACAAGCAAAGACAATGTATAGTGAAAAGAATAAAGATGTGTGGAAGAAAGTAAAGCTTCCACTATCAAAAAGAGAAAGCTAAGTCAAAGGCACTCACCCACTCCCACCTGCCACCCTTGTTTCCCTCTCATCTTAGTCCTGCATCTACCTGAAGTTACATAAGCACCTTGATATCTACAAGACTAATCCTTCTCCACTGTGGTTTGTATGCACAGAACCTCTTGTCAAAACTCATCAACCTACTTGCACACCTCACCAAAATCCACCGTCATTTATATGTGAATCCACCATTAAAATAAATTGAACATAACTAATTGTTCACTAACTGGATCAGGAGCAAATTTACAAAATTCTAATTTGCTTTCCAGTTGTCAGGAATGAAGGCCCCAGTTGTTCCGGAGCAACAGTCACAGACCTCACCACAGCCAGCTGAAGATGATGCGTCCTTCTTTGATGACCTTGATGACGTTACAAAGAAAACATTAGATAAAGAGTCTCGGCATGAAAACTACCAGGCAACTGCTAGCCAGGTAATTAAATCAAGATACCCTGAATGATTGAAATTGTAAAGATGTTTTCAGGTCTTTCATATGGTTCTCATGTTTTCAGTTCAGTAGTGAAGTACGAGCATCACAGTATGAAGCTGAAATTGAAAAGAGAGACTTTGAAATTCAGGCTTTACGTTTAGAAGTGAAGGCCTTGAAAGATGAACTCCTGACTGTTAAGACACGCAACAAGAAATTGTGTGAGGTAAGACTGAACTTGTTTACTTGGAATAACACTTTTTACTGTGTTATTACATACATACATACATATACCAAGGCTTTTTCCCCCTTACAAGGGAGGTAGCCAAAAAGGAAAAGGTATAAAATCATTCCCACCCATTCCATCCCTGAATACACTCCACACCCCTCCACCCTCCCTCTCATCTTAGCACCTCCTGGATGACGGGTCATCCCTGCATCTTGTCCTCTGCCCTGGGTCAGAACCAGTGTTGCAAGACACAGCACATCCACGGCAAGGCCGCTTCATTAAACCGGCGACCCCCCTCTCCGTCCCCCCATGCATAAAGGAGAAGACGGGGAGAAATCCCTCCAGGCTCCATCAAAATTTGCTCACACATACTACCTCACCCCCCATCCCCCCGCCCATTCCACCTCATGCATCACAACATCATCCATATACAACCATTCTCCATTCACCCCTGTCTTCTGTCCTCTCCCGTCCTTCCTCAACAGACATTCCCCTCTTCCCCAAAGCCCCCTTCACCCCATCCATCCACCTCATCCTAGGACGTCCCCTCGTGTTCACTCCCTCCACATCTGCCTTCCATACCTCTTTTATTAGTCTTTCTTCACTCATTCTTTCCATGTGTCCAAACCATCCTAATACTCTTTCATCAACCCTATCTCCCAACCCCCTTTCCACCCCTGTTCTCCTCCTCACCTCCTCATTTCTCACACTATCCAGCCTAGTAACCCCCATCATACTTCTCAGACACCTCATCTCAAACACATTCAAACTCCTTCTCTCTTCCTCTCTTATGTTCCATGTTTCTGCCCCATACAGTGCTGTTGGCACAATCACTCCTTCATATAGTCTCCTCTTAGCATCCATTCCCAAATGTCTATTCCTCATTACACTTTTTAATCCACCAAGGCATTTACTTGTTTCTCTCAATCTACATTCTACCTCCACCTTTACTCCACCTTTTCCTGCCACATTTGCACCCAAGTATCTAAAACTATCCACTTCCTCCAGTCGCTCTCCCTTAATGCTCACTTCCAGTCTACTGCCACTTTCACCCCTTGTACATCTCATCACCTTACTTTTACCCACATTTATCTTCAGCTTTCTTCTATCACAAACTCTCCCAAACTCTGTCACCAATTTCTTCAATTCCTCCTCCGATCCTGCCACAAGTGCAGTGTCATCCGCAAACAATAGATGGTTCACCTCCCACTTTCCTCCATTTTCTTTAACCATCTTCAATCCCTGACCCACTACCCTTGCATTTACCTCTCGCACTACCCCATCCATGTATAAGTTGAACAGCTAGGGTTACATAACACATCCTTGACAAAGTCCCACCTTTACCTTGAACCACTCACTCTCTCCATTTCTAATCCTGACACAAGCTCTACTACTCTAATAAAAACTCTTGACAGTTCCTAGAAGCTTTCCTCCTATCCCGTATATCCGCAAAACCTCCCACAGTGCCTTTCTGTCTACCCTGTCGTAAGCCTTTTCCAGGTCTATAAAGGCCCAAAAGACATCCTTCCCCTTTCCTATAGCTTTCTCACATATCTGTCTTACCACAAAAATCTGATCTACACAACCTCTACCCGTCCTAAATCCACACTGTTCCTCACCAATTACTCCCTCTGTTCCTCTCCTAATCCTCTCAATCAAGATCCTCCCATAAGCCTTCCCAACTACACTTATAAAGCTAATCCCTCTGAAACTACTACATTCACACTTGTCCCCCTTTTCCCTTGTAAAGTGGAACTATACAGGCACTCCTCCAGTCCTCCGGCACTCTACCCTCTCTCCAGCAAACATCAAATAACCTCACCAGCCAGTCCACCATCACTGTACCTCCTTTTTTTAGACATTCTGCATGGCATCCATCCAGACCAGGTGCCTTACCTGCTTTCATCATCTTAACAACTGCCTTCACTTCATCCTTCCTTATTTCTTCTCCATTTTCCTCACTCATCACGGTTATTTTCATAGCATTTCCCACTGCAGCTATCTTTCCCTCCCTATCCTCCTTCACATTTAGCAACTCCCTAAATTATTCTGCCCATCTTCCCCTTACTGCCTTCTCCTCCATTATCATCTCTCCATCTGCACCACCTTTTACCTTTTCTTCTCTACTACTTTTCTTCTCTACTTCTCTACTCCTCTTCCTCTCTTAATTTCTTTCCAAAACATCTTTTTATTACTTTCAAAATTTTCTGTCATACTCTTACCCCATTTCACATCTGCTCTCCTCTTTGCCTCCTTTACCTTTTGCTTTACTTCTCTTTTCTTTTCTTTGTACCTCTCATATGACTCCCTCGTCCTATTTTGTAACCAATCTGTGAAAGCTAGCTTCTTCTCTTCTACAACCTTCTTTGTTTCCTCATCCCACCATTCACTACCCTTTCTTCTATTTCCTCCTGTCCTTCTTGTTCCACACACCATCTTTGCACACTTTGTGACTCCCTCCTTGAACCATCCCCGTTCCTCCACACCTAGCTCTACTCTATCCTTCACTCCCTCCCACTCCTCCTTCAGCTTCTTCTTGTACTCCTTCTCCTTTTCCTTTTCATTTAAAGAGTTCACTCTAAGTACCTCCCTACCTTTTGTCCCTTTCCTTTTCCTCCATCTATCCTCCACTCTCAACTTACCTTCCACCAAAAAATGATCTGATATTCCCCCACCCTCTCCCCTTAGCACATGTACATCCTTAACTCTTCCTATCATAAACCTCTTTACCACTACATAGTCCATTAACGCTCTATCTACCACCCTTCCCTCCACCAGCCTCTCCCATGTGTACTTATGCTTGACTTTCTTCCGAAACACTGTAGTTGCTATCATCAACTCTCTTTCTAGACACATTTCCACCATCAACTCTCCACTACAATTCTTTCCTGGAACTCCACTATTATTATAGCCTTGGGTCACTTGCTAGAGACCTACAGGTGGTCTCATAGTAACTGGGCACATTTACTAAGAGTGACTCGAAAGTCCCTGAGAGAAAGTCTTTTATTGTTTGAATTTTATGAGTAGTGGTGGTTGAATAATAGCCAGCCTCACATCCTCCATACTATAATTCTTTTTAGGAGTGGAGTATGTGGGGATGAAATGGGTGGGAGTGGATTTATGCCTCTTGATTTTGGCTACCTCCTTCATAAGGGGGAAAAAGCCCTTGGTGTATGTATTTACGTAGTTGTCTTTTGCGGGAAAAGAGCTATGGTCATAGGGACCCGCAGTTGTATCTTTCCACATCCAGTTCTTTCTTAAAGTCGTGTATAGTTTTTGCACTCACTGTTTTCTCTTTCAATTTATTCCATGTATCTATCACACTATGTGGAAAGCTATTCTTTTTCAGATCTCTTCTGTAACTGTCCTTCCTAAGCTTCTTGTGTCCTGTTTTATTTCTTCTGTCCCATTTAAGTAGATCATTCCTGTCAAGGATTTCCATCCCTTTCATAATTCTATAGATGGTTATCAAATTGCCTCTTTCTCTTCTTTGCTCCAGAGTTAACAAGTTTAGTTTGTCCAGTCTTTGTTTTTATGTGTTGGTGCCATCTTTGTTAGTGCTCTTTGAACTCTTTCTAATTTTTTTGTACTGGGTACTCATAGTGACGCTGCATACTCTAATTTTGGTCTTATCAATGTAACTAGGATTTTCTTCACCATTTCCTCGTCCATGTAGTCAAAGGCCACTTTCATTGATCTTATTAAGTTGGTTTCTCCAACTATTTTGTTTACATGTTTGTCTGGTGTCATGTCATTTGAAATGATCACTCCTAGGTCTCTTTCTAAGTTTACTTTTGTAACTTTTGTTCCAATTTTGTATTGACCGGATATTCTATTTTTGCTTTTTCCAAATTCCATTATACTACATTTTTTAATGTTGAAATTCACTTTGTTCTTTTTACTCCAATTCCAGACTTTGTTCAGATCTCCCTGAAAAGATTTACAGTCTAAAGTCTTCTTTGTTACTCTCTTCAATAGCTTTGCATCATCTGCAAAGAAGTTTATATAGCATTTAATTTCTTCATCCATGTTGTTTATATAAATAACGAACATTATCGGAGCCAACACAGAGCCTTGGGGTATTCCACTTATCATGTTTACCTATTTTGAGTTCTTTTCTCTAAGTATCACTCTCATTTTTCTTCCTTCCAAGAACTCTTCCATCCTTTCCAATAATTTTCCTTGTATTCCACCTATTACTTCAATTGTTCTTAGTAGTCTTTTGTGTGGTACTCTGTCAAAAGCCTTTTGTAGGTCCAGGAAGGCACAATCTGCCCAGCCATCTCTTTTTTGTATTATGTCTAGCAATCTTGAGTAAAAGCATATTAAGTTTGTAGTACATGATCTTCCACTTCTAAATCCAAATTGGTTGGGGTTTAATATTTCGCTCTTTTCCAAGTGTTTAGTACATTTGTTTTTAATAACTCTTTCACATATTTTTGCAATTGTGCATGTAAGGGATACTGGTCTATGATTTGTTTGATTTTCTTTATTTCCTCCCTTATATATTGGTACAATATTAGCATTTTTCCAGTCTTGTGGTACTTTTCCTTCTTTGAGTGAGAAGTCAGTTATCTTGTGTATTTTGTTTGTGAGTTTGTCTATGCATTCTTTTAATATCCAGTTCACTATTCCGTCTGGTCCATGTGACTTTCTGACATAGAGTTTCTTTATTTGGTCCTTTATTTATTTCTGGGGTATTGGCTGCATGTTATTGTGGCAGAGTAGCATCCAGTTGATACTTTAGGGTCTATATGGGGCACCCCTATAGACCAGAGCCACACATCATTTTGTCTGTGATAGAGGAAAACTCTGTTCATAGAGAAATTATGACACTTTTATACTACAACTGTCCCTCCATTATGCTGTCCCCCAACCCCTTAATACTGTCCTGTACCATTTCTCTGAATATTCATTTCCTTTTTTTCACCTACCCTGTGGTGGGGAAGAGAATGCTACCACCAAGTCTTTCCACTTGAGTCGTAAGAGGTGGCAAAAAATGGGATGGGGGATAGGATTAGAAGTCCTACTACCTGTAGCCCCAAAGGAGACATTCCTAAAAAAAAAAGTAAAGGCATAAGAGGGTCTGGGAGTTTTCCAACCAGTACCCTAAGAGAAGGAGTACAAGAAGCTGAGAGAGGAATAAAGGATAGAGTAGAGCTAGGATTGGAGGAGGAATGGGGATGGTTCAATGAGGGAGTCACAAAGTGTGCAAAGATGGTGTGTGGAACAAAAAGGATGAGAGGAAATAGAAGGAAGGGTAGTGAATGGTGGGATGAGGAAACAAAGAAGGTTGTAGAAGAGAAGAAGCAAGCTTTCACAGATTGGTTACAAAATAGGACGAGGGAGTCATATGAGAGGTACAAAATAAATAGAAGTAAAGCACAAGGTAAAGGAGGCAAAGAGGAGAGCAGATGTGAAATGGGGTAAGAGTATGACAGAAAATTTTGAAAGTAATAAAAAGATGTTTTGGAAAGAAATTAAGAGATGAAGAGGAGGCGAATCAAGTAGAGATGAAAAGGTAAAAGGTGCATATAGAGAGATGATAATGGAAGAGAAGGCAGTAAGGGGTTGATGGGCAGAATATTTTAGGGAGTTGCTAAATGTATGTGAAGGAGGATAGGGAGGGAAAGATAGTTGCAGTGGGAAGTGCTATGAAAATGACCATGATGAGTGAGGAAAATGGAGGAGAAATAAGGAAGGATGAAGTGAAGTGAAGATGATGAAAGTAGGTAAGGCACCTTGTCTTGATGGATGCCATTCAGAATGTCTAAAAAAGGGAGGTACAATGTCGGTGGACTGGCTGGTGAGGTTATTTAATGTTTGCTGGAGAGAGGGTAGAGTGCCGGAGGGCTGGAGGAGTGCCTGTATAGTTCCACTTTACAAGGGAAAAGGGGGACAAGTGTGAGTGTTGTAGTTTCAGAGGGATTAGCTTGTTAAGTGTAGTTGAGAAGGCTTATGGGAGGATCTTGATTGAGAGGATTAGGAGAGGAATAGAGTAATTGGTGAGGAACAATGTGGATTTAGGACAGGTAGAGGGTTGTGTAGATCAGATTTTTGTGGTAAGACAGATATGTGAGAAAGCTATAGGAAACGGGAAGGATGTTTTTTGGGCTTTTATGGATTTGGAAAAGGCTTATGACAGGGTAGACAGGAAGGCACTGTGGGAGGTTATGTGAATATACGGGATAGGAGGAAAGCTTCTAGGAGCTGTCAAGAGTTTTTAAGAGAGTAGTAGAGCATGTGTTAGGATTAGAAATGGAGAGAGTGAGTGGTTCGAGGTAAAGGATGGGGTGGTGCGAGAGGTAAATGCAAGGGTAGTGGGTCAGGGATTGGAGATGGTTAAAGAAAATGGAGAAAAGTGGGAGGTGAGCCAGCTGTTGTTTGCAGATGACACTTCACTTGTAGCAGGATCAGAGGAGGGATGAGGAAGTTGGTGACAGAGTTTGGGAGAGTGTGTGAAAGAAGAAAATTAAAGATAAATGTGGGTAAAAGTAAGGTGATGAGATGTACAAGGGGTGAAAGTGGCAGTATATTGGAAGTGAGCATTAAGGGAGAGCGACTGGAGGAAGTGGATAGTTTTAGATACTTGGGTGCAAATGTGGCAGTAAAAGGTGGAGTGGAGATGGAGGTAGAATGTAGATTGAGAGAAGTGAGTAAATGTCTTGGTGGATTAAAAAGTGTAATGAGGAATAGACATTTGGGAATGGATGCTAAGAGGAGATTGTATGAAGGAGTGATTGTGCCAACAGCACTGTATGGGGCAGAAACATGGAACATAAGAGAGGAAGAGAGAAGGAGTTTGAATGTGTTTGAGATGAGGTGTCTGAGAAGTATGATGGGGGTTACTAGGCTGGATAGAGTGAGAAATGAGGAGGTAAGGAGGAGAACAGGAGTGGAAAGGGAGTTGGGAGATAGGGTTGATGAAAGAGTATTAGGATGGTTTGGACACATGGAAAGAATGAGTGAAGAAAGACTAGTAAAAGAGGTATGGAAGACAGATGTGGAGGGAGTGAACATGAGGGGGCATCCTAGGAAGAGATGGATGGATGGGGTGAAAGGAGCTTTGGGGAAGAGGGGAATGTCTGTTGAGGAAGGACGGGTGAATGGAGAATGGTTGTATATGGATGATGCTGTGATGCATGAGGTTGAATGGGCAGGGGGATGGGGGTGAGGTAGTATGTGCGAGCAAAATTTGATGCAGCCTGAAGAGATTTCTCCCCATCTTCTCCTTTTATTCATGGGGGGACAGAGAGGGGGGGTTGCCGATTTAATGAAGCAGCCTTGCTGTGGATGTGCTGTGTCTTGTGACACTGCCTCTGACCCAGGGCAGTGGACAAGGTGCAGGGATGACCCGTCATCCAGGAGGTGCTAAGATAAGAGGGAGGGTGGAGTGTATTTAGGGATGGAATGGGTGGGAATGGTTTTATGCCTTTTTCTTTTTGGCTACCCCCCTTGTAAGGGGGAAAAAGCCTTGGTATTTGTATGTACCCTAAAGTTTGGCTCTTTTAATGTGCATGGATGTGGTACAGATGAGAGTAAAAGGGAAGAGATAGGCAGTATGTTTGTGAGAAGAAAGATGGATGTGCTGGCTATGAGTGAAACTAAAATGAAAGGGAAGGGCGAGTGTGAGTTTGGGAGTGTAGCTGGGAGGTACTCAGGAGTGTAGCTGGGAGGTACTCAGGAGTGAAGAGGGGACGAGGGAGAGAAGGGGTGGCTATACTAGTAAGTGAAGAGATAAGTAAGCCTGTAGTGGAGTGGAAGGAGTTGTCATCAAGGTTGATGTGGATGAAGTTGAAGCTGGGAAGGGAGATGTGGGTTTTTGTAAGTGTGTATGGGCCTGGTAGTGAGAAGAGCGTAGAGGAAAGGGAGGCGTTTTTGGCTAGATATAAATGAGTGCATAGAGAGATTAAGGAGAAAGGTCAATGTAGTTGTGTTGGGAGACCTTAATGCTAGGGTAGGAAATGAACCAATAGACAGTGATTGGGAAGTATGGAATTCCAGGTAAAAATCGTAGTGGAGAATCAATGGTGATGTGTCTTGAAAGAGAGTTGATGATGGCAAATACAATGTTTAGGAAGAAAGTCAAGCATAAGTACACATGGGAGAGGGTGGTGGATAGAAGGGTGGAAGATAGAGCATTAATGGACTATATAGTGGTGACCAGGAGTATGGTAGGAAGAGTTAAGGATGTAGATGTTCTAAGAGGAGAGAGTGGGGGGAATATCAGATAATTTTCTGGTGGAATGTATACTGAATGTGGAGAATAGGTGGAGAAAGAGGAAAAGGGCAGAAGGTAGGGAGGTACTTAAGGTGAACTGCTTAAATGAGAAAGAAAATGAGTATGAGTATAAGAAGAAGCTGAGAGAGGAGTGGGAGGGAGTGAAGGTTACAGTAGAACTAGGAGTGGAGGAGGAATGGGAATGGTTCAAGGAGGGAGTCATAAGCTTTGCAAAGATGGTGTGTGGAATAAGGAGGGCAGGAGGAAATACAAGGAAGGGTAGTGAATGGTGGGATGAGGAAGCAAAGAAGGGTGTAGAAGAGAAGAAACAGGCTTTCATAGATTGGCTACAAATTAGGACGAGGGAATCATATGAGAGGTACAAAGTAAAGAGAAGGGAAGTTAAGCATAAGATAAAGGAAGCAAAGAGGAGAGCAGATGTGAAATGGGGTAAGAGTAATAAAAATATGTTTTGGAAAGAAATTAAAAAGAGGAAGAGGAGGCGAATCAAGTAGAGAAGAAAATGTAAAAGGTGTAGATGGAGAGATGATAATGGAAGAGAAGGCAGTGAGAGGAAGGTGGGCAGAGTATTTTAGGGAGTTGCTGAATGTGAAGGAGGATAGGGAGGGAAAGGTAGTTGCAGTGGGAAGCACTAAGAAAATGAGAGTGATACATACACATACATATACCAAGTCTTTTTCCCCCTTACAAGGGAGGTAGCCAAAAAGGAAATGGCATAAAATCATTCCCCACCCATTCCATCCCTGAAATAGGGAAGGATGAAGTGAAAGAAGCTGTTAAGATGATGAGAGCAGGTAAGGCACCTGGGTTGGATGGATGCTATGCAGAATGTCTGAAGAAAGGAGGTTTAGTTATGGTGGACTGGCTGGTGAGATTATTTAATGTTTAAGAGAAGGTAGAATGCCGGAGGGCTGGAGGAGTGCCTGTATAGTTCCGCTTTACAAGGGAAAGGGGGACAAGTGTGAGTGTAGTAGTTTCAGAGGGATCAGCTTGAGTGTAGTTGGGAAGGCTTATGGGAGGATCTTGATTGAGAGGATTAGAAGAGGAACAGAGGGAGTAATTGGTGAGGAACAGTGTGGATTTAGGACGGGTAGAGGTTGTGTAGATCAGATTTTTGTGGTAAGACAGATATGTGAGAAAGCTATAGGAAAGGAGAAGGATGTTTTTTGGGCTTTTATGGATCTGGAAAAGGTATACGACAGGGTAGACAGAAGGCACTGTGGGAGGTTTTGCGGATATACGGGATAGGAGGAAATCTGCTAGGAGCTGTCAAGAGTTTTTATGAGAGTAGTAGAGCATGTGTCAGGATTAGAAATGGAGAGAGTGAGTGGTTCGAGGTAAAGGTGGGACTTCGTCAGGGATGCATTATGTCGCCCTGGCTGTTCAATTTGTACATGGATGTGGTGGTGCGAGAGGTAAATGCAAGGGTAGTGGGTCAGGGATTGGAGATGGTTAAAGAAAATGGAGAAAAGTGGGAGGTGAGCCAGCTGTTATTTGCAGACGACACTGCACTTGTGGCAGGATCGGAGGAGGGATTGAGGAAGTTGGTGACAGTTCGGGAGAGTGTGAAAGAAGAAAGCTGAAGATAAATGTGGGTAAAAGTAAGGTGATGAGATGTTCAAGGGGTGAAAGTGGCAGTAGACTGGAAGTGAGCATTAAGGGAGAGTGACTGGAGGAAGTGGATAGTTTTAGATACTTGGGTGCAAATGTGGCAGGAAAAGGTGGAGTGGAGGTGGAGGTAGAATGTAGATTGAGAGAAGCGAGTAAATGCCTTGGTGGATTAAAAAGTGTAATGAGGTATAGACCTTTGGGAATAGATGCTAAGAGGAGACTGTATGAAGGAGTGATTGTGGCAACAGCACCGTATGGGGCAGAAACATGGAACATAAGAGAGGAAGAGAGAAGGAGTTTGAATGTGTTTGAGATGAGGTGGCTGAGAAGTATGATGCGGGTTACTAGGTTAGATAGAGTGAGAAATGAGGTGAGGAGGAGGACAGGGGTGGAAAGGGAGTTGGGTGATATGGTTGATGAAAGAGTATTGGGATGGTTTGGACACATGGAAAGAATGAGTGAAGAAAGACTAATAAAAGAGGTATGGAAGGCAGATGTGGAGAGAGTGAACATGAGGGGATGTCCTAGGATGAGATGGATGGATGGGGTAAAGGGGGCTTTGGGGAAGAGGGGAATGTCTGTTGAGGAAGGACAGGAGAGGACAGAAGACAGGGGTGAATGGAGAATGGTTGTATATGGATGCTGTGATGCATGAGGTGGAATGGGTGGGGGGGTGAGGTAGTATGTGTGAGCGAAATTTGACGCAGCCCGAAGGGATTTCTCCCCGTCTTCTCCTTTTATGCATGGGGGGGGACGGAGAGGGGGGTCGCCGATTTAATGAAGCGGCCTTGCTGTGGATGTGCTGTGCCTTGCTACACTGTCTCTGACCCAGGGCAGTGGACAAGGTGCAGGGATGACCCGTCATCCAGGAGGTGCTAAGATGAGAGGGAGGGTGGAGGGGAGTGGAGTGTATTTAGGGATGGAATAGTTGGGAATGGTTTTATGCCTTTTTCTTTTTGGCTACCCCCCTTGTAAGGGGGAAAAAGCCTTGGTATATGTATGTATGTTATCTCTCTCATGAAGACAGATTTGAAGTGATTATTCGTGACTTCAGCCATTTATAATTCTTCTGTGTATTCTATATTCCCTTGATGTAGTTTCATCATTTCCTGTTTGTTTTTAAGTTTACCATTCATGTATCGATAGAATAGCTTGGGTTGGTCTTTGCATTTATCTATACAGTCATCCCTCGTTATTCACGTTTTTTTTTTTTATCTGCGGTTTTGACTATTCACTGATTTCTAAAGCGAAAAAAAAAAAAAAAATTGACCCATTGGAAAGCCACTAATGCATCCTGTGGCCCATGCTGCCCGTGTAGGCCACGGGCAGCATGACCCGCCACTCAGTTCACACGTGTTCTTCAAGGTAGATAATTATAAGGTGAATAATTGCAGAATAATTATTTTTTCTATAGCTGTTCGTTCATCTGTTTCCTGTTGATCAGTACCAAATTTCCCCAATATCAGCAATAGCTTGTCCAAAAATAGCAAAAAACTAGACCTATGTTCAATTGTATCACTCAGAGCTCTAATGTGTTGATGCAGTGGGCTGGCCTATCAACCACGTTGCCCGCGGTTGACTGTCAACTGTGCATGCTGGGTCAGGCGTCACTGCTGACTATTGTGGGTGTATGATACTTTAGAATAAAAATATTAAATTCACCAGAGGTTTTATTACACGTATATTGAGTCTGTTTCATTGCCTGCATATTTTAGTGGTTGAATATGATTGTATTTCTTCACTTTGGCTCCAGATTTACAATATATTTCACAATATCGGGAGATGTTATCAGCTGCTCGCTGCCGATGAGACTGAGCCGCGGCGCACTGGCGTAAGACAAGAGACTGTTTTGTTGTTGATATTTGTCTTTCAAGTATTTCCTTTTATGCCATGCATTAAAAGTTGGATTTTAGCAATGAAGAAGGAGGGTAAGAAATACGAGATATGAAGTTAGTGAGTGAATGGCCCTATTATGGGCCATATTGTATTATTCTTAGTTTATTAAGTGTTGTTAAATTATACTTGTTAACTGCTGATATATGAGAAGTGAATTTATTATAAGTGGAAGACATTTAAAACATGTTTCAACTGTTAGTAGAGAAGTGTGGCTAGAATGAAGCACAAAAGCGAGAGTTTTGGCGGTGATATTCCGTAGATTTTCAATGGTTTTCTCAAAAAGAGTATTCACTGTTTTGGCCATTCATGGGGGTTTTGATAATGTATCCCCCGCGAATAACGAGGGATGACTGTAATATCCTTTTCATAGTTCCTTTTTTCCTCTCTTCTCACTTTAACATGCTCATTTCTATAGTTAACTTGCCATTTTCCAGGTTTTTTATCTTTTCTCCATCTTTTCCAAGCTCTGTCCCTTCTATATTTTGCCTCACTGCATCTTTTGTTGACCCAGCATTTAATGTACACCCTCTCTAGCTTCTGTCTTGGTACGTGCCTATTCACCCCTTCATTGTAATTATCCATCAAGATATCCTATTTCTCTTCCACTTTTGTCTCTTCCATGTAAAAATTTTCCCAGCTTGCATTCTGGAAGAATTTCTTTAGTTTTGCAAAGTCCGTTTTGTTGTACATCAATCATCCTCTCCTATGCTTTTCATTTCTCTCCATGTATATTTCTTCCTTTAGTTCAGTCTCAATGAGTATATGGTCACTCTTTCCAATTGGTGTCTTGTATTGGATTTTATCCACAATTTCAGGTACTGTTGTAAATACGAGATCTAGTTTTGATGGCTCCTTGTTATTTCTGTATCGGGTGTTTTCACTGATCCACTGAGTCATTGTATATTCCATGGTCATGTCCAGTAGTACATTACCCCGCAAGTCTTCTCCTCCTCTCATTGTCATGTTCTCCCAACAAATTTCTTTGCAATTTAAATTCCCCATAATTACCAGATTACCCCTGCCCATTAGTATCTCATTTAATGATTGCCTTGTATCTTCTAGCATTTTCATGTGCTCATTCTCTTTCCAAGTGTTCGTTTTTGGGGGCACATAAATCACCACAAACTTTCTACTTTTCATGTTCTTTGACTTTTATCATGATCAGTTCTACATTACCTTTACATTAATTTTTGTCACATTCCAGTTTTTCTTGGCCAAGAACATGATTCCTCCTCCCTGTTTTTAATCCAGTAATTGTATAGTCCATGTCCAATATCAATGGATGGTATTTCATCCCTTAGTTTAGTCTCCACAATTCCCATTATGTCTGGTTTTTTATCTAGCAGGTAATCATCAAGTTCATTCAGTCCTGAAATTAATCTGTCGATGCTGGTATAGGCCACTTTCAATTTTCTTCTTTCTCCTCCCCCCCCCCCTTTGGTTCGCCCATTCTGATGTACCATTTCCTCAGTCTCATGTCGATTACTATCCAATAGTAATCCTTGTTTTCAGTCTCTGTTCTTTTCGTGTTTTTTTCCTTTGCCTTGTCTCTTAGTGTCTTTTCTTTTTCTAATTCCTCAATATTCATTTCTCTTTTTATCCATATCTTATTGTACTTTTCACTCCTTGCCAAGTTGCCTACTTTTTCAAATATGTCTTCCACTACCATTTGTGACCTTAGTTTAGGGGTCAATTTCTATCCCTAGAATAGTGATCAATTCTATATGCATTGTCTATGTCTTTTCCTGTATCTTGGGCTCCATCCTGAATTTCTTTTAGGATTGCTATTGCTGTCTCTTTTTCTTCTTTTTCTCTCATGTACCTCGCCAGACCATGTTTTTCTTTTAGTCCATATACCACAATACATTTTTTCCTATCCACTGTGTCTCTGACCCAATTTGCTTTTTCATTAATTACTTGGATAATTGTGTCTTTTGCATTTTCCTGCATTTGTTGTTGGACTATTTCTTTGAAAACAATTTCTTTATTTTCAATGTTTTCCTTCCATTTCTTAATCTTTTGGATACTTTCCTCACCTAAGTTCTCTTCGATTTTTTCAGTCATTTCTTGTATTTTGTTGTTTACCTCTTTTTTTAAGTTTTCGCTATTGGTAGTATCATTAATTCTCTTCTTTTCATTATCACTCTTCAGCTCTCTTATATAATTTTTCATTTCCTTAATCTCGTTTCTTAGATCCAAGTTAGTTTTCCTCAGGTCGGAAATTTCAATGTTTGCTTCCGCTAAGCAATCCATTAGTCCAAAGACTTTGTTCCTTAACCACTTCACTCCGGGACTTAAATCTCGCGGGCAGCAGCCAATGCCAGCCGTACGACATGTCGTAATAATACTTGCATCATAAAATATAGTCACCGCTTACCGTATTTTCCGGCTTAAAATGCGCATCGGGTTATAATGCGTACCCATGCACTTCGTTATCTCAGTACACAGATAGCGCGCACCGACGTATAACGCGCATGCCCGATCGCATTTGTCTATAACCCAGTTTTACCTCAGTATTTATATCATGTAAACGAGGTTACATGAAGAAGTATTTTTCATTGGCTAGAGCCACCGCTGGGAAATCTGTTGATTTGTCACTAAATTGAGTGTCAGTTTAGGCATCAATCACGACACAACTAAGAAAAAGTCGGAACTACATGTACCGGTATATGACTCGTGTTGTTCGTTGGTCCCTTATTACTTTGTAGCTTAAATAGTTTGTAGGAAATATGATCTAAAAAAAGTTTATTGAAAGTAAAATATACAGAAAAATTTCGGGATTTTTACAGAATGTTCATTTTATATCTTGAGGAAATAATTTGTCTTTACCATTTTATATTTAATACTGAAACAAACTACAGACTGTTTCGATTTAGCTTTGAACCTGCAATGACAGTGGTGAAATAGGACAGTCTCTCATCGAGGTGACGTTTAGTTATTATAACTCCCGAAAGAGGGTGTTGTAGAGTTTATGAACGGCCGCAACGGAATTGGTACCATACCTAAAGTGAAGCAACAAAGCCAACATAAAAATTCAAACTAGGATGCTGTGAACATGGGCAAATATCATGAATATTGATCATGTTTCATGGTGTTTAGGCCTAATTAAACATGAAAAATAAGATTCGATAGATACCTACCTATACCAAATATTTATATACGGTAGCCCATGCTGGTGTATTCTTTCATGTCACCATGGTTGTTCTTCTTGTTCTCACGGAACGTCACGGAGAAGTGTGCCATCCCGACTTTGTGACGGCCAACATCGTCACGCTGTTGTGAAAAAATTACACACACAGCCGCAGAATTTTTATCGTAGGCCTTAGATAATGCGCACCACCGGATAACGCGCACCCCCCCATTTTTAGGCCCTTCCAACGGAAAAAAGTCGCGCACTATACGCCGGAAAATACGGTATATCGATCGTTCTCTCTTTCACCCGTGGATTTTGAAAACCATAGAGAATGGGATTCAGTGCATATTAGGGAGAATATAAAAATGCAGGGGTGACTACAATAGATATAATCAAGACGCCGATATGGCAGCGTCGCGAATCTACTTGCTCCTCATGACGCCTACGTGTGCGGCACCGTATGGTAGGGGTTAAGTCCATAATTTCATTTTCCCACTGTATCCTATTTTTGCTCATTTCCCTCTCTATCTCTAAGATTCGACTTAAACTCCTTTCGTACTTAGCGGATCCAGAAAAAGCATCATTGTGATATTCCCGCATGGGCGCTGGAGTCTCATAAAGTTTGTTTACATCGGGGTTTGGCATGGTGTCACTAGATGGCTCTGATTCGCAGTTGTCATATGAGTCAAACTTTTCATTATTTTCCTTCATTTTTTGCTAATTGTGTCTTAATACATTTAACTAGCACTGCAGAGATATCATTTCGGACACCCATGATTTCTCCCCTCCCATACTATACAAACCAGGTTTCCTTTTTCATTGTTTATCCTCTTCTTTGGGACCCAGTGATGAAGGTGTTCACAGTTCCGTGGTCAGCGTTTGTAATATATATATATGTGTGTGTGTGTATTTACCTAGTTGTATTTTACAGGAAGGGGAGCTATGCTCATGGAGTCCCATCTTCATATCTCATTTTATCAGACTGGTTTTAAATTTGTGTATCGTTTTTGCACACACCACAATTTCATCTATCTTGTTCCAAACGTCTATTACCCTGTGGGGAAAGCTGTTCTTTTTCAGGTCTCTTCTATAACTGTCTTTCTTGATTTTCTTGCCGTGTCCTCTTGTATCTCTACTAACCCTTTTTATTAGATCCTCTCTATCAATAGTTCCTATGCCTTTCATGATTCTATAAATAGTTATCAAGTCTCCTCTCTCTCTTCTTTGCTCTAACGTCTGTAGTTCAAGTTTTGCTAGTCTCTCCTCATATGATAGTTCTGAGAGTGTTGGTGCCAATTTTGTAATTGATCTTTGTATTCTTTCAAGTTTTGTTATACATTTTTTTGTACTTGGTGACCATGTTGTTGCTGCATACTCCAATCTTGGTCTTATCAAAGTGGCTAGTATTTTCTTCACCATTTCTTTGTCCAGACATGTAAATGCCAGTCTGATGGTTCTTATTAAATTATAAGTTTTGCCTTTTTATGTTTCTCAGGGGACATATTATTCATAAATATGACTCCCAGGTCCTTCTCATTTTCTACTTTTTTAATTTCTTCCTTTCCCAATTTATATGATCCCCCTATTCTTTTTTTCCTTCTTCCAAATTCCATTATACTACACTTCTTAATATTGAATTCCATCTCGCACTTCGTACTCGATTCCCATACTTTATTGAGATCACTCTGCAGCGACTCACAATCTTCTACAGTGTTCACTTTTTTCAACAATTTTGCATCGCCCGCAAAGAAGCTCATATAATTTTCAATTCCTTTATCCATATCATTAATATATATAGCAAACATTATTGGGGCCAGAACTGTTCCTTGTGGAACTCCACTTATCACTTCATCCCACTTAGAATATTTGTCTCTTATCACCACTCTAATTTTTCTTTCATGCAAGAAGTCTTCCATCCACTTAAGCAGTTCAGGTTCTGATGTGATTATTAGGTCCAGTCTCGATGGTTCTTCCTCATTTCTATACCTAGTATTCTCTTGTATCAATTGCGTCATTGTATGTTCTATAATCATATCAAGCAGTACATTTCCCCATAGGTCATCTCCACCCTTGACTGTCATTCTTCCCAGCAGATTTTTTTTACAATTAAAGTCACTCATTATAATTATTCTTCCTCCATCTTCCATTATCTTATTTAGTGTTATCCTTGTGTCTTCTAACATATTTTTGTGTTCTCTCTCTTCCCATGAAGCCGTTTTAGGAGGCACACAATTTACCACAAACTTCCTGGTCTTCCCATCCCTGTCTTCCACTTCCATCATAATCATCTCTACTCTATTCTTTCCATATGTGACATTCCTCACATTTATATCCTTCTTAGTGAGGAACGTAACTCCACCCCCTTGTTTTACCTCTCTGCTTCAAATTCAATAATTATATGCACCATGTCCTACACTGTTTGGTGGTAGTGGACCTTTCAATTTTGTCTCTACAATTCCCATTATGTCTGGTTCTTTCTCTGCTATGAACCATTTCCTCACTTTCATATCCACTCTCCAATAGAATTTCTCTTTGACTCTGTTCTTTTCTCATTTTTTTCCCTTAGCTTCTAGTCTTTTTGTTTTCTCTTTATTTATCTCTCTTTTTATCCATACCTCTCTATATAGATCACTTTTTGCTAGTTTCCTCGTTTTTGCTAAGATATTCTCTGCCGTCGTTTGTGACCTGAATTTAACCTTAATTGGTCTGGTCTTATCTGTATTTCACTATTCTATATATTCAATTTCTTTCCCTGTTTCTTGTCCATCTTCTTCAACTTCTAATATCTTGTTTACTTTTTCCTTCTCCTCCTTTACTCTTGTAGTCCTATTTGGATTATGCTTCTCTTCCATCCCTAATATAATTATACATTTCTTTTCATCCGCTAAGTCTCTTACTATATTCTCCTTCTCCCTCATCACTTTAATAGCTGTATCCTTTGTTCTTTCATCTGTTGTTTTACTATAGCTCTAAATTCAATTTTGTTGTTCTCTTGGACTTTTCTCCAACCCTGTACCTCTTTTGCTATGGACTCTTTATTCTCTTTATTATTATTCTTTAATTCCTCATTCCACTCCTTTACTTCTTTTAACTATCTTTTTAATTCCTCTATTTCTTTATTTAGGTTTTGGTTCTCCTTCTTTAGTTCTTTAAATTTATCAACTCTGTGTAATCCGAGTAAGTTGACTGAACCTAATCTCCCACTGTTTGTTAATTTTCTCTAGTTTTTCCTCTAGACTTGCTAATCAGGGGGGGGTTGTCATCTCCTCCCTCATTAAATCCATGGAAATAAATATCTTCACCTTCCATTGTGCTGCTCTTATCTATATTTCTAATTTTTACATTTTTACTAATGTCTTCAACTTCACCTCTATTGCCTACGCATCTTTTGTTGACATTCCTTCTGACTTCCGGGGCCCATTTGTCCCCTTCCTCTTTTCCTTCCATTTTCCTCAGTAATCCCTCCCTTTCTCCTTTTTCTTAACCTTCCCACTACACCACGAGCTTTCCCCTCCCCTACTAATACAACACAGGTACTCCCTTGTCATTGAGATCCGTGAAATTTGAAGTTTTTCCTGGAGTTCTAAACTTCGCTGTCACTTCAACTGTAATGTGTGTATTTACCTAGTTGTATTTTACAGAAAGGGGAGCTATGCTCGTGGTGTCCCGTCTTCATATCTCATTTTATCTAGACTGTTTTTAAATTCGTGTATTGTTTTTGCACACACCACTTTCTCCTCTAACTTGTTCCAAATGTCTATTACTTTGTGGGGAAAGCTGTTCTTTTTCAGATCTCTTCTATAACTGTCTTTCTTGATTATCTTTCTGTGTCCTCTTGTATTTCTACTATCTCATTTTATTAGTTCCTCTCTATCAATAGTTTCTATGCCTTTCACGATTCTGTAAATAGTTATCAACTTTCCTCTCTCCTTTGCTCTAATGTCTGTAGCTCAAGTTTTGCTAGTCTCTCTTCATATAGTTCTGAGAGTGTTGGTGCCAATTTTGTAATTGCTCTTTGTATTCTTTCAAGTTTTGTTATACTTTATTTTTTTTTTTTGTACTTGGTGACCACGTCGTCGCTGCACATTCCAATCTTGGTCTTATCAAAGTGACTATTATTTTCTTCACCATTTCTTCATCCAGGTATGTAAATGCCACTTTGAGTGTTCTTATTAAATTATAAGTTTCTCCAAAAATTTTGTTTATACAGGTAATCCTCGTTTTACGCGGGTTCACATTAAAGCGGTGTCCAAAACTAGGGGGTATTCCTCACATTACACAAATTCCTCAGAGTAACGCGAAATCCGGAAAGTTAAAATACGCGGGCTGCGATTTAGTTCCGTAAGGCAGCCGCTAGGTGACGCTAGCTGATTCCAGCCTCCGCATCCCTCTCGCCACCAAGCTCATTGTTTACCAACTTGCTTCAGTCTCACACACAAGAGCTCTCCAATGAAGATTTGTTTGACATCGAGAAAGAGAGAGTGAAAATGATGGAGGAGAAAGAGGAAGCAGCAGCAGCAGCAGCAGCATCACCAGGACCACAGCGAGCCCTCACAGCTGCCAACTTGTCTGAGTGTATGGACTCGTTGATGCATGCAATGAGGGTCATAGAGGAGAATGATCCTAATGTCGAGAGGAGCAGCACCATCATACGACGTGTGATGGAGAACATGGCTTGCTATAATGCTATGTTAAAAGAAAAACAACAAAAGACAAAACAACAGCCGATCACAAACTTCTTCCGACAACGCACACCAAGTCAGCTAACCAGCGAATCGGAGACAGGCACCGAATTGGAGATGGACGCTCCCGATGACCCTGCCGCCCCTGCCTCACCACAAACATCACACACACACACCGAGTCCGATATAGCGCGCAGTGACACGTCAGGGGGTGAAGCCTAGTTAGGAATCTACAATAGTACACAGCGAGCGGTGAGTGTTGTGTTGTTGTCAGTATGGAAACGTGTGAGAGCAACATCTCAGCTTGCGGGATGGTTTCCTGACCCATGATTTTTTTCATTGTCCAAGGGTAATTTTATTTTCATAAAAGTAAAATAAAAATGAATGTAGAAAAAAACTTGAAAGAAATTTATTCATCCTTGAATCGCAATAAGCTGCCGCTACAACAACAACAACAGCGTGCAGATCAGCAGAGGGACGCTACTTATCAAGGCGTAAAGGCCAATTAACCCGTGATCCCATATGTGGTGGTAAATCAACAACAACAAGGCAGGTCAGAGGTTATATGCTTAGCTCGTGGCTCAGCTGCAGGAAGGATTATGGTATTGGAAACACTTGTAACAGCAAAGTAGTGAGTTTAATTCCTCACATTACGCGAAATTCACATTACGCGCTGCCTTTTGGAACGCATCTAGCGCGTAAAGTGAGGACTACCTGTATGTTTCTCAGGGGACATATTATTCATAAATATGACTCCCAGGTCCTTCTCATTTTCTCCTTATTTTATTTCTTCTTCTCCCAATTTATATGATCCCACTATTCTTTTTTTGCTTCTTCCAAATTCCATTATACTACACTTCTTAATATTGAATTCCATCTCACACATCCTACTAAATTCCCATACTTTATTGAGATCACTCTGCAGCGACTCGCAATCTTCTAGTGTTCACTTTTTTCAACAATTTTGCATCGTCCGCAAAGAAGCTCATATAATTTTCAATTCCTTTATCCAAATTCCATTATACTATACTTCTTAATATTGAATTCCATCTCTCACTTCCTACTCCATTCCCATACTTTATTGAGATCACTCTGCACCTTATCAAAAGCTTTTTTTCAGGTCTAGAAATGCACAATGAGCCCATCCATCTCTTTCTTGTATTACATCTATTAGCCTTGAATAGAAACACGTTAAGTTTGTGACGCCCTTGTCTGAATCCAAATTGCCTTGGATTTAGTACGTTGTTTTTTCTAAATGCCTTACCCATCTACTTTTGATAATTCTTTCACAAATTTTTGCTATATTGGTACTATATTTGCTGTTTTCCAATATTTTGGAACTTTTCCTTCTCTCAATGAACTGTTTATTAGGCTATGTATTTTGTCTGTTAGTTCATTACTGCATTCTCTCAAAATCCAGTTTGCTATTTCATCTGGTCCATGCGATTTTCTGACATTGAGATTACTCAAGTGTTTCGTTATTTCATTCCTTGATACTTCTATCACTTTCATAGGGAGGACTTTCTTCTCCCATTCGGTATCTCTAGGTTGCATGTTCTCTCTTGTAAACACCAATTTACTGTGTATTCAACTCCTCCTTGTCGTAGTTTCTCTAATTATTGTTTGTTTTTCAGTTTGTTGTTTACAAATCTGTAAAATAGTTTTGGTTGATCTTTACATTTTTCTATGACATCTTTTTCGTATTTTCTCTTTTCTTCTCTACACACTTGTACATATTCATTTCTATAACTAGTATATATTTTCCAATTTCAGGTCTTCTGTCTTTTTTCCATTTTATCCAAGCTTTATCTCTTTTGTCTTTTAACTCCCTACATCTTTTGTTGTACCAGCACTTTACATATTCTTTTTCCTGCTTTTGTCTTGGGACATACTTTTCCACTCCTTTATAAATTTTTGTCAAAATATTCCATTTTTCTTTTACTGTTGTTTCCTCCTTGTGTATTCTTTCCCAGTCTGCTTTTTGAAAGAATTCTCCTATTTTATCAAAATTTGTTATTTCATACATCAATCTTCCCTTTCTATATATTTTTTTCATGTATTTTTCCTCATTTAGTTCCAGTTCAATCAATATGTGGTCACTTTTACTTATTGGTGTCTTATATTCAATCTTGTCCACTATTTCAGGTTCTGATGTGATTATTAGGTCCAGTCTCAATGGTTCTTCCTCATTTCTATACCTAGTATTCTCTTGAATCCATTGCATCATTGTATGTTCTATAATCATATCAAGTAGTACATTTCCCCATAGGTTGTCTCCACCCTTCACTGTCATCTCTTCCCAGCAGATTTCTTTACAATTAAAGTCACCCATTATAACTATTCTTCCTCCATCTTCCATTATCTTATTTAGTGTTATCCTTGTGTCTTCTAACATACTTTTATGTTCTCTCTCTTCCCACAAGGCCATTTTAGGAGGCACATAATTTACCACAAACTTCCTGCTCTTCCCATCCCTGTCCTCCACTTCCATCATAATCATCTCCACTATATTTTTTCCATATGTGACATTCCTCACATTTATATCATTCTTAGTGAGGAACATAACTCCACCCCCTTATTTTACCTCTCTGTTTCTAATTCAGTAATTATATGCACCATGTCCTACACTGTTGGGTGGTAGTGGACCTCTCAGTTTTGTCTCTACAATTCCCATTATGTCCAGTTCTTTTTCCTTCAGATAATCATTCAGTTCGTTCAAGCCTGTTATTAAGCCATCTATATTTGTGTAAGACACTTTGAATTTTCTGCTACTTCCATTGTGTTTTCCGTTTCCCTTCTGTTTTCCTCTGCTATGAACCATTTCCTCACTTTCATATTCACTACTCTCCAATAGAATTTCTCTTTGACTCTGTTCTTTTCTCATTTTTTTCCTTAGCTTCTAGTCTCTCTGTTTTCTCATCCTCTTCTTTCCTCTTTATTCATTTCTCTTTTTATCCATACCTTTTTATATTGCTCACTGTCGGCTAGTTTCACTGTTTTTGCTAAGATATTCTCTGCTGTTGTTTGTGACCTGAATTTAACATTAATTGGTCTGGTCTTTTCTGTATTGTATTTCTCGAGCCTATACATTTCTTCTATTTGTTTCCCTATTTCTGGTTCATCTTCTTGAACTACTTCTAATATATTATTTACTTTTTCCTTTTCCTCCTTCATTCTTGTAGTCCTAATTTGATTATACTTCTCTTCCATCCCTAATATAATTATACATTTCTTATTATCCGCTAAGTCTCTTACTATATTCTCCTTCTCCCTCATCACTTTAACCCCTTCGATACGATGACGCCTACATTGGTGTCATGAGGAGCAAGTGGGTACGCGAGGATGCCGATGTCGACGTCTTGATTATATATATTGTAGTTGTACCTGCATGACCCCCATGCTCTGTAAACTGGCTTCATTATATTTTCTATGGTTATCAAAATTCACGGGTGAAAGAGAATGAGCAATACAGTGGTAACTTTATTTTTTGTAATGCGAGTATTATGACGCAACATCACACGTCTGGTAGCTAATGCTGCCCGCGAGATTTTGGCCCATACTAAAGGGGTTAATAACTGTGTCCATAGTTTGTTCTTTCATCTGCTGTTCCATTATATCTCTAAATTCCATTTTATTGTAATCTTGTACTTTTTTCTAACCACTTACCTCTTATCTTGGCACCAGGAGGTGCCAAGATAAGAGGGAGGGAGGAGGGTGGAGGGGAGTGGAATATATAGGAAATGGAATGGGTGGGAGTGGTTTCTATGCCTTTTTCTTTGTGGCTACCCCCCATGTAGGGGGAAAAAGGCTTTGGTATATGTATGTATGTACTTATCTATGGACTCTTTATTTTCTTTATTATTATTCCTCTTTAATTCCTCATTCTCTTCCTTTACTTCTCTTAACTGTCTCTTTAATTCTTCTATTTCTTTAGTTAGATTTTGATTCTCTTTCCTTAGTTCTTCCAGTTTTTCAACTTTTTCAGCAACTAGAGTTAATTGGTCAAACCTAACCTCCCATTCTTCATTAATTTTTTTTTTTTTTTTTTTTAGCTTCTCCTCTAGATTTACTAGTCAGGGGAGGTTGTCACCTTCTCCCTCATTAAATCCATAAAAGCAGTTATCTTCTCTTTCCATTGAGCTGCTATTATCTATATGTCTGCTCTTGACACCTCTGGTTCCTTGTTGTTCTTCTGTGTATTCTGCCCTCCGTTTGTTTACACTTCTAAGATCTGGGGCCCGTTCATCCCCTTCTTCATTTCCTTCCATTTTCCTCAGTAATCCCTCCCCTTCTCCTTTTTCTTCACCTTCCCACTACACCATGAGCTTTCCCCTTCCCTATTAATACAACACAGGTACTTCCTTGTCATTGTGATCCTCGTAATTTTGAAGATTTCACCGGAATCCAGACTTCGCTGCCACCCCGACTGACGTGTGTATATTTACCTAGTATTATACGGGAAGGGAGCTATGCTCGTGGCGTCTTTGTATCTTTCAGCATGAAGTTTTTTCTTAAAATCTTGAATAGTGTTTGCACACACTGTTTCTTTGTCTAATGTGTTCCAGGTATCTTATCACTCTGTGTGGGAAGCTATTTTTTTTTTTTTTTTTTTTTTTTTCTTTCTGATCTCTTCTGTAATTATCTTTTTTTTTAGTTTCTTTTTGTGTCCTCTTTTTTTTTTCATTGTCTCATTTCATTAAATCATTCTTATCTAAGATTTCCATTCCTTTCGTGATTCTATAGATAGTAGGTCTCCTCTTTCCCTTCTTTGTTCCAGAGTTGGTAATTCTAATTTGGACAGTCTTTGTTCATATGTCATTTTGGAAAGAGTTGGTGCCAGTTTTGTTGTTGCTCTTTGTATTCTTTCTAATTTTCTTATATTCTTTTTGGTACTGGGTGTCCATAGTTTTGCTGCGTACTCGAGTTTTGGTCTTATTAGTGTAGTTAAATATATATATTTTTTTTATCATTTCCTTATCCAAATAGACAAATGCCATTTTTATTGATCTCAATAAATTGTAGGTTTCTCTGACTATTTTATTAATATGTTTGTCCAGTGTCATGTCTTTGGAGTGATGATCAGCAAGGTCTTTTTCAGAGTTTACTCTTTTGACCTCTTCACCAATTTTATAATCTCTCGATATTCTGTTTTTACATTTCCCAAATTCCATTATACTACTTTTCTTGATATTGAATTTCACTTCCCGCTTTTAAGTCCATTTCTAGATCTTGTCCAAGTCTTGTTGTAATGAGTTGCAATCCTCCTCCGTTTTTACTTTCTTTAGTAGTTTTGTGTCATCTGCAAAGAAATTCATATAACATTCTACTCCTTCGTCCATGTCATTTATGTATATGGCAAACATGATTGAGGCCAGTACTGATCCCTGCGGGACACCACTTATCATTTCTTCCCAATTTGAGAATTTATCTCTAATTACTACTCTCATTTTCCTCCCAGTCAGGAAGTCTTTCATCCGTTCCAATAATTTTCCTGATGCCACCTTGACTTTATTTTCCTTATTAATTTCTTGTGTGGTACCTTATCAAATGCCTTATGTACAGGGTCTAACAGATAAATCCGTACAAACTTTGAAGAGGTTTTAACCCCTTCCATACGGTGCCGCACACGTAGGCGTCATGGACTTAGATCTCGGTGGCAGCAGCCAATGAGCCGTACGACGTGTCGTAATAATACTCGCATCATAAAATATAGTCACCGCTTATATCGATCGTTCTCTCTTCACCCGTGAATTTTGATAACCATAGAAAATGCGATGACAAATGAATTAGAAAGAATGTCATTATGGAGGGGCGACTACAATAAATATAATCAAGACGCCGATATGGCAGCCTCGCGAATACACTCGCTCCCCATGACGCCTACGTGTGCGGCACCGTATGGAAGGGGTTAAAAAGTAACATATGGCAATTCTGATTGTTTCCAGATACTTCCATTTGTCTAATAATTTAGCCAGTTGTATACTAGCACCGGTGCAATAAACATTAAGCAATGGAACAAGCCAAACGTTCAGCCATATGCGAACTTCGTCGCGCGGGTCACACTCCTAGCGCCATAATAAGGATGCTAAAATACTCCAGACAAACTGTTTATGATGTTTGTAAACGTTTTGATGAGACCGGCGAAGACCAACGAGCTGCTCACAAGCCCAGAAGGGGCAGAATTCTAACACCTCGCTTTTTAGCTGATCTCAAGAGAAGTGTCAATGCAAATCCAGCCTTACCATTATTGACATTGGCAAAGAAGAGAGGTGTCAGCACAATGACAATTCACAGAGCATTAAAGAAATTGGGATTAACCTCATTCTCACAAGGAAAAAGACATCTTTTGACACGAAAAATGAAAGAAATCCGCTTGACCAGGTGCCAAAAGCTGTTGAACTGGATGAAGTCAAATGGCTCAGTCATCAAGTTTTTTTCCGACGAGAAGATTTTCACGGTTGATGCGACTTTCAATAAGCGGAATGATCGCTGGATAGCTTCCTCATCCTCAGAGGTTCAACACAAGACAACGACGAAGAAACCAGCAAGTGTCATGGTGCTCTGTGTGGTGTCAACTGAGGGGGACGTCTTCACTCACTTCTTCAACAACAAGGAGAAAGTCAATGCCGTTGTCTATTGCAAAGTTCTAGAAGAGAAAATAATACCCTGGATGAAAGATAAGGCTAGTGGCAACCAGTTTGTCTTCCAACAAGACTCGGCTCCAGCCCACACAGCGAAGAGGACCACCAACCTTCTCGAAGGGTCAAATGTGCAGTTCTGGAACAAAGAGTTGTGGCCCTCAAATTCGCCAGACCTAAACCCTTTAGATTATTATTTTTGGGCGCGAATTGAGGCCAAGGCATGTGACAAGCCACACAGAAGTATAACAACCCTGAAGACAGACATCAAGAAGGCTGTGGGTTCATTATCAAAGTCTGAGATCATCAATGCTGTATCCAAGTTTTGTAAATGCGTTGAAAGCGTCATAACAGCTGAAGGTGGTTACATTGAATGAAATCATTGTTCTTATTGCCTTTTCTAAATATACTGAAAATTTCATAACTCTCTGTTTATTATAACCCGAGATATTAATCTTAAAACATGTGATAAAAAGTTGTACGGATTTATCTGTTAGACCCTGTAGGTCCAGAAAGGCACAGTCTGCCCAACCATCTCTCTTGTATTATATCTATTAATCACGAGTAGAAGCAAATCAAGTTTGTTGTACATGATCTTCCTTTTCTGAATCCAAATTGATTTGGATTCAGTATAGTTTTTTCTTCCAAATGACCCATCTATTTTTGTGTGTGTGTATGTATGTAATACTCTATCTTCCTGTCTGTATACCAAGGGCTTTTTCCCCCCTTCTCAGAGATGTAGCCAAAGTCAAAAGGCATATACCCACTCCCATCCACCACCCTTTCCTCCCTCTCATATTAATTCCTCATGGATGACAGGTCATTCCTGCATCAGTTTGTTAATTACTTTATTCCCTCTGCAGGTAATTTGTTCAGCTGAAATGAAAGCCAAAGCTGAGCTTGTTGTGGAGTTAGACAAGATTACAAAAGTTCGGGAAGAACTTACGCAGGAACTCTCGAATCTTTCTGCACAACTTGAACAGGAAAGATCTAAAGTCAATCAGTTAACTTTAGATCTGAAAAAGTCACAGGTAGGAAGACATAATATTAAAGTTTGTGATTTATTGCAATATATAAAAATGTGGCATACAAAATATTGCATTAAGCAATATATGAAACATGGAATTAATTATTTATATGTAACTCCAGGGCAAGAAGAAGCAAAACTCTGATACCAGTATGCGAGAATCATAAGAGTATTTTGGTGCTGTTTAAACTACAGAGGTATGGATGGGTAGTGACCCTATCCAGTCACCTTGTTTGAGTTTTCCATCCTTTATACTTGAGCAAATGTGATAACAAATTTGATAATGATGTATAGATATTATTCAAATAAACTAACTTTCTTATGGAGCTACTGAAAATCTTTAGTTAAATTATTTGAGCTACTTGATATCTTTCAGTTAAATTATTATTTTTTTTAATCAGGATTTCAATTCAAATTTATTTATTTATTTTTTTGTTATGTATAAAGCAATTTTGAAAGTGATTAAACCAGAAACCAGGAACATAACACTGTGATAGAACTGTGGAATATGAAATTGTAACAATGGATTGGTCACATCCAAGGTTGCTCTCATTTCAGTAAACATCATACTTGTTGATTAACTTTTATTTATCCCTTAGCAGCCTTTGCCAAACCAGGAAAAAAAAATAGATTCTTTTTTTTTTCCATACATCTTTTTGTAGTAAGTAGTTCCAAGACCATTTGATACACAATAAAATTTTATTTGTAATTTTGCAGTGTATCAGTATCCTTTCAGAATAAAGAATTACAACTTGAAGCACATCTAACCACAGAATCGGAAATTCAATTGAATTGGCATCAGAAATAAAATCAATGTGACATATTCTTAATGTTACAATGACCATTGCACAATAAGCAACAACAAAAAAGTCTCACCAGACAGAATAATTTTGGAGGCAATAAACATAAAGTATTTGACAGTTAAATGGTATAGACTGTAACAGGAGAGCATCTAAACAAATACAAAACAGTGCAGTGTGGCAGGAGACAGGTGGACACTTTGTACATCGGGTCCTGAGGTGCTTCAGCAATGGGACTAATAATGATGTTATTAAGTTTGCGGATGATACTAAAATAGGACACCACATTAGATCTGGGGAAGATGCCAGGATGCTACAGGAAGATCTTAACAAATTGTCTGCAGGGTTGGAGATATGACAAATGAACTTCAGTATCTCAAAGTGTAGTGTGTTAAGCATAGGTTTACACAACCCAGAAAACATGTATAGCTTCAATAACACCATTTCAGTGAAAACAAAATGTGAAAAAGACTTGAGTGCTTGTGATTCCCAACCTTAAATCCAGGAAATAGTGTATTAGTGCCAGAAACGGAGCTAACTGAGCATTAGGATTTATTACTTGGATAGTTACAAACAAAACTGCAAATAGTTATTAAACTCTGTCTTGTATAGTTAAACCCATCCTTGACTATGCGGTACAGTTTTGATCTTCCTATAGAATGGACATTCACTAGAGCCAGTGCAGAGGAGATTGACCAAAATGATATATTGGCTCGGAAATTTACCTTATAAAAACAGGCTGAGGCACCTTGCGTTCTCTGGAAACACAGAATGCAGGGTGATCTAATAGAGGTTATCTATCTATATAGGACTTTCCCCCCCCCCCTACAAGGAAGTTAGCCAAGTCAAAAGGTACATACCCACTCCCACCCATTCCACTCCCATCCACCACCCTTTCCTCCCTCTCATCTTAGCTCCTCATGGATGACAGGTCATCCCTGTATCTCACCCACTGCCCCAGGTCAGAAGCAATGTAGCAAGATATAGCACATCCACTCAAGGAAACTTCATTTAACTGGTGACCACCCCCTTACTGTCTCCTCATGCGGAAAAAGAGAAGACAGGGAGAAATCCCTTTGGGCTGCATCAAAATATCATTCACACTTGACCACTCCCTACCTCCCCATCCCCAGCCCCCTCTCCTTGTATAACAGTATCATCTACACACAGCTATTCCCCACTCACCCCTATCTACTGTATTCTCCCTTGCTCAATGCCTCTTTCACCCAATCCATCCATCTCATCCTTGGTTGTCCCCTGAAGTTCACCAAACCATCCCAATACTTTTTCATCAACCCTATCTTCCATCACCTTTTCCACCCCTGCTCTCCTCCTCACTCTTCGTTTCTCACTCTATCCAATCTTCATATAATCTTACATTCATTCCCAAATGTCTATTTCTCATGACACCTTTAATTTCCCTAGGCATTTACTTGCTTCTCTCAGTCTATAATTTACCTCCACTCCCTTTCCTGCCACATGCAACCCCAAATACCTAAAGCTATCCACTTCCTCCAACCTCTCTCCTTTAAGACTTTCAAGTTGCTGCCATTCGCTCCCTTTGTATATCTCATTACCTAACATTTACCTTCAATTTTCTCATATCACATACCTTCCCCAAGTCCATCACTAATTCCCTTAATCCCCCCTCTGACCCTGCCACAAGTGCAGTGTTGTCAGCAAACAACAACTGGCTCACCTCCCACTTTTCTCCATTTTCTTTAACCATCTCCAGTTCCCTGCCCAATAATTCTCATTCACCTCCTGTACCACCCTATCCATGTACATGTTGAACAGCCATGGCAATGTGACACATCCCTGACACAGCTCTACCTTTACCTCAAACCACTCTCTCCATTTCCAATACAAACACAGGCTCTACTACTATTGTAAAAACTCTTAGCTGCCCTTATCACCTTTCCCCCAATCCCATATGTAGAACTTCCCACAATGCCTTCCTGTCTACCCTACCATAAACCTTTTCAAAATCCATAAAGGTTAAAAAAATCCCCTAAACTTTTGCTAAAGCCTTCTCACATATCCTTACTGAAAAAAATCTGATCCATGCAACCCCTACCTTTCCTAAACCCACACTGTTCCTCATCAATTACTTCCTCTGTTCCTTTCCTAATCCTTTCCATTAACACCTTCCCAACTCCTGAAACTGTGACACATTTGTCCCCTTTTCCCATGTAAAGCAGAACCATACAAGCACTCCTCCAGTCCTCTGGCACCCTACCCTCCCGTGGACATTATACATCCTCACTAGCCAGTCCACTATTACTGTACCTCCCTTCTTCAGACACTGCATGACACCCATCTAACCTAGGTGCCTTACCTGCTCTCATAATTTTCAAAACTACTTGCATCTCATCTTTTCTTATTTCTCCATTTTCCTCTCCCATCACCGTCTTTTTCATAGTACAGGTAATCCTCGTTTTACGCGGGTTCACATTACGCGATTTCACATTAAAGCGGTGTCCAAAACTAGGGGGTATTCCTCACATTACACAAATTCCTCAGAGTAACGCGAAATCCGGAAAGTTAAAATACGCGGGCTGCGATTTAGTTCCGTAAGGCAGCCGCTAGGTGACGCTAGCTGATTCCAGCCTCCGCATCCCTCTCGCCACCAAGCTGCAGGAAGGATTATGGTATTGGAAACACTTGTAACAGCAAAGTAGTGAGTTTAATTCCTCACATTACGCGAAATTCACATTACGCGCTGCCTTTTGGAACGCATCTAGCGCGTAAAGTGAGGACTACCTGTACCTCCCACTGCTACCACCAATCCCTCCCTATCCTTCTCCATATTCAACAGCTCTAAAATACTCTGCACATCTTCCCATTACTGCCTCCTCTTCCGTTAATATCTGTCCATCTGCGCCTTTTATTTTTTCTCGACTTGCCTCCCTTCCTCAAGTATCTTCCTTCCAAAACATCTTTTTATTACTTTCAAAAATTTCCATCCAATTTACATCTGCTCTCCTTTTTGCCTCCTATATCTTATGTTTTGCTTCTCTTCTTTTTTCTTTGTACCTCTCATATGCTTCTATCATCCTACTTAGCATTCAGTCCCTGAATGCTACCTTTATCTCTTCTACAACCTTCTTTATTTCATCATCCCACCACACACTACCCCTCCTTCTATTCCCTCCCATATTTCTTGTTCCACATACCATCTTTGCATGCCTTGTCACTCCCTTCTTGAAATACCCTCATTCCTTTTCCACACCTACCTCTACACTATCCTTCACTATCTCCCACACTTCTCTCAGCTTCTTGTACTCATGTACCTTTTCCTTCTCATTTAAACAGTTTATTATAAGCAACTCCCTACCTTCTGCCCTTCTCCTCTTTCCCCACCTATCCCCCACTCTCAGCTTACTTTCTACCAAAAAAAATTAACTGATATTTCTCTGCTCTCTTCCCTAAGAACATGCCACAAAGTTAAAGGAGGAAAAAGACCAAGACATCATAATCAAAGAAATCTATTGCCTAAAACACACACAAGGAAAATAACAGAAAAGACATAACCAAAGGTTGTTTCAAGCTACTTGAAGTCCATGAATCCTATGCAAAAGAGACCAAGGGCAACAGATTGATTGGTTGACTGGAGGCCTCACCTCAGAAATCATCAGTAACATTACTCATGCCAGACAACCATGAATCAAAGAAACATTTGTTAGTGAAAAGGAATGGCCAAACCCGTCCATTGAAAAAGAACTCCAAAATTCTGGGCCTCACTTTTGATACCCTAATGATCTTCAACTTGCACATTATAAACCCAACAGTGGAAGCCAACAAGAAAATAATAATAGTAAAATCAGTAGCAAACATGGGCTCGCAGCAGAAAGTTCAGTCACATTGTAGAAACAGTAACAATTTTAATCAGCATTTTCACTACATGGTTTCCAACAATCAGAAAAACAAATACACACCCTACAAACCATGAAAATAAAACATTGAGAATAACAGTATGCACCAAAACCACCCCATTAGAGCACTTGCACACAAACCAAAATTCTGTCCAAAGAACATCACATGAAAATTATAAATACACAGTTATATGCAAGAGCCTCAGCCCTACTCACCCATCTCATTATAACACACAAGCAGAACATTATGAATGTAATAAAAAACTACACTAGCAACGTGCCACTCAAACATCTACAACAGCCTATCCCCTAGCTTGCAAAACACTACCAATATATTCTATGTTCATTTCTTCTACAAGACATAACCATAAAAAGACATAATGACAGTCAGATCCCAAAACAAGCACTCCAATCTTAAACACCACATAACAGCATACTCTTATCAAACCCCTTCCGACATTAGCCTCACAGAAAAATCCTTCCCAAGAGAAGCAAACACCACACTAGTTTAGCTGTATTCAGGTCACCATCCAGCACTAAGATGATGTCAACACAGAATAGGCTTGGCTATAGAAACAAATTGCTCCAGATCCAACCATCACACAGACACCAAACACTTCATCTTACAATATCCCACCGTAGCCATACCCAGTCAACAACACAATGCTTCTGCCTTGAGTGACTTGTGTGCATATCTCATGGCTGTTGCTGTTTATCTGGGAGCTATGGGTGTCTTGCAGGAGAGATCTAGGGCAACAGATTGATCAGTATTTCTTCTTTTTCTGATCCCTTTGTGGTTTGGGGAAGAAGAATATCATCATGTATTCCCATGCATGTTATTGAAGGGACTAGGGATTCCTCACTACTATTCTCCTGCAAAAATTCAAGGCACAAATGGGTCTAGGGGGAAAACTGCAACCAGAATGGAAGTGTGTGAATCATTAAATGTGTGTAAATATGGTATGGACAGGCTTTTTGTAGGTGGTATGTTTATGGCCCTAAGGTAGCGGCACTTTTGATGAAAAGAAGGTAAAGCAAATTCCCCTAATAAACTTTTAATGTATGATTTATTTATCACTGAGTTGTGTGTATAAACGTAGTTTTGTGGATGAATGTTACATGTGAATTGTGTAGTGACCATCAGATGTGGAAGGTGGTGGTAGTGGTGGTGTGTGGGGGAGTGGCACTTACCCATGTTGGGGCCCTACACTTACTGCATTGGATAGGGAGCTTTACTGAAAAGCTAGTACCACCCAGGAGTTGAACCTGGGACTTTCCACTTGCTGGATAGGCATGCTTACCAATTATGCCATTGTCACCTACAGTACCACTTGCACAATTTCAATGAGTGCATAGAGAGTTTTGGGAGAAATGTAAATGTAGTGATGTTAGGAGATCTTAATGCGACAGCAGGGGATGAGCTGATAGATGGAGTAGTAGGAAGATATGGAAAGGAAGAAACTATAGTGGGAAGATTAACGTTAGAGGTGTGTATTGCAAGAGAAATGATGAGAGGGAAGAGAATGTTTAAGAAGAAAGACAAACTTACATGGATTATGGTGTTGGGTGGAAGGGTAGTCAAGAGGTTAATGAACTATGCAGTGGTGCCCAACAGAAAAAGTGCGAGTCCTGAACATGTTTTCAGTGGAGAAGGCAGTGGAATATTAGATTGTTATTTGTTGGAGGGAAAATTATGATTGAATATTAAGTGGGGTTGGTAAAAAAAAAAAAAAAAGGGAGAAAGACAGGTGCTGAAGGTGAGCAAATTAAATGCGAAAGAAATAAAAAAAAAATATTAGCTGAAGCTGAGAGAAGTAAAGATAAAGGAGGAACAACAGTCAATAGAGGAAGAATGGGTATGTTTCAAGTAGGCCTCAAAAAGAAGACTATAAGGGAATGATTGTACCCATGGTACTATATGGAGTAGGGACTTGTAATATAAAGGAGAGAGGAAAGAGGAGCCAAAATGTATATGTGATGAAGTTTTAAGAGTATGTTGCGGATTGCAAGGATGGATAGATTAAGAAATGTGGAATGAAGCAAAGTAGGGATTGAAAGAAACCTAGCAGATATGGCTGATAAAAGAAAAATTGTTGAAAGTTAGAGGATGTGGAGGGTATGAGTGAAGAAAGGCTAGCAAAAAGAATATGGAAAGTAGACATGGATGAAGGAAACTTGAGGGTGGGAGAACCAAGAGTGATACATATGGACAGTGAAGGGATCCAATTGGCTGTAAACACTATTTTCTTCCATGAGGTGCGTGTTTTGACTTACCAAGCATTAACAACAGGAAACCAGTATACTTAATACAATTGCTGAAGCTTGAATTGGAAACAAACATTGTGGGGAGGCATGCAATAAACGTACCCTACTCTTTGAAACGATACAACACTGAACTCGGGTTTAGATAATTCAAGAGTAATACTGCTACGCTATACAATACTCAACTACAAAGTGAAAGTATCCTGAAGAACAGTGTGGATCTCTTGAAGTCTGAATATATTTTACATTTCTATTTGAATATTTGACTCGATATATATTATAACAGATAAGCTCATCACAGTTTTAGTCCTTATAATTTAATAATTATATAGTGTAAAGTAATCTGCAGAGCGCCACACACTGACAGAATGGAGCACCATTAAGTGAGCGCAACAGAGAGCCGTCGAGGTTTGGACTGCGATATGTACTTTGTGTTAAATGTTACATCTTGACGGACTGTCAAGCACTCAGCCACTCAAGCTCTTTCGTCTGTTTTTGTAACTTTGAGATTTAAATTTCGCGGGAAATCGAAGTATATAAAGTGAAGTGGACTGAGATAAAATATATTGACTTTCATTATGGATAGTTTATGTTATAAGTAACTAACAGTAAAAATGTATGAAAATCTATGAAGAAAAATTGATTCCTGTAATAGATATATTATTCAGTTTTTATTTGATTGTTTTGACTGGCAGGTGGTAGCGTCTGCTTGTTAAGCTGTCGCTCCAAGTAAAAAAAATGTGGAGACATACCCACTTGTCGTAAATATATACATATATTTTGATAGTGGTGAGTAATAATTGAAGTCTTTTATGATGAATATAATTACCTACGAAAATTAAAGGAATAAACCAGTGTATATAGGATAAACAGTTATTGACTTCCCGATTCTTGACACTTAGCATTCGCTTGTGGACGACAACCATGTTTATAAATAGTGAGGCAGTGTTGGTGTAAAGGGGAGTTGAAGGTTAAAACAGATGAAGTAATAAACTAGAGTGGTATGTGGAAAGTTTAGTTACTTTATGTACCATTGTCTATTTTAGATATTGCAGATTAAGAAAGAATCATTGTCTCAATTTTTCTTTAGACCCAGAGTACAATGGGTGAATGGGCCAAACCCTTTTGTTTTTCAAATGTAGAATTTGTGTTTAGTGTTACTTCTCGTTTGTTTAGAGAAGATGAGGGGATGTTAATGTTAAAATCACATCAGTCGAGTTTAAGAAGTCTTTAATGAAACAAATTGTGAATGTTGGTGTGTGAATTTTAAGGAACAATTCAACAGTTGATTGTAATTTTCCATCTTTTGATAAATTATTAAATACACAAGTAGGTGTGACCAAATCTAATATTTTAAGACAGAGAAGCTTTACAAATGTAAATTACTTTGTATATGCTGACACATAAAGAATACAAATCCAAAAGTTATCACAATCTTACAAGATAGATTTTTGGTTGTTTTAAGATAAACTATCATAGTTTGGATGTGGTAGAGAGGAGTGAGTCTGTGTAGACTGCTGGTTTCCGGGCATTTTTTTGATTCATGATAGGGATTATGTGTGTGCTTTTCAAGATTGGTGGGATGCCATTGTATGTTCAGTAATGGTTTTAGATATCTTTTTATTTTTTATTGCTGTGAAACCCAAATATTAAAAATAGTAATTTGATATGATTTGGGATTTGTGTATACAATTTTTTTCAATGTCATGGTAGCTATTTTTATGTATATTTGAAGGCAAAGGGTGTGGTAGCTTTCATGTCAATCTTTAATTTTAATATTTCTTTATTATTCACTTGTTTTCTCGTATTGTGGGTTTGTTTATGTTAAATTGTCATGGTTATAATATTTTTTTCCATGGTGCTTCAGCCTATTGTGTGCAAGTGGATTTTTTTTTTAACAGTTTAACCATATTTGCTAGTGTAAAAGGTGTATATAATTTTTTTCACTGTATTGTAAAATTGCCCTTTATCTAATGCACCCATGTTATGGATATACAGAATTGTATAGTTTACCTACATTTTTGAATAGGGGATGTATCTTATGCAAGGGTGTAGCTTATATGCAGATAAATATGGTATATGACCAGCCCTCAGGCGACTTTCCAATAATGACTACTGTAGTACTAGAAGGAAAAGTAATACATTCAAGAAAAATATTCTATGACAAAAAAAATTGGCTACATTACACAGAATAAATATAAAAGAACTTGAACTTGGAGAGCTTTGCTGTAAATTAGGTCCCATCCATAGACAGCAGTGGATTGGATAGCATTGCCTATCCAGAAGACAAGCAAGAGATAACATGAAGCTATGAGAAAAAAATGTAAACCTGGCAACACACATTAAATAAAAATGGGTGAGGGATACAACAACTGAAAAAATGGAGAAATATAAATGGGAAAACAAGTAGTATACAAATGTGGAGAACTATGAGAAACTTTAAAAACTCAAACATGAGTATTCCTCATGAAGTAATTAGAACAGCTCAATGAAAAATACTCCATCAAAGTAGCAATGTAATATCAAATGCTTTTCTAAATATGCTATTAAACCTATGACCACAGGTAATATGAAAATTATTTGAGAATTATGGAAAATCAAATTCTTGTTAAAATGAATAGCCGCTGACATTCTGACGATCTGTGTAGCTGATCGCTCAAAATTCCGGAAGACCTTTTTTTCCTCATTGTTCAATGTGGAACAGAAGTTTCCAATATTCATCTCGGAACCAGTATCTGCAGATTTCAAGGTCTCTTACCTCTTCTTCAGCTGGGTGGTAATAGTGAGAAGGTGATTCGTAGAATAGTTAAAAACGGTGTTATCTCAGCACACAACATAAAGATTAACTTAGTCTGCTACTACAAACCAAATAAAACAGCGTCACTCATTATGAAGAACAACATAGCTAACTCCAGAGAACAGAGTGAAAACAATGTAGTGTATAAACACACATGTCAGACAGGGAATTGTGCATCCCTTCAAAATACTTACATTGGATTCACCAGAACTTCTCTGGAAAAAAGGCTTTATCACCATTGTTACAATGGCGGAATTTTCACCCACTACACAGCACATGACAGAAGACCACAAAAAGCAGATTCAAGAAATAATACTTCAGTTATTTACCGAACAAATGATCACCACAGACTACAAATAGCAGAATCTGTTTTAATTGAAAAACTCAGACCACCCTTAGATATACAGCAGAACCAATTGGTACTTTCCTCAAAAAAACGGACTAGAATACCATTGTGACGTTTCATCACAACAGTAACGGACAAAAAATCACAACTCGCTTGGTGAGGTCATTTCTCACTTGTGAGCATTTAGTCCAAGATGATTAAGATATTCACTATTACCACCCAGCTGAAGAAGAGGTAAGAGACCTCGAAATCTGCAGATACTGGTTCCCAGATGAATATCAGAAACTTCTGTTCCACATTGAACAATGAGGAAAAAAAGGTCTTCCGCAATTTTGAGCGATCAGCTACACAGATCGTCAGAACGTCAGCGGCTATTCAATTTAACAAGAATTGTATCAGAGAGAAGATTACTCCAAGGAAAATCAAATGGCTTAGATGCTATTTCCCTGTCTACAAAAAAAAAAAAAAAAAAAAAAAATGGAAGGGGCAATAAGAAAATTGAAGAACTATACAGAGGGTTCAGATAAAATCTCAAACATCTATCAGGAACACTTCAACCCAAAGGCAATAAAGGCTCTTACTGATGCTCTCAAACACTGCAGACTGTACAACAAAATTCGAGGAATCTGGGAAAGATCCTTCCAGTGCCCCAGGTCTCTCTTGCAGAAGACCTGTGGCTTTCATATAATTCTTTACTTAAAGAAAACAAGTCTGAACCCTACAGATGATCTCATTACTACTCACCACATCAAAATTGATGGAAAGACTAATTGCAGAAAGCAATGGCTAATTTGCCCAGCTCCCCACACCAACATAGATTCAAGGAGGGCTACTCCACCA